>NC_053389.1:634988766-635346461 GCF_905171765.1 Bufo bufo
TGCTCCTTAAGACTAGTGACCTGATAACACATGGTCCTCCCCTCTGTAGAGTACTTTTCTGCTTCATAATATCTTGGCTGTCAACTGTCTTGGCTTCCAATACAAAATTTGTTTGTGGAAATGGCAAATACTTTTTTAATGATGATGGGGTGCAGTCAGGGCTGGATTAAGTTTGGTGGTTCATGGGAAAAAGCCTTTGAGGGGGAAACGCAACCTACCCTCAGAACCTGGCTGAACCACATATAAGAGAGGTGACCATGCATGTGTATGGCCCCTTTATGTTGAAGTCTAAGGGAGTTATGGAGCCTCTTCTGAGTTGGATAGGATTAATGACGTCACAAGGGAGCCCAGTTTCACTATGACAAGTTTCACTAATGTCCCAGAGTTGAGCAGTGTATACACCACTAGTGAATTAGTGAAGGTCAGAGATGTAGCTAGAACATTGTGTTTATCTTTAAATTTTGATAGACGTTTCTTTAGATTAGCAGATTCCTAAGTTGTACTGTGTATATCTTCTTATAGGAACATTACATTTAACAGATAGATTTGAGAGTGGGACCGATAGAATAAATTTATAGGCAGCAACAGTGGGTGGTGGAGACCCTCTAGGTCCCCAAAGTGATGGAGGACCTGGTGCCCTCTTATAATCTGGTGGTTGTAATAGTGGTTGAAATCTGATTGAGAACTATTTTATTAACCCACTGCCATCAAATCAGATAGAGGTTTGCTGGTTTAACTGGGCAATTCTTAGAATTTTTCCTTCAAAGGTTCCTAAAAGGGTCATGCCATGATTATTTTTAAAAATAAAAATCAGAAATTATACTGTACATAAAAATCTCTAACAAAGCTAGAACCAGCACTGTACCTCACATAGATCCAGAGCGCTAACCATTCATTGTTTCAATAACTTGCTAGATTCTCTTCAGGTTGGCAGCTAAGGGTGGGAGTATCCTTTCTCAAGGGATGTGTCCTTTCTGCTCCATCTCTTTCCCTATAACTGTCAAAGCATCTAACAGTAGCTGTGTCTGGTGGAAGGACAAGGATGGAACTGAGCATGTGCGACCACCTCCGTAGGTGGATGTGCATGTTACTATAAAGGAGCTGCCATTATAATGAAGTAAAAAGAATATCTCACAACTGGTGCATTTTTGTAGCAGAAAATAAATTCCAAAAGTAACAAGTTTTCATACTAAATGATATTAAAGTAACATTAAATGGTGGCACAACCCTTTTACGGGAAAATTTATTGCACAGCAGTTTCCTTCTGCAATAACAGTTACTTCCATGATAAATTGGCCTTAAGCAGCCCTCTAATCTGAAGATGACAACCCCATTGTGATATTACCCCCACTTAAGAATTTTTACCCATATCAGAATATTAAAAGTGAGAGATGCATTTTGGCAACTACAATCATCCCTGTTTTTCTAAAGCTTCCATATAGAGACAATTGTCATGGTAGGGAACATTGAGCCCTGTACTCTTGCCTAGCACTGTCCGTACCTAATTGCACAATTCATTTTCCCTAAATGGCAGCCCACAACTGGTTGGCAGTCCCTTTCCTATATACATGCAGGGCCCAAGTCAGGAAAGGGTACAAAGGGAGACAAAATAACAAATGACTAATAAAAGAATGGCACAGTGGACATAAATCAGAACCAAAATGTACCAAGCCGACGTCAATACCAGGAGAGTGCAAACCGGAATTGGAACGAGCAACACAAACCAGGGGTAGCCATATGTTAAAACCACAAAATCTGATCAAATGCAGGAGGTTGGGGTACAAAACAGTGGTCAGGGATCCAGAAATAAGGGCAGCAAATAAAGGCTAGTGAGGCAATCCAAGTATTAGAAACCAATCAAGGCAACCCGTGGCCAGCAGATTGCCAGTTTAAACTGGCAACACTTCCAGGTCATGTGACATGACTGGCATCATGTGACCTGTGACATCAGCATGATCAATGAGTGCTCCGACTCTGACTGGCCAACGCTCCCTTACTTAGATACCAGACATGAGACAGCAACACAGTTTGCTTATCTGTCTTAATAAAAGCTTAAATTTTTTTTTTTTTATATATATATATATATATATATATATATACACTGCTCAAAAAAATAAAGGGAACACTTAAACAACACAATGTAACTCCAAGTCAATCACACTTCTGTGAAATCAAACTGTCCACTTAGGAAGCAACACTGAGTAACAATCAATTTCACTTCTAAATTTCTAAGCCTTCTAACTTCTTGAAAATATAAAATGACATTTACAAAATGATGCAAACATAAAGTAGACATATGGGGAATGTTAAGTAATAACTATTTTATGAAGTATCACTATCAATCCTAAAAGCCAAGAAATTCAAATTTTGAAAATAGCTAATTTTTCCACATTTTCTGCAAATTTGGGATTTTTTTATGCATAAAGATAAAACGTCTCAATTCAAATTTACCACTAACATTAAGTATGATGTGTCACAAGAAAACAATCTCAGAATGGCTTAGATAAGTAAAATTGTTCCTAAGTTACTACCAGATAAACTGACACATGTGAGATTTGAAAAATGGGGCTCTGGCATTTGGTCCAAACTGGCTGTCGCTTGAATGGGTTAAAGAAAATGACACATCAATCAACAACTAAGTGAATTGTCTTCTTTTAAGTAATTACAATGTAAATTGCTCACTGGATTGAGAAGCATCTAGTGTGTCTCTTCAGCAGCTGCACTGTTTAGAAACAAACAGCAAAAAGTGTAGCCTCTCTGATGTCCATGTCCATGTCATAGGAAAGTGACAAGGGTGAGATGGGATATGGTTACTTTGCAAAAAAATTTCAATTGACACAACATCCAGCAGGTGCAGTCCTCACTTTTCCACTGCATGTTACCAGCCCAATACTACTCTACTCTACATGCCATTGCTCAGTTTTGTCAGTTTTGGTACAAGGTAGTTTCCACTCTCTTGGACCAATCACTAGTCAGCAGTGTGGTCGCATGACCTCATGGTATCAGTTTGCCTCCCTTGGACACTCTTCAGATGTAGCACCCAAAAAGTACCAGGTCCCTGGCACTATGTACAACTCTGGCAAATGGAAAACAGGTATAGACCCTCAGGTTAATGACAACAAGGCTATCTGACTATTAATTATTCAATATGACACTGCCATCACATCTTCATGTTCTGATGTTTAGCCCTATTTAACAGCTGGAGGTAAATGAAACATCATAGACCAATTCATACAAGGGAACAGCTATATCTAGAAAAGCTACAATTTCTGGGGAAATTGTGTGAAGTGTTCTTGCCTCCACCAGTAGACTACAACTGGAGTGGGCGGAGTAACTGGGTGGAGTTGCTTTAGTAAATGTTGTGTAGTTGGAGTGGCTGGAGTAACTGTGGAAAGGTTGGACTGGGCAGAGTAACTATGGAGTGGGCAGAATAACTGTGTGGAGTGTTTGGAGTGAGTAAAGAGTAAACATTACACTAAAAAAATTGATTGATCAAATTTAAAAAGTGCACATGGCAAGCTTGATAGAGTGGGAAATGCATTTCAACTTTTATTTATTTATATAGCACATTTAATTGCAATGTTGTTGCCCAAAGTGCTTCACAGTTACATTAAAACATACATTTATAAAAACATTAGCAGCTGATTTGTGTAGGTGGGCTGGAAAATGAGGGAGTGGTGGCAGTTTAGAAATCATGTCCTGATTTTTCAGCTCACACTGTAGCTTTTGTCACTCTGGTGGCTGCTCACACACCTGGGTTACTATGGCAACTCACTCTATAGCAAGGGCAGAGAAGAGCGGTTAAAAACAAACTGCTCCAACTTGCTCACTTCACTGGCTGTTGCCATCTTCAAATGGTTGTAGTTTAAAAATTATAAATCCTACAGCACCCAGACCTACATTTTGATGCAAAATGAAGGCACAGTCGCAGTTTAGAAATTGCCCTTCAAATTTGAGGTGGCTAGAGTGGAGTTTCAATAAATGTCAATGGGCGGCGTGAGTTGCAAACAAATGGTCATATTGTGAAAACTATCAGGACTATGGCTTAGCCGTGGACATTTTTTTTGTGGCAGCAGGGGTAGCTGAACGTTTTGATATACGATTTGTGTAGGTGGGATTGAAAATGAGGGCGTGGTGGCAGTTTAGAAATCACGTCCTGATTTTTCAGTTCTAGCTTTTGTCAGCTCCCACTCTAGTCTTGAACATTCCGACATTCATTCCTATGGGACCAATTTTGCCACAAAAACACTGATATTTCGTGAACCATTCGGCGAAACGTTCCACAAAGTAATAGCACACCAATCGGGAACAATCCGCACGTTTCGGTATATTACTGTCTATGTAGTGTAAAAACTGTGGGAGAAGTTAGGGTGGTAAATTTGGCTATAATAATAAGAATATACAGTAGGTGTTTCTGACATTGTGTTTTTAGCACGACAGCGTCGCGCTGATACTCGGCAACATGGTGCCGAGATCTCGCACTCACTGGGATAGTGACAGCACATCCCAGCAAGCGCGTCATAGAAGCGACGGGAGATCCGACTTGGATTCCCGCCAATTCTACACGTGTGCGGCGTTTGTTATGAATCCTGAGGGGGAAGTCCCCGCCGGATTTTAAATAAATATCCGGCCTGGGTCCCGCCCTCAGGAGCATACCGGGCCCTTAGGTCTGTTATGGGTTGTAAGGAGAGCCCCCCCTACGCCGAAAAAAATGGCGTAGGGGGTCCCCCTACAATCCATACCAGACCCGTATCCAAAGCACGCTACCCGGCCAGCCAGGAAGGGAGTGGGGACGAGCGAGCGCCCCCCCCCCCCTCCTGAGCCGTACCAGGCTGCATGCCCTCAACATGGGGGGTTGGGTGCTCTGGGGCAGGGGGCGCACTGCGGCCCCCCCACCTCAGAGCACCCTGTCCCCATGTTGATAAGGACAGGGCCCCTTCCCGACAACCCTGGCCGTTGGTTGTCGGGGTATGCGGGCGGGAGGCTTATCGGAATCTGGGAGCCCCCTTTAATAAGGGGGCCCCCAGATACCGGCCCCCCACCCTAAGTGAATGAGTATGGGGTACATCGTACCCCTACCCATTCACCTGCAAGAAAAGTGGTAAAAACACAAATAAACCACACAGTGTATTAAAATATTTTATTTTTCTGCTCCGGAGGCCGCCCCCTGTCTTCTTTATTAGCTCTTTTACCAGGGGGGGGCTCTTCTTCTTCCGATATCCCGACGGGTCTTCTCCGCTATCCGGGGGGGTCTTCTCAACTCTCCGGGGTTCTCCTTCTGTCTTCTCCTTCTGTCTTGTTGTCTCCTTCTGTCTTCTCCTTCTGTCTTGTTGTCTCCTTCTGTCTTCTGTCTCCGGGGTTCTCCTTCTGTTTTCGCCTCTCTCTGTTGTTGACTCGGCGCACCCCGGTTCTTCGTCTCGCGAGACGAAGAATCGGGGTGCGCTGAGTCTCGCGAGACGAAGAACCGGGGTGCGCCGAGTCAACAACAGAGAGAGGCGAAAACAGAAGGAGAACCCCGGAGACAGAAGACAGAAGGAGACAACAAGACAGAAGGAGAAGACAGAAGGAGAACCCCGGAGAGTTGAGAAGACCCCCCCGGATAGCGGAGAAGACCCGTCGGGATATCGGAAGAAGAAGAGCCCCCCCCTGGTAAAAGAGCTAATAAAGAAGACAGGGGGCGGCCTCCGGAGCAGAAAAATAAAATATTTTAATACACTGTGTGGTTTATTTGTGTTTTTACCAATTTTCTTGCAGGTGAATGGGTAGGGGTACGATGTACCCCATACTCATTCACTTAGGGTGGGGGGCCGGTATCTGGGGGCCCCCTTATTAAAGGGGGCTCCCAGATTCCGATAAGCCTCCCGCCCGCATACCCCGACAACCAACGGCCAGGGTTGTCGGGAAGGGGCCCTGTCCTCATCAACATGGGGACAGGGTGCTCTGAGGTGGGGGGGCCGCAGTGCGCCCCCTGCCCCAGAGCACCCAACCCCCCATGTTGAGGGCATGCAGCCTGGTACGGCTCAGGAGGGGGGGGGGGCGCTCGCTCGTCCCCACTCCCTTCCTGGCTGGCCGGGTAGCGTGCTTTGGATACGGGTCTGGTATGGATTGTAGGGGGACCCCCTACGCCGTTTTTTTCGGCGTAGGGGGGGCTCTCCTTACAACCCATAACAGACCTAAGGGCCCGGTATGCTCCTGAGGGCGGGACCCAGGCCGGATTTTTATTTAAAATCCGGCGGGGACTTCCCCCTCAGGATTCATAACAAACGCCGCACACGTGTAGAATTGGCGGGAATCCAAGTCGGATCTCCCGTCGCTTCTATGACGGCTCTGTCTCCATCGCGGCAAGCCAGCTCGGCGCTGGCTCCCGCGATGGGGCTCGTATGTGCTCAATCTCGCCGAGAAATACAGCGAGATTGACACAAAATCGGGTTCACCTACTGTATATCTGAGATAACAGTAAATGGTCTTGCCGTGCAAGAACTCTTAATTATCATTTCTTCTAGTCTTTTAAAGAAAATGTGTCAAAAAAATGTACCTGCCAGTTAAAACCAGATGCAACACTCATCCTGTTTTTTCTAATCAGTTTTTATTTTCTGATTGCAGATTCATTTATTCTATTTCCTGAACATGATTATGGGGGTGACCATTTTCCCTGAGCTGTTCTTAGCAGCATTTAGAAAGCATTCTGGCTTTACACCAGCCCCATGGTCCATAGACACAATGGACTGAAGGGAACCTCCTTGACTTCTATGGAAGATTTTTGTGGGCATGCTATTTGACCTGTGCAGAGGTCATTGTACAAGGAAAGAATAGATAAGCGTTTCAACTATTGTGAACTATCATTACAGGCAGGATAAGAATGACAGATAAGCACTAAAATATAGTAAAGTGATCTGCACAGACCAAGAATTAGACTTAATGGCCAGTGAGAAAAGTGCAGGATTTTATGTGTTTTTGTTTAAATATAGACATTCATATAAAATTAAAAATAACATAGAAAATTATTTAAAAATATGTTAAACATAAAAATGTGATTTAAACAATGGGTCATATTCTATGTTTGTAGCGCAACCTGCACTAAATTGCTCAGTGTTAGGGAGAGCTGTGCATAGGAAGGGACAGACAGTGTAGGAAGTGTAATAGGAAGATTTGTACACAAAAAGAATTTTAGAGACCCAAAAGTACTTTTAAGGACTATTGTGTGTGACAGCAGCAATATATATTTTTAGCCCATCCTGCGCAAAATACCGTGTAATAGGCCGTTGTGGACAGTTAAATTATCCGCGCCACATCTCCTGTTTAAAGTGTGATCATCCCTAAAATATCAGTGACATCTAGTACACTTTTTCCGTAGACAGTGTCCGCTGCGGACAGTTTAATTATCCGCGCCACATCTCCTGTTAAAAGTATGCGCATCCCTAAAATATCAGTGACATCCAGTGCACTTATTCCGTAGACGGTGTCCGCTTCTGACAGTGACCTTACCAGGCCCACATCTGCTGTGTAACGTGTGCGCTTCTAAAAAATTTCTGTGACATAAATTTAATTTTTTAATAGACGGTGTCCTCTTCTGACAGTCAGGAGTGGGTAATTTGCGCGCCGCCCTCTTGCCTTTCTTGGATGTTATAGACGTTTCTCAGGCTCCCTCTCTGGAATCGAACACTGATTCCCCGTTACCCGTGGTCACATGTTAGTCGCATAAAAGAAGATCAAAAGTTGATAGGGCAGACATCCAAATGGATCTTCGATGTCACGGGGACGTGCTATCAGGCAGAAGTTATATAGAGTCAACAAAGCGGCTTCAGGCCTTCGCCCATAATGTTTGCGATGGTCAGCTCACCTGCAGGCCCTCAACCATAATTTTTTTGATGGTCAGCTAAGCAGAAGGCATTCTCCCATAAGGGTCTAGTCAACACAATCCTCACCACCGGGGGTCACGTAACTAATTAGCACGGAGGGGTCTCGTTGGTTATCGGAATTAACCAGACAAATCGCTCCACCAACTCAGAATGGCCAAGCACCACCATCTACAGAATTAAGAAAGAGCTATCAATCTGTCAATCCTCTCCGTGTCCAGGCCGGGTGAGGTTTGCCGTGTTGAGTAAAATTAAGCCGCAGGCTCCACTCCTGGTGGTGCCCTTCCGTCAATTAGTTTAAGTTTCAGTTTTGCAACCATACTCCCCCCGGAACCCAAAGACTTTGGTTTCCCAGAAACTGCTCGGCGGGTCATGGGTAGAGATGTCGCAAACATCAATTTTTCAGTTTTCCGCAAATGTTCGCGAACGGGCGAACCGGGCAAACCGCCATAGACTTCAATAGACAGGCGAATTTTAAAACCCACAGGGACTCTTTCTGGCCACAATAGTGATGGAGAAGTTGTTTCAATGGGAATAACACCTGGACTGTGGCATGCCGGAGGGGGATCCATGGCAAAACTCCCATGGAAAATTACGTAGTTGACGCAGAGTGTGGTAAGTTAAATTTGCAATGCGATTAATTTAACCTATATTAATCGCATTGCGATTACAACTTAGATCTGAGTTCCTAATGGTTGTATTGCTAGAATATAACAAAGATTGAGAATATAGTGCTATATTCGTCAATTCTAGCAATACAACCATTAGGAACTCAGATCTAAGTTTTAATCACAATGCTATTAATACAGGTTATATTAATCACATTGCGATTACAACTTAGATCTGAGTTACTAATGGTTGCGAGGGGGGTGTGGTGGGTACGGGCCGCACCGGGTGACACCAGTCTGATGGGGTGTCACCCGCGACCCGCGGGTGACACCCCATCGCAAGCATGCAAGCACGTCGCGCCGTCACGTGGTAAAGGGGGACGGGGTGTGACTCACTGCAAGTCAAGTCAAATTTGTGACACTGCAGCTTCCGAATGAATCTAAAATGGATGCTGTCCAGGAGGTGGGAGGGTCTGGGAGGGAGGGTATGCTGCTGATTGGCTGGAATGTGTCTGCTGACTGTAAGGTACAGGGTCAAAGTTTACACAATGATGACGAATAGGGGGCGGACCGAACATCGCATATGTTCGCCCGCCGCGGCGAACAAGCGATGTTCGCCGGGAACTATTCGCCGGCGAATAGTTCGGGACATCTCTAGTCATGGGAATAATGCCGCCGGATCACCTGTTGGATCGTCTTCAAACCTCCGACTTTCGTTGTTGATTAATGAAAACATTCTTGGCAAATGCTTTCACTGTGGTTTGTCTTGCGCCGGTCCATGAATTTCACCTCTAGCGGCGCAATACGGATGCCACTGGCCGTCCCTCTTAATAATTGCCCCAGTTCCGAAAATCAACAACATTTTTGGCTGAACTTGCACTTTATATACAAGTAAATATACAGGAAAAAAATGTTTCCTAACAATTTTTCCTCAAAAATCGATTTTATCTTTGGTTTTGTGCATATTATTTTCAGTCTGTAAAAGTGGTGTACTAATCGGACAACATCGTTCCCAGCAGCGACCTGGGAGTCCAAGATGTCTCCATACATCCTCCCCATGCTATTCCAGAACCATTTCAGTGGTGGTTCCATCAATTTCTTACATTTTCCTATGAACCAGGCACCCTCCCCTATTAAGAGCAGGGGGTACCTGGTTTAATGCTCGGGTTCTCCCATTGCTCTGGTCCTTCCATTATACTCGGGTGCTCAGTCGAGCACCTGAACATCCCGATGTGTTCGGCCCAAGCCCCCGAGCACTATGGTGCTCGATCAACACTAATGACTGCAACAATTAGTGTCTGCCTGCCTCATTAATGTCACTACATCACCTGGCTTAGTGATGTCACTCTGTCACCTGCCTTAATAATGTCAATTGTATATGGTGGATGCCACATCACAATGAAAATTTTCAGAAACAAAGAGGCAGGGTCCCTGGGGATAGGGTACAAAGGAGAATCAGAAAAAAATTTAAGTAAGTATAATAGTTTATTGTTTTTCTATTTGTGGTAATTTGAGAGCTCTTAAATACGCAGAAAATTATTGTAAAGTGATCTTGAATTAATAAAGATATCAAAATATGTTAACCAATGTCTACTTATTGAAAAGTAATTAGTGTTGAGTGAAGTAAGCATCCAAAGTGGAATTCGGTCCAATGTTTAGGAAAACTTAGATTCGAAGTGAATCCAAATTTTCTCACACTTCATGTTAACGAATCAGGTTTTCCTAAAATGGC
This sequence comes from Bufo bufo, assembly GCF_905171765.1. NCBI lineage: Eukaryota > Metazoa > Chordata > Amphibia > Anura > Bufonidae > Bufo > Bufo bufo. Next base: position 634,998,963 of record NC_053389.1, read on the forward strand.
AGTTGCATGTGTTACATAGCAAAACTAAAATTTAGAGAAGACAAGCCCGGGAATGCAAGATCAACCATAATGCCGTTCAGCCAGCCAATCCGCAGATAGACATCCCCGTGTCACAGCCATATAAAACCCTCATCCCGCGCAGTCTCCGCCATTGTCATGTGAGCTGAGTATAGAAAGAGAGGTGGCAAGCACTCATACGATAGGGACAGTGTTGCTGAAAACGATTAGTAGAAGAATATTGGAGAGGGAGACTGCAGGGAGAGTGTAGGGAGACTGCAGGGACAGTGCAGGGAGAGTGCAGTGAGACTTATTCCGCATCAGACTTATTTATTTATTCCTACATTTACTTATTCCTACATCAGCCGTAAACTAAGATATGTAATTCAATTCCAATAAGATGGAAGCCTTTATTTCTCCGGTGCTAGCGTGCCAACCAATACCATCCAATCCGCACCCTTAGGGGGGCCAAGTCTCAATGATGACCATCTTCATCTTTTGCCGTCAAAGTCTCCATGTCCTAGAAAAATCAGAAAGATGCAGAAGGAGGAGGAGCTGGATGTTCCTGATGACATATTCTTATCAATATTAGATGATGTAGAAAAGGAGGAAGAGCAGATGGCAGAAAAAGGACTCCCACCTGTAGGGCAGGAGAGCGCTGGTGTTGGAGTAGTGGGTATGCCAGATTAATTATTTAGTGTTTACTGTCAAATAACCTGCAGTGATTGTGGCGAAAAAAGATAGGAAGGCGCTCATAGGGTAATAGGTTCAATAATCAATATATGAAATCAAAACATCAAGAGTTATGCTCACCTTCTGGTGTTGTGCATACGTAGGCACAACACTCGTGAGGACAAAGGGGTCGGTGCAGCGGGTATCTTCTCAGTCCTCGTAGGTGGAGTAGCCAAGTCTCCAGAGGAATGATATGAATTGCAATAGGAAAAAGGTTAATGGTGCACTGATGTAGTACACCAATTGATACCTTCTGGCGAAAAGACACGACCTCAGTGGATAGATAAAAGGGTCTTTAATTGATGATTGACAACGCGTTTCGGAGTTGGTACACTCCTTTTTCAAGTCTAAGAAATCACAGATTTAGAGGGGTTTTTTTTTTGGTACAGAAGAAAAAATAGATAAAAAATATATATATATATATAAATAAAATAAAATAAAATGTATACACATAATCATTAATCATTATATAAAAAGTTTAGTGCTTTTGCTTTTTGTTTTATTTAGACTTTTATACGTGCACAGATTTTTTACGTGCACATTTATTCCTAATTCATTTTAATATAATGATTATGTGTATACATTTTATTTTATTTATATATATTTTTTTCATCAATTTTTTCTTCTGTACCCAAAAAAAAAAACCCCTCTATATCTGTGATTTCTTAGACTTGAAAAAGGAGTGTACCAACTCCGAAACGCGTTGTCAATCATCAATTAAAGACCCTTTTATCTATCCACTGAGGTCGTGTCTTTGCGCCAGAAGGTATCACTTGGTGTACTACATCAGTGCACCATTAACCTTTTTCCTATTGCAAATAACCTGCAGGATAATGAAGGCAAAAACAACAATAATTTGCATATTGTGCCTCCTCATAAACAGCCAAACCCCATAACAGCAACAGCCCCCTTTTAAAGGTATATTAAAGGTACGTGGTCATTAACAATGAAGAAGGACTATACAGTGTGGTCTTCATTATTAAATGAAAGGCAGCTGCAGGCTAATTTGTTGCGTGGTTCTTCACAGCAGCATGGCCGCAACCTGTCCGCAGCATGGACGCTCCGTGTGGCCATAAGCTAAGGCAGAGAGGCCTGGGTATACCTGATTTGTAGCGATTCATGACAAATTAATTCGGAACAAATCAAATTTCAAAACTTCACTCATCTCTAAAAGTAATAATAAAATACTTATCATTAAAAAAATCTATATACTGTATTGGTGGACTGTATATCTACAGGTTAAAGTTGAATGTTGTCCACATAACATGCAACCCCTGCAGTGAATTAAAATAATTTATTGCGAATAAAACCCACAAGCACAGCTGTATATCACCACTGAATTGAGTGTACTTTCCAAAAAAACATGATAGCAAAGGCATAATTCTCACTAGCTTTCTGATGTCAAGACTACACATACTTACATCAGGTTCTGAAGAGGCCATGTACACATTGCTTTTGCTTTGATACAAACTGTGTTTGTAGTCTAAAACATTTCAAGTTTTTCTAATCACTTTCATCTAGAAAACATCAGTCGTTCATAATGTCAGTCACTTGCCTTCAATTTGCATGTGCTCATAGCGGCAAATTGCCTGTTCAAGTTTACCGCCGAATACAAAAGATTTGTAGCTAAAGTATAGAATACAGAATGATCATTTTGATATGTTTCATCCTTTCAGTTTTTGCAAATGTCTACATTATTCTGTAGATTAAAATAAAAAATTATATACATATAGATAAAAAAATAATGGCAATGGCACATTGAACTTATATACAATAAAAAGAGTTATGTCATCTGGGACTTTGATGATATATCAGTAGGATACGCCATCAAAGTCAGATAGATCCAGGTCTCACCTCTGAAACCTGCACCCATCTCTAAAACGAGCCCTCGAAATGAAGGAGACAACATGGCACATGCGCAGTGTGCTCTTCATTTATTTCTGTGGAAGTTCTGAAAAAAGCAGAGCAAGCAAGCTTGGCTATTTTCGGAAATCCCATAGAAATGACCCGCACCTATTTGACATTGGTGGCGTATCCTAGTGGTATGCTACCAATGTCTCAGGTGAGACAACCTCTTTAACCACCTCCGGACCGCCTAACACAGATTCGCGTTCCGGAGGTGGCAGCGCTGCGCACAGTCACGCATATACACGTCACGAGACGCGAGATTTCGCTCAAAGCCGGCCCGCGCATGCGCATCGCGGGCCGGCAAAAGTTAAAGAACAAGTTCGTCACCAGCCTGCCAGCAACGATCATTGGCTGGCAGGCTGGCGATTTTCAAAAAATCCAATCACAAGTCATATAACAGATCATATTAGTAAATATGATCTGTTATATGGCTTCTCTGCTCCTCTGCTGGTCCTTTTCGTCGGTTGGATCCAGCAGAGGAGCAGACTGAACTGTGAGTACACCAAACACTTCACTGTAGCCCCAGATCAGCCCCCTGCACCCCAATTAACCCTTTAATCACCCCTTTGATCGCCCCTGTCAATCACTAGTGAAAGGAAAAAAAGTGATCAGTGTAAACTGTCACTTTTTTTTTTCACTAGTATTGGCTGTTAGGTTTTAGGGATAGTTTAGGCCCCTTGGTTAGGTAGTTTAGCGTGAGTTAGCGCCCAGCCCACCGCACCGCAGTCACTTATTCGCTGTTTAGCGTATCGCTAATCAGCATTTGTACTTTTATAGTATCTGTAAGTGATCAAAACTGATCACGGTCAGATCTATAATAGTATTAGTGTCACCTTAGCTCGCCCTCCACCCAAAACGCAGTGTTTGCCCGATCAGGCCTGATCGGTCGCCCACACGTGCGTTCACCCACGCCCGCCCCACCGCAGTGACAAAAAATATATATTTTTTTGATCACTGCACATTCATTTTACACGCACTGCGGCGATAAAAAAATCAGTTTTGATATTTTTTATCAACCGCAGCGGCCTCCGGTACTTTGCTAGCCTCCCCTTTGTAAGACAGGCTTGCTTTTTTTCTTGGGTAGTCTCAGGGAATACCCCTAAATTTAGTAGTCCAAAATGTCAAACAGGGGGTATTCTTCTGAAGAGGCCTACAGGATTCTGACCCAGTCGGATGAGGAGTGGGAACCCTCATCTGACGAATGAACCTGTGGAAAGCAGCGGCTCTCTGACCCAAAGTTCGGACGAGGAGGTGGAGGTCCCTGATAGCACCAGGCGTACGAGGCCCCGTGTCGCTAGACCACAGGTTATGCAGGATCCGCTTCAAGAGCAGCAGAGTGGGGCTGTCGCTGCCGGATCACATGGTGAGGCATACACCAGCAGCGCAGCCCTCCCTGGACCTAGTAACAGCACTGCCGTACAACATGGTGACGTGGCGAGCACCAGAAGGGCAGTTGAAGCTGGTACGGTGGCACGTGCAGTAGTTACCCCGTCGCAGCCACCGCACAGACAGGCCCGTAGAGCCCCTAGAATCCCTGAGGTGCTGGCAAACCCTGATTGGCAGTCACCAACTTCAGCCGCACCATTAGTTCCCCCTTTCACCGCCCAGTCTGGAGTTCGGGTTGAGACGGCTCAAATCGGTTCGGCCCTGGGATTTTTTGAGCTGTTCTTGACTGCGGAGCTCTTGGACTTAGTCGTGGCAGAGACAAACCGGTATGCCACACAATTTATATCCGCCAACCCGGGAAGCTTTTATGCCCAGCCTTTCCGGTGGAAACCAGTCCAAGTTTCCGAAATAAATTTTTTTTTGGGCCTTCTCCTCAACATGGGTCTAACTAAAAAGCATGAATTGCGGTCATATTGGTCCACGAACCCGATTCATCACATGCCCATGTTCTCTGCTGCTATGTCCAGGGCACGATTTGAGGCCATCCTCCGTTTCCTGCATTTTAGCGACAACACCACCTCCCGTCCCAGAGGCCACCCAGCTTTTGACCGGCTCCACAAAATTCGGCCCCTCATAGACCATTTCAACCAGAAATTTGCAGATTTGTATACCCCCGAGCAAAACATCTGCGTAGACGAGTCCCTAATACATTTTACCGGGCGCCTTGGCTTCAAACAATACATCCCAAGCAAGCGTGCCCGGTATGGGGTCAAATTGTATAAGCTCTGTGAAAGGGCCACAGGCTATACCCACAAATTTCGGATCTATGAGGGAAAAGATCAGACCCTGGAGCCGGTCGGTTGCCCTGACTACCTGGGGAGCAGTGGGAAGACAGTCTGGGACTTGGTGTCACCCTTATTCGGCAAGGGGTACCATCTTTATGTGGACAATTTTTACACAAGTGTGGCCCTCTTTAGGCATTTGTTTCTAGAACGGATTTGCGCCTGTGGCACCGCGCGAACTAGTCGCGTGGGCTTCCCAAAACGGCTCGTTACCACCCGTCTTGCAAGGGGGGAGAGGGCTGCCTTGTGTAACGAAGAACTGCTCGCGGTGAAATGGAGAGACAAGCGTGACGTTTACATGCTCTCCTCCATTCACGCAGACACGACAATACAAATTGAGCGAGCAACCCGTGTCATTGAAAAGCCCCTCTGTGTCCACGACTATAATGCGCTCATGGGAGGGGTGGACTTCAATGACCAGATGTTGTCTCCGTATTTAGTTTCCCGCAGAACCAGACGCTGGTATAAGAAGGTGTCTGTATATTTAATTCAATTGGCGCTGTATAATAGTTTTGTTCTCTACAGTAAGGCTGGGAGAACAGGATCCTTCCTCAAATTCCAGGAAGAGATCATCGAGAACCTCCTGTATCCAGGAGGTTCCGTGGCCCCATCCACCAGTGTAGTTAGCCGTCTACACGAGCGAAATTTCCCCAGTGTCGTTCCTGGTACCTCAACCCAACCGTCACCCCGAAAAAGATGTCGTGTCTGTAGCAGGAGTGGAATAAGGCGTGACACCCGCTATTTCGGTCCTGACTGTCCTGACCACCCTGCCCTATGCTTTGGTGAGTGTTTCCGGAAGTACCACACACAGGTACACCTAGCATAGGGATTGCATCTCACAGGACAGGCACACAGGGCTATTAGGGCCCTTTTACTCACAGCTGCTGCAAACCTCTCCTTTCACCTGGGATAAAGTGCATAACGTACTTCGCCACATCTTTGGGCGATTTGCGCTTTGCACATTGTCCCATGGGGAAGGAGAGGTTTGTTCTATAAAGGTAAAAAAAAAATACCGGTAAGTAAAAAAGTTAACGTTCAGTTAAAAAAGTTAAAAAAAAGTTTAATATGTTCTGTTCAAAAGTTAATAAATTTATTGCGTTGCAGCCTGGTTTTTTCTTTTTTTTTTTTTACCTTCCAGGTGGACCAACCGATCGACTAGCTGCAGCACTGATGTGCATTTGGACAGAAGCATTGCGCTGCTGTCAGATTACATGCAAGTCGGTGTATGCGGTGCTGCAAGACGAGATTTCTCCTCTGCAGTAAAAGATACGTTTGCCAAGGCATATGAGCTGAGGAGGTGGCGGTGTTCATATACTTTGGCAAACACTTTGTATATATAAAAAAAAATCCCGGCAATGATTTATTCATCCACATCGATTGATGTGAATGGAGAAATCTGGTTTGCCAGGGCATACGAGCTAAGTGGGTATGGATGTTGGGCGGAGCTCCTATGTCCTGGCAGACGCCTTTCCCCTGCTTTTTCTTTTTTTGGCAGAGATTTTTTCATCCACATTGATCGATACGAATGAAGAAATCTGTGCCGTTCATTTTTTTCTTTCAGCCCAGAGGCTGAACGGAAAAAAAAAAAATCTCATTACCTGTATGCTCAATATAAGGAGAATAGCAGAAACTCCTAATGCTGGGCATACATGTAATGATTGCGGAGACCCTCAAATGCCAGGGCAGTACAAACACCCCACAAATAACACCATTTTGGAAAGAAGACACCCCAAGGTATTCGCTGAGGGGCATATTGAGTCCATGAAAGATTGAAATTTTTGTCCCAAGTTAGCGGAAAGGGAGACTTTGTGAGAAAAAAATCAAAAAAATAAATTTCCACTAACTTGTGCCAAATTTTTTTTTTTCTATGAACTCGTCATGTCCCTCATTGGATACCTTGGGGTGTCTTCTTTCCAAAATGGGGTCACATGTGGGGTATTTATACTGCCCTGGCATTTTAGGGGCCCCAAAGCGTGAGAAGAAGTCTGGTATCCAAATGTCTAAAAATGCCCTCCTAAAAGGAATTTGGGCACCTTTGCCCACCTAGGCTGCAAAAAAGTGTCACACATGTGGTATCTCCGTATTCAGGAGAAGTTGGGGAATGTGTTTTGGGGTGTCATTTTACATATACCCATGCTGGGTGAGATAAATATCTTGGTCAAATGCCAACTTTGTATAAAAAAATGGGAAAAGTTGTCTTTTGCCAAGATATTTCTCTCACCCAGCATGGGTATATGTAAAATGACACCCCAAAACACATTCCCCAACTTCTCCTGAATACGTAGATACCACATGTGTGACACTTTTTTGCAGCCTAGGTGGGCAAAGGGGCCCCCATTCCAAAGAGCACCTTTCGGATTTCACAGGTCATTTACCTACTTACTACACATTAGGGCCCCTGGAAAATGCCAGGGCAGTATAACTACCCCACAAGTGACCCCATTTTGGAAAGAAGACACCCCAAGGTATTCCGTGAGGGGCATGACAAGTTCCTAGAATTTTTTATTTTTTGTCACAAGTTAGTGGAAAATGATGATTTTTTTTTTTTCATACAAAGTCTCATATTCCACTAACTTGTGACAAAAAATAAAAACTTCCATGAACTCACTATGCCCATCAGCGAATACCTTGGGGTCTCTTCTTTCCAAAATGGGGTCACTTGTGGGGTAGTTATACTGCCCTGGCATTCTAGGGGCCCAAATGTGTGGTAAGGAGTTTGAAATCAAATTCTGTAAAAAATGACCAGTGAAATCCGAAAGGTGCTCTTTGGAATATGGGCCCCTTTGCCCACCTAGGCTGCAAAAAAGTGTCACACATCTGGTATCTCCGTATTCAGGAGAAGTTGGGCAATGTGTTTTGGGGTGTCATTTTACATATACCCATGCTGGGTGAGAGAAATATCTTGGCAAAAGACAACTTTTCCAATTTTTTTAAACAAAGTTGGCATTTGACCAAGATATTTATCTCACCCAGCATGGGTATATGTAAAAAGACACCCCAAAACACATTCCCCAACTTCTCCTGAATACGGAGATACCAGATGTGTGACACTTTTTTGCAGCCTAGGTGGGCAAAGGGGCCCATATTCCAAAGAGCACCTTTCGGATTTCACTGGTCATTTTTTACAGAATTTGATTTCAAACTTGTGACAAAAAATAAAAAGTTCTATGAACTCACTATGCCCATCAGCGAATACCTTAGGGTGTCTACTTTCCGAAATGGGGTCATTTGTGGGGTGTTTGTACTGTCTGGCCATTGTAGAACCTCAGGAAACATGACAGGTGCTCAGAAAGTCAGAGCTGCTTCAAAAAGCGGAAATTCACATTTTTGTACCAAAGTTTGTAAACGCTATAACTTTTACCCAAACCATTTTTTTTTTACCCAAACATTTTTTTTCTATCAAAGACATGTAGAACAATAGATTTAGAGCAAAATTTATATATGGATCTCATTTTTTTTGCAAAATTTTACAACTGAAAGTGAAAAATGTCATTTTTTTGCTAAAAAATCGTTAAATTTCGATTAATAACAAAAAAGTAAAAATGTCAGCAGCAATGAAATACCACCAAATGAAAGCTCTATTAGTGAGAAGAAAAGGAGGTAAAATTCATTTGGGTGGTAAGTTGCATGACCGAGCAATAAACGGTGAAAGTAGTGTAGGTCAGAAGTGTAAAAAGTGGCCTGGTCTTTCAGGGTGTTTAAGCCCTAGGGGCTGAGGTGGTTAATTTACCAGCACTTGTGCACAGTAATACAAATGCTTAAAGAGTTTTCTGTGTTGGAAAAGCACCAATTTAGTTTTCGATGTAGTTTTTTGAGCCAAAGCCAAAAGTGGATCCAGTAGAAGGACTGGAAAATTTGTGTATAGCACTCTCAGGTCTACTAGGGCTCATATTTTGTCTCTCTTGTTTCTTACTTTAAATGCAGTTTCACCTTTGGGTTAATTCCTAAATTTGGGTGAATTTCGATTTGATGAGAATTGATTCAGTTATCTATGCTGCAGAATGAGGTTGCTAGATGACATTTCATAATCTAAATTGCTGAAAGAAAAAGGTAGAACATAAAGGTAGATTCAAATATGGGAGATTTGATGCCCAAAGTTTTGTGACTGAAAACCAGTTCTATTCCTCTAAATAGGATAGTCACAGAAATGCCCTCCACAGATCTTAGTAAACACATTCATGAAAACATATCTCGGCGCAAGGAACCAGCCGGAAGATACAGATTGATGTGGGTTGTCAGTAGTTTATTAAGCAGAAAGATGCAATGCGTTTCAGGAAGTTATCTCCCCTTCATCAGGTAAAAACTGCATGTATAACATATTAACACTTAAAGCAGGTATACAGTCAGGTCCATAAATATTGGGACATCGACACAATTCTAACATTTTTGGCTCTACACACCACCACAATGGTTTTGAAATGAAACAAAGAAGATGTGCTTTAACTGCAGACTGTCAGCTTTAATTTGAGGGTATTTACATCCAAATCAGGTGAACGGTGTAGGAATTACAACAGTTTGCATATGTGCCTCCCACTTGTTAAGGGACCAAAAGTAATGGGACACAATAATAATCATAAATCAAACTTTCACTTTTTAATACTTGGTTGCAAATCCTTTGCAGTGGATAACGGCCTGAAGTCTGGAATGCATAGACATCACCAGACGCTGGGTTTCATCCCTGGTGATGCTCTGCCAGGCCTCTACTCCAACTGTCTTCAGTTCCTGCTTGTTCTTGGGGCATTTTCCCTTCAGTTTTGTCTTCAGCAAGTGAAATGCATGCTCAATCGGATTCAGGTCAGGCGATTGACTTGGCCATTGCATAACCTTCCACTTCTTTCCCTTAAAAAACTCTTTGGTTGCTTTTGCAGTATGCTTTGGGTCATTGTCCATCTGCACTGTGAAGCGCCGTCCAATGAGTTCGGAAGCATTTGGCTGAATATGAGCAGATAATATTGCCTGAAACACTTCAGAATTCATCCTGCTGCTTTTGTCAGCAGTCACGTCATCAATAAATACAAGAGAACCAGTTCCATTGGCAGCCATACATGCCCACGCCAAGACACTACCACCACCATGCTTCACTGATGAGGTGGTATGCTTAGGATCATGAGCAGTTCCTTTCCTTCTCCATACTATTCTCTTCCCATCACTCTGGTACAAGTTGATCTTGGTCTCATCTGTCCATAGGATGTTGTTCCAGAACTGTGAAGGCTTTTTTAGATGTCGTTTGGCAAACTCTAATATGGCCTTCCTGTTTTTGAGGCTCACCAATGGTTTACATCTTGTGGTGAACCCTCTGTATTCACTCTAGTGAAGTCTTCTCTTGATTGTTGACTTTGACACACATACACCTACCTCCTGGGGAGTGTTGTTGATCTGGTCAACTGTTGTAAAGGGTGTTTTCTTCACCAGGGAAAGAGTTCTTCAGTCATCCACCACAGTTGTTTTTTGCGGTCTTCCGGGTCTTTTGGTGTTGCCTAGCTCACCGATGCGTTCCTTCTTTTTAAGAATGTTCCAAACAGTTGTTTTGGCCACGCCTAATGTTTTTTCTATCTGTCTGATGGGTTTGTTATGTTTTTTTCAGCCTAATGATGGCTTGCTTCACTTATAATGACAGCTCTTTGGATCTCATCTTGAGAGTTGACAGCATCTGATTCTAAATGCAAATAGCACACTTGAAATCAACTCTAGAGCTTTTATCTGCTCATTGTAATTGAGATAATGAGGGAATAACACACACCTGGCCATGGAACAGCTGATAAACCAATTGTCCCATTACTTTTGGTCCCTTAACAAGTGGGAGGCACATATGCAAACTGTTTTAATACCTACACTGTTAACATGATTTGGATGTAAATACCCTCAAATTAAAGCTGAAAGTCTGCAGTTAACGCTACTTTCACACTTGCGGCAGTGTGATCCGGCTCCGCCAATCTGCCGCTGACTGAAAGCATTTGTGAGACGGATCTGGGTGCGGATCCGTCTCACAAATGCATTGCAAGGACGGATCCGTCTCTCCGCTTGTCATGCGGACCGACGGATCCGTCTTGTACATTTTTTCACATTTTTACCGATCTGCGCATGCTCATGCTGGAACGACGGATCCGGCATTCCGGTATTCTGAATGCCGTATCCGGCGCTAATTCATTCCTATGGGAAAAAATGCCGGATCCGGCGTTCAGGCAAGTCTTCAGTTTTTTTCGCCGGAGAGAAAACCGTAGCATGCTGCGGTTTTCTCTTTTGCCTGATCAGTCAAAACGACTGAACTAAAGACATCCTGATGCAAACTGAACGGATTACTCTCCATTCAGAATGCATGGGGATGAAACTGATCAGTTCTTTTCCGGTATAGAGCCCCTGTGACGGAACTCTATGCCGGAAAAGAATAACGCAAGTGTGAAAGTAGCCTTAAGCACATCTTGTTCGTTTCATTTTGAATTTTGAATCCATTCTGGTGGTGTATAGAGCCAAAAATGTTAGAATTGTGTCGATGTCCCAATATTTATGTACCTGACTGTATATAGACATAAAAAAAAATAAAAAAAAAAAGTAGTCAAAGGTCAGGGGGGTTTGGGGGTGGTCCAGGGGTGTGGTCCCCCAAGAAGAAACACCAAATGCAGACCAAAATAGTTAAATAAACATGCATATAGATAAAATACACTAAGACATTGGTCGTTCAAATGGTCAAACCTAAGAATTATTTATACTCAATAAATAAATCAGTATAAAAAAATCTGTGAGAAGGGTCACATGATCAAACCTGGATCACATCACCGCAGTAGGGGTCATGTGAAGTCTGGTTTCCTTTGTTGCCAGATGCATAGTATGCAGACTAGGCTGGACAGGTACAATGTACCATCTGATCTGAGGGCCTGGGAGGAGGAAGTGCCGGGAGCTGAGTGCCGGGGTCATGTGACCTCAGGGACTGTATTTGTATATGATCCGCAAAAAAAAATGGAACGGACACGGAAAGAAAATACGTTCGTCTGCATGAGCCCTTACACTGAATACTAGTCCACATTCACACAAAAGCAACCAACTTCGTACAGGACAGCAGCGGCATGAGCTGTCATTGTAACATTGGGCCATTTTCCATATTTGCATTTTCATTTTTTACTCCCTGCCTTCCTGGAGCGATAACTTTTTTTATTTTTTTATTCACACAGCTGTATGAGGGCCTGTTTTTTGTGGGACAAGTTGCACTTTTTAATGACACCATTTTATGTTGCATATGATCTTGTGAGAGACTGGAAAAAAATCCAAATGGGATGGAATTGGGGAAAAAACTCAATCCCACCACAGTTTTATGGGTTTCGTTTTTACGGCTTCCCTATGCAATAAAACTAATCCCTTCATTCTCTCGGTCCATATGATTACAACAATACCACATTTGTAAAGATTTTCTTGTGCTTTAATACTGAAAAAAAAAAAATTGAAAAATTTAATTTAATTTTCATAGTACAGGCATCTTGGGATGCGGAAATATATTATCTTTATTTTTATTGTTTATTTGTCTTAACATATGTAAAGGGGGTGATTTGAATTAAACTAAAATAGGAGACTTAAACATCCGATCGTTAGAACTAGTGTTGAGCAAATTGAAGCATCTGAAGCAGAATTCGATCCGAAGTTTAGGAAAGATTTACCACAAAGGCGAATTTCCTCTGACTTCATGGTAACAAATTAGATTTTTTCCTAAAATGGCTGCTGCACATAGAGCAAGAAGCCCCGGAACATAATATGACCCATAATGCCATGCAGCTAGCTAATCAGCAGATAGCCATCCCCTGTGATGTCACACCCCTATAAAAAGCCTCAAGTTGAGTTTAGGGACAGACATGTCAAGCGCTCATGCACTAGGGACAGTATTGCAGAAAACAGTTAAGAAAGAATATTGGAGAGTGAAGGGATAGTGCAGAGAGATCATAGGGAGAGTTTTTTTGAGACTGTAGGGAGAGCATAGGGATGGACAGGGTAAGTATAATTGTCCTGTGCATCTTGTTCAACTGCTGCACCATTCTTACTTAATATGTTCTGTTAGGGCTCTTTCACACTTGCGTTCTTGTCTTCCGGCATAGAGTTCCGTCGTCGGGGCTCTATGCCGGAAGAATCCTGATCAGGATTATCCCCATACATTCTGAATGGAGTGAAATCCATTCAGGATGCATCAGGATGTCTTCAGTTCCGGAACGGAACGTTTTTTGGCCGGAGAAAATACCGCAGCATGCTGCGCTTTTTGCTCCGGCCAAAAATCCGGAACACTTGCCGCAAGGCCGGATCCGGAATTACTGCCCATTGAAAGGCATTGATCCGGATCCGGCCTTAAGCTAAACGTCGTTTCGGCGCATTGCCGGAGCCGACATTTAGCTTTTTCAGAGTGGTTACCATGGCTGCCAAGACGCTAAAGTCCTGGCAGCCATGGTAAAGTGTAGCGGGGAGCGGGGGAGCAGCATACTTACCGTCCGTGCGGCTCCCGGGGCGCTCCAGAGTGACGTCAGGGCGCCCCAAGCGCATGGATCATGTGATCGCATTGGACACGTCATCCATGCGCATGGGGCGCTCTGACGTCACTCTGGAGCGCCCCGGGAGCCGCACGGACTGTAAGTATACTGCTCCCCCGCTCCCCGCTACACTTTACCATGGCTGCCAGGACTTTAGCGTCTTGGCAGCCATGGTAACCACTCTGAAAAAGCTAAATGTCGGCTCCGGCAATGCGCCGAAACGACGTTTAGCTTAAGGCCGGATCCGGATCAATGCCTTTCAATGGGCATTAATTCCGGATCCGGCCTTGCGGCAAGTGTTCCGGATTTTTGGCCGGAGCAAAAAGCGCAGCATGCTGCGGTATTTTCTCCGGCCAAAAAACGTTCCGTTCCGGAACTGAAGACATCCTGATGCATCCTGAACGGATTTCACTCCATTCAGAATGTATGGGGATAATCCTGATCAGGATTCTTTAATAGCGTCCTGGGTGCCATAGTAACACTGAACGCATTTGGAAGACGGTTCCGTCTTCAAATGCTTTCAGTACACTTGCGTTTTTCCGGATCCGGCGTGTAATTCCGGCAAGTGGAGTACACGCCGGATCCGGACAACGCAAGTGTGAAAGAGGCCTTATACATACAGTTACTGTGCGTTAGACTTAGGGTCCATTCACACATCCGTATGTGTTTTGCAAGACACGGACAGCGGAAATTTGCGTTCCGCATTTTGCGGCCCGCACATTGCCGGCACTCTCATAGAAAATGCCTTTTCTTGTCCGCAATTGCGGACAGGAATTGGACATGTTCTATTTTTTTGCGGAATGGATGCGGACCCATTTTGCAGACATGTGAATGGACCATTAGGCTAGTTTCACACTAGCGACAAAGACTCCGGCAGGCTGTTCCGGCGGGTGAACAGCCTGGGTGAAAAGCCTGTTGGATCTTTGCTGCTGCTAGTGCACACGTGCCCCCGGACTACAGGACTACCACTCCGGGCACCTTTTACTATAATGGGAACAGCCTGCCGGAACAGCCTACCGAAGTTCCTTGCCACTAGTGTGAAAGTACACTTAGTCTCAACAGGTGGTCTAATATATTGCAGCGTTTATCTTGTTCAGCTGCTGCAGCATTCATACTATTCCCATGATTAAAGAGACAGGGGGCACACCAAATAATTCAGGGAGTGCAAAGGGTGGTATAGCTGCATATAACAAATAACCTGACCCAAGAGTGAGTCAAAAAGAGCCACCCCATAAATGCACATCTGACAATAAGGGAGTATTAAAAATGTATATAAAGTTTATTAGACACAACAACAGACACGCATAAAAAAATTGTATACAATATAGAACAAAGTGCGGTATGCAATGAAATATATGTAACCGAAACACACAGGTCCACTGGATTACCACAAATAGATGTATGCGTTATCAACCAGCATAGTGTCACGACCCATGGTCATGGTCGTGACTCTGGAACCGCAGGCAGTTGCCTGCGGTCTTGTCTTGTCGTCAATCACAGGTTGAGGGCTGTAGTATGTTGCCTCCCCTGTGGTTGCCGCTGGCAACATAATGTATGTGGCAGTTTAGCAGCCTGAGCTGGTGCTGGGCAGCTTGCTGTCAAATGCATGCGGTTACACCTGGTTTGGTGTGTGTGTATGTATGCACTTTGTATGTCTGTTTGTTGTGCACGAGGTTGTGTTTGTGTGCACTGTGACACCTCCCTTCTCTTGTGGTTGTCCGCGGCAACGTCTGGTGTTGTGTGCATGTGGTGGCAGTGTCTCGGCCTGCTGGCTGTTCCTTAAGACATGATTGCCACGCATGCCGTTGCCGGCGGTAACAGGTGAGTGTGTTTATGTGCTTTTCCCTTTAAGTAGCTTCACTACCTTGCCTGGTGTAGGAAGGGTTAACTTCCTTCTTTCTGTGTGAACACTGGGTGTGTCTGAGTATGAGTGTGTTTATGTGCTTTTCCCTTTAAGTAGCTTCACTACCTTGCCTGGTGTAGGAAGGGTTAACTTCCTTCTTTCTGTGTGAACACTGGGTGTGTCTGAGTATGGGTGTGGCTACTTTGGGCTATAAAGCCTCAGTTGAGAGCTGATGTCTGAGGGGTACTCCAGCCTTGATTGTAAGCTGGAGGCACCCTCCTTGTATTTACCATCTGCCAGTGAGGGCCACCCTTGTGGTCATAAACTTATGTTAGACATTATTGTTCTTTTATATTATATGTCTAGTGGTGTCTTTATGTTTATTGCAGCGTATGGTTCCTGGGTTCCTGTGTGATGTTTGGTGTGTGCTGTGTCCGTCTATGTTGTTGTGGACTGCAGCACTTGTGCACGGGTTCCAGGCTGTGTGTCTGTGGCAGGTAGGTGTGATACTAGTTTCAACTACTTGCCATATGTCTGTATATGTTCCCCTTCTCCTTTATAGCTTGGCCAGTGATACTCCTGTTGCTCCGTGTCATGGAGGAACAGGTCGTCTTACCCTTCTCCTAGTCCAGGGCCACCCTGAGGGCTAGTAGGAATTATAGGTTCCAGTGTATGAGCCCTCCCACCATCAGGGTCGGCTCATACGGCTAGGAGACAGGGTCAGAATTAGGGATGTGATAGGAGGTGACCAGCTCCCTGATTCCTATCCTGGCCTAACAGCTATACTTCAAAGAGACATCGCCCGGCTGAGGGTTTCCCCCATCCCCAGCCGTGACACATATAAAGCAATACAATGGGTCCCATAAAGCAAATGTAAGGTGAGGTAAGACCACTAGAAATGTGTCACCCCTGAGGAAGCCGGATTGCTCCGGCGATACGCGTTGGGCGCTTCTCATGTTTCCAGGTCCACTGTACCAGCTGGCTACGTAGGTTTGGCTCTTGATATCTGACCTCATGTTGGTCTGTCTTTATCCTCATTTCTAGTGGTCTTACCTCACCTTACATTTGCTTTATGGGACCCATTGTATTGCTTTATATGCTGGTTGATAACGCATATATCTATTTGTGGTAATCCAGTGGACCTGTGTGTGTCGGTTACATATATTTAATTGCATACCGCACTTTGTTCTATATTGTATACAATTTTTAATGCGTGTCTGTTGTTGTGTCTAATAAACTTTATATACATTTTTAATACTCCCTTATTGTCGGATGTGCATTTATGGGGTGGCTCTTTTTGACTCACTCTTGGGTCAGGTTATTTGATTCATACTATTCCCATCACATATAATGGGGGCGTATCGCTAAGATATGCCTCCATTGTCTGATAGGTGCGGGTCCCACCTCTAGGACCTGCACCTACAAGGAGAACAAAGCGGGGATAACTGTGGCTGGAGGACTCTGGGTTTCCCGGGGTCCATCCACCACCAAGCACTGCTCCCCGCTGCTTCAATACAAGTGAATGGGAACGCACGCACGGCCCCTGCTCTCATTCATTTATATGGGGCAGACGGAAATAGCCGAGCCAGCGCTTGGCTGTTTTCGGCGGCCCTGTTGAAATGAATGGAGGGCGGCTGCTCATGCGCAGTGCGCGCTTCATTCATTTCCCCACTCTGTTCTAGTTGTAGGTGCGAGTCCCAGAGACAGGACCCACACCTATCAGACAATGGGGTCATATCCTATCAATATGCCGCCATTGTATGTGATGACAAAACCCCTTTAATCTGTTACATTACTGATACAGTTACTGTACACTTTGGCCGACAGACAGTTGCCTGGGCCATCCAAAGAAATTGGCAGTGGCAAAAATGTAGTAGCTGTTGCTGGCACAAATATCAGCAGAAGAAGGGTTTGCAGTAGCAGCAGCTGCAGCAATAGGCCAGAGTTGCCACTGTCATCCTCTGGTCGTGTTTTGAACAAAAATCCAGCTGTACTGGAATGGTTCACTCACTCACTCACTCAACATCATCTCAGGTGAAAACAGATACACACAGCCAGGAATTAGTGGGTTCCTCTGATTCCATGCTTAGGTGGCATGGCCCAGGAACTGCCTCTGTGCTCTCACCTGTCATGAACCTGTCTCATGATTTTTCTGCTCCTTCTGCTAGCCAAGTAAGGTATGCCGAGGGTTCTGCTGTGCTCATCAGAGAGGATGAGCTTTTTGAGGACAGTCGGAAGTTACAGGCCAGCATAGACTAGCATGAGAGGTCCGCTGCGGTGACAGGTGAGCACGACAATAGTGAGGAACAAATCGATGTAGATGACAATGTTGTGAAATGCACGTGGGAGCCGGGTGAAGAGGGGGCATCGCCATCATCAAGGGGAGAGAGTGGCAGAGTACCTATGAGACAGCAAAGTGGAAGCGTGCCCGTGGAACAGCAGGATGGCAGCTTGCCCAGGAGACAGCAGGGTTAAAGCAGTGGGAGATCAGCAGCCAAACGCAGGAGAGGTACACTCTCTGCTACTCAGGAGACTACCTGTAAGAAACTCACTAGCAGGCATCACGCAGTGGTGGAGGGAAAATACCATACTTGGCAGTGTGGAAATTTTTCAGCAAGTCGCTGGGGGACATGCGGTATGTAGGATATGTGGGCAGAAGTTGAGGCACGGTCAGAGTGCTAATGTTGGCACGACGACCCAGCTTCAACACATGGAGCGTCACCATAAAATGTCGTGGGAAAACTGTACCAGTCATTTAGTCTTACAGCCTAATGCAGCGATCGCTACATCTCCCGCCGGCCCGCACCCCCTCTCCATCTGTCAGGGCTTGCCAACATCAGCAGAAGAAGGCTGCCGGTCCTTCCATCAACTTCACCGTCATCTATACCTCCTGATGCTCCTCCTCCTCCTCACTTGTTTCAACAGACAACAGTATGCGTGCACTCATCCCACGGTTCATAAGCTGAACATGCACCTGGCCAAGTTGATGGCACTACTGTCCCTTCCTTTCCATGTAGTGGACTCTGCACATTTCAGAGAACTGATGGCTTGTGCCCAGCCAAGGTGGAGAGTCCCAAGTTGACATTGCTTCTCCAAAAAAGCTGTACCAGCCCTGCACATGCAAGTCGACAAGAAGGTGGGTCAGTTCTTGGGCCTCTCAGTGTCTGGTAGAGTTCATGCCAGCGCTGACGTATGGAGTTGCAATTATGGACAAGGACAAACAAATGTGGTTCACAGTCCACTGGGCAAATGTGGTTCCGGATTAGGAACACCAGCAACTTGACCAGGTGATGGAAATGCTGGCTACGCATTGTAATGCTGGGATTTCTGCGCCAATGTCCTCTTTTGCCTCCTCATCCTCCAATGTAGGCACAGTTCACAGTGGTCCTCCAGCATATCACCTATGCAAAGCTAGGTGTTGTCAAGTGGTTCAGCACCTGGTCAGCCTGGCCGACGGAGGAACTGCTAAGCATCATCAATAAAGACCTCAAACACTGGCTGTCTCTTTGCCAACTGGAGATATGAACCATGGTTACTGATAACAGGAAGAACAGTTTGTCTGATCTGCATCAGGGAGGACTTCCACATTATTCAGTTGTAGCTCATGCATGACACATGCCATTTGCTCAGGCCCTTTAAAGAGGCCACTTTATTTGTCAGTCAGCAGAACTACGTGATGAATCATGTCATTCGACTCCTTCACATCCTGGAGAGAATGCTGACAGATCTGATTGGCGAGGGTACAGAAGACGTGGCACCCACATCTCGAGGCCACCTGATTCCTAAGGAGGATGAGGAGGAGGGCATAAACGCCCAGGAATTCTATACACAACTAGGTGGTTTATCTGCCCAAGTGACAGGAAAGAAGCAGGAGGAGCTGGAGGGCGACAATGAAGACGGCGCAGATGACCCCAACTGACCATGGCAGTATGCAGTGGAGATGGAGGAAGGGAGACCCTCCAAGTCCCTTGTGCAAATGGCCAGATGCATGCTTTCTTGTATGCTTAATGACAGCCGCATTGTCACGATTCGGCAGAGGGATGACTACTAGCTATCGACAATGTTAGATCCCCACTACCGGTCTACCACTACCCCACTACATTTTTTTAGACCTTCTGAGAGGGATGCAAAAATGGACTACTACAGAGAATTGCTATATGGTCAGTTGGTCATTGCCTACAAGCACCATCGCCCATCCTCACGAAGGTCTGACCAGGGGGGACCCTCTACGCTCACACTCCACTGCAATGAGGGAGGGGGAGGCTGGAGCAGCACCAGCTCCATATGCAGCAACTCCAGTCTGGAGTCTATGATGAGCAGTTTTCTTCAGCCACCTACTGAACAAACCACCCAGCAGCAGCAGGACATGCAGCAGAACCTCAAATAGCAGGTGGTGGCATACTTGTACTGCACCCTGTAACCCATGATCCAAGCTCCCCTGAACTACTGGGCATGCAAGCTTGAATTGTGGCCACAACTGGAGAAGTTTGCCATGGGCATTCTTTTCTGCCCGGCCAGTAGTGTGGCATCAGATCGGGTGTCCAGTGCTGCGGGGCCATAGTTACTGTTCTGCCCAGCAGAGTTATAGAATCATTACAGATCACGTCTGCCTCAGTTTTGGTATTTCTGTAGTAATTAATGTGGTTAGTAAGTTGTATTACACTTTGATTTTCCTATTACAAAGACTGCTGCATTGTGGGTGGTGCAAAGCATTGTGGGAGTGCAAAGCATCCTGGGTAGTCTCCAGTCACCAGGACACATCAGTAGAGCTGTCCTTCTGCATATCTAGACTACAAAGAACAGTCCTCTTATTTGGAAGACAGGAATGGTTTATGCTGAATGTCAGACTGCACACTGTGAGAACGTGTATGAAAACAGAACAGTAAAACAGATGCTAGTCACCAGCGATAGTGGATCTGACTATACGGAGCCACCATAAGTCACACGGTCCTGCGTACATGGTTGCAGCCAGCAAACTGGCACCCAATATCCACTAGCCAGGCATCATCATTTAGGACCAGGTCACAAGCAAGACGCTCTAGCAAGTCCTCAATAAAAGAAATGGCTGCAAAAGTAAGGTCTATCTTTGCTGCACAAGAAATGCAACTAAAGAAAAAAACAGCATGCCTGCAAGCATCACTAGAAAAGCACACAGCAGAGAAAGAAGCGGCAAGTGCAGTAGCCAAAGCAGAGTTCCTAGAAGCCATGGAGTTCCCCGAATCTGAGAAATACAGCGAAGTACTTGAGCCAGACCTAAATCAACAAGATCCAGCATAGTGCGTCTCAGAATATGTCCATCAGCATCCCATGACAGATGACAACTATGATCCAGTATATCAGCCAGCTTATACAGAGTGTCAAAGATCCTACTTTGAACCACAGTACCTCGAGCAGGACATTATGCGACAAAGAGATGCTGACCGCAACTACTGCCGTACAGAACGAAAGCTACATTTTTTGCTTTGACTTAAAAGGACAACCTTCCCATCAGAACGGTATTATACAGACTTTCCTAAGGCAGAAACCCCTCAAAGGTATGGTGATACACCACACATGCCGCATAACAACAAAACACAAGGTAGTATTGGCGCTAACAGGCCGCCATGGACTTCGCTAAGTTCTTTGCTGAACAGGAGCTGGCTACCAAAGGACTTATAAAGTTCACCGATCTCCCCGAGAACTACAGGGCATGGCGAGCCTCCTTCTAGGACGCCATAAGGGACTAAGATCTTTCCTACAGTGAGGAGTCAGATCTCTTGGTAAAGTGGCTCGGAAGCGAGTCTGCTGAACATGCCAAAAGAATCAGAGACATTAGCATAAACTATCCGTGCAAAGGCCTAAAGATGGTGTGGGAAAGACTTGATAAGTGTTATGGGTCAATAAAATTGCAGAAGTAAAAAGAAACTGAACCTTTAGGATGGCGCTGTCAGCAGGAGTCAGAAGCAGGTAAGTATTGATAACACAATACTTTTTATTTACAGTCAACTCGTTTCAGGGGCGGAGAGCCCCCTTCATCAGGACAATATACAACATAAAACAGCATTCACATGTAGCGGTTATTTAAACTCAAAAAAGGCGCGTGAGGCCAAGCAAGGTGGAGCAAGGGGAGGGGGGCGGGGAGACACACGCCCACTCCCCGCCCCCTCCCCTTGCTCCACCTTGCTTGGCCTCACACGCCTTTTTTGAGTTTAAATAACTGCTACATGTGAATGCTGTTTTATGTTGTATATTGTCCTGATGAAGGGGGCTCTCCGCCCCTGAAACGCGTTGACTGTAAATAAAAAGTATTGTGTTATCAATACTTACCTGCTTCTGACTCCTGCTGACAGCGCCATCCTAAAGGTTCAGTTTCTTTTTACCTCTGCAACGATATTTCTCCCCGACGAATGCTTCCAAAGCACGGGCTGGAACCTAGGCGGCAGCGCAGGCACTCCGCACGCCTTCGGAAAAATCAGCACAAGCTTCATATAGGTGTTGTGACTCCTCACAACATCGTCTGGTAAGAGTTTCTACTTACCTTTTTTACCAATTATTATACAACACCACACATGAGGCGCTGCCTCCTATCTCTCTTTTATCTTCACATGGGTCAATAAAAGCTATAGAAAATGCTTTATATAAGAGAATTGATAATTTTCCCAGAATAGTGGGTAGGGGTCACCAGAAGCTCAGGGAACTCAGCGACTTGTTAACAGAGGTACAGGTTGCTCAGGCAGAAGGAGATCTGCCAGAGCTAGCATTCCTGGACACCGCCAGAGGTGTCAATCCGATTGTCCAAAAACTCCCTTATAATCTACAAGAGAAGTGGATCACGCATGGTTCCCATTATAAACAGTTTCATAATGTACCATTCCCCCCGCCCCCTTTGTGGTGTTTGTAGACTTTGTTACTCAACAGGCGAGGACCAGAAACAATCCCAGTTTTTACTTTATATTGTCATGTTCCACTACCCCTGGTGTCAAACCTCATAAAACACCTCCACAGGTACTCCACAGGTACTCCTTACAGGCCGTTTAAGTCTTCTCAAGAAGAGAACAAACTCAAAGATCTTGCCAAAGAGTGCCCCCTGCACAAGAAAACATCCTCTACTAAAATGCAGAGCCTTTAGGGAGAAGTCTTTAGAGGACCGCAAAGAATTCCTCAAAGAAAACAACATCTGCTTCAGGTGCTGCACTACATCGCACTTCGCTAGGAACTGTAAGGCCAGTGTGACATGCACAGAATGCGGTAGCAGGGAACACAACACGGCTTTACACCCTGGACCACCCTCTCAGGTATCATCCCAAGCAAAAGCAGATAGACACTGACATAGACACCGCAGTAGTCACTTCTCACCGTACAGAGATCTAATGTAAAGGACTCATAGAAGGGAAGTCCTGCTAAAAAATCTGCCTTGTCAGAGTTTATCTGGTCCAATATATGGGGTTCGGACCGCGCTTCTAGTCCAGGTCAGTGTGCAAGTTCTTAGTCCTTCTTACTTCTTCGTTCACAAAGAGAGCCTGAGGGCTGCAAATATCCCTTAAGTAGATATCCTGCAACCAATGGAATTATAATAGTGTAAGTCCGTATGTGACAGTAACCTGCATTGCACTGATTATACTCACAAGATGTGTATCACACAAAGCGTAAATGTAATCCCTCCGTGGTAAGTTGCACTTACCACGGAGGGATTACATTTACGCTTTGTGTGATACACATCTTGTGAGTATAATCAGTGCAATGCAGGTTACTGTCACATACGGACTTACACTATTATAATTCCATTGGTTGCAGGATATCTACTTAAGGGATATTTGCAGCCCTCAGGCTCTCTTTGTGAACGAAGAAGTAAGAAGGACTAAGAACTTGCACACTGACCTGGACTAGAAGCGCGGTCCGAACCCCATATATTGTACCTGTTTATAACGTGATTGAACCCACATCACTTTTCGGACCTGCTGCATAGCAATTTTTGCGGACTGGTGATATATTTATTTTTTATTAGAGTTTATCTGGTCGACCACCGAGATAAGGTGATCAAGGTATATGTAATCTTAGATGATCAAAGCAACAGGTCTTTAGCTAAATCCACCTTCTTCGACACCTTCAATATCGTAGGGCCCGGTTCTTCCTACTCCTTAAGGACATGTGCTGGTACCGTTGAGACGGCAGGAAGGAAGGCAACTGGGAACAAGTTGGAGTCCATAGATTGTCAGACCTGCCTGTCCCTGCCAACCATACTGGAGTGCAATCACATTGACAACCGGTCTGAGATACCTACAGCAGAGGTAGCGGCATACCACCGCCACCTGAGGCTTATAGCTCACCTGACATCAGCACTGGACCCAAAAGCCCCGATAATCTTATTCCTTGGAAGAGACATACTACGAGTTCATAAGGCTAGAGGACAGATTAACGACCCCAAAACGCTCCATACGCCCAGAGACTTGACTTAGGATGGGTCATCATAGGAGATGTCTGTCTAGGAGGAGCACACATGCCGACCTCAGTCAACAGTATGCTCACCAACACACTTGAAAATGGACATCCTTCCCTATTCCAGCCATGTCAAAGCAGTTTCCTGATAAAAGAATTGCCACACAGCGCTCCTGTGCCTTGTCCTTTCACATATCCCTCCTGTGAAGACCATGTCTGCGATGGTGAGCAAGATCACTTAGGGTGCACAGTCTTCCACAGGACAAGAGAAAACAGGTTGTTTTTGGATATCATGGATCAAGGAATAGTAAAAGACAAGTCAAAAAGCTGGGTCGCACCTTTACCGTTTAAACCCCGGAGACAACACTTATCTAACAACAAAGAACTTGTCTACAGTCGATTTATCTCACTCAAATATAAACTTCAGAGGACATCAGAGATGTGAGAACATTTCTTTATCTTCATGGAAAGAATATTTCAGAACAACCATGCAGAAAAAGCACCCACGCTTCAAGACTCCGAGGAGTGTTGGTACTTACCCATATTCGGTGTGTATCATCCAAAAAAAAAACAGGGCAGATACGAGTAGTATTCAACTCGAGCGCCAGCTGCGAAGGCGTCTCGCAAAATTATGTCTTACTGTCTGGTCGAGACCCCAACAACAGACTTCTAGAGGTACTTCTCCGCTTCTGCAGAGATTTCGTCGCATTAATGGCCGACATACAACAGATGTTCCACTGTTTCCTCATCAAGGAAGAACATAGAAACTACTTGAGGTTCTTCTGGTACTGCAACAACGACCCCAATGAAGACATTGTAAAGTACCGAATGAGAGTGCACATCTTCGGAAACAGTCCTTCCCTTGCAGTCACCAACTACGGTCTCAGACATTCAGCCCGAGAGGGTGAAGCAAAGTATGGGTCAGATGTCAGATGGTTTGTGGAAAAAGATTTCTACGTAGACGACTGCTTGAAATCCACACCCACAAACGAGACTGCAATCAGACTCCTAAAAAGAGCTTAAAAGATGCTCGCTCCAAAATCGCCTCCAACAGCCGTGAGTTAATGGAGGCCTTCTCACTCCAAGACCATTCAAGTGATCTAAAAGACTTGGATCTTAGCACCGACTCCCTTCCCATGCAGCGGAGCCTCGGTTTGCTCTGGGATTTAAAAGGCAGATACATTCACCTTCCAAATCAGCAAGGAAGAAAAGCCCTTCACACAGAGTTCTGTCCACCATAAACAGCTTATATGATCCTCTGGGATTCGTACCGCCTGTTACTATCCAAGGCAAAATGATGTTAAGAGACTTCACCGCAGAGATGTCTGATTGGGATGATCTGCTTCCCATTGAGAAAAAAGACCCGTGGACAGGTTGAAGGAAGTCTCTCGAAGCTTTGTCCAGCCTTCATGTGGCACGACCATATGCTTCCGTGCCATCTACTGAATTCAAGATGCAAAGACTGTTTATCTTCTGCGATGCTTCAGTCAAGGCAATTGCTGCCGTAGCATTCCTAAAGACCATTTATGTCAAAGAACAATGCCACATAGGGTTTGTCATGAGCCGGACGAAACTAGCACCACTCTGCGAACACACGATTCCCAGACTGGAGCTCTGCGCTGCTGTGCTTACAGTGGAGTTGGCTGAACTTATAATAACAGGAATGAACCTGGAAATCGAGGAAGTTGAGTTTTACACAGACAGAAAGGTAGTCCTAAGATATTTTTGCAACGAAACCAGACGCTTTTACGTCTAGAAAAAAAGTGGGATCCGCTCACCTCTGTTCTTTCAGGGTAGGTGCACCAACCAAAATTTGAGACACCCCTCAAAGTTGGATATAAATAGTAAAAAAATACGGATGGGCACTCGTATGTGGAAATATAGGACACTATTTATTCATATAACATATAATATAATAAAATCACAATATAATAAAACAGCAATGTATTAAAACACAGTTGGAGAAATTGGTATAGAAACCGTTTGGGCAGGGGCTGGTAACTCCAAATCTCTCTCTCTGGTTTCCCCAGCGTGGGCCCAATAGGTCCTGGATGTTTGATAAGTACTATTGGATTTGGAGAGAAAAAAATGGCGTGACCAGCCTCCGCTTACTTGGGTAGTGTTTCTCCTGCAAACTTCATACAAAATTACACACACCAATCCTTAAAAAAACGCACCAATTGTGAGAGTGATGACACAAATCAGTCCTATATTTCATAAAAAATCGCACTATTGTGCTGATATACCGCTGGACATTAGTACTGTCCTATGTCAATGCAAGGTGTATCCGAAGATAAATATACAAAGAGCGCTCCATGTGTCTGATATTTCTTCCGCACTTGACACTCTTTATAAACTGTATCCAGTTCCTGTTATATTAGCTGTATGCTGTTGCAATTTATCAGAGTTCAATTGCTGACAAGAGAAATCCTTAGTACATGACTAAGTACAGTTCGTTACTTCCCCTTCTAGTATCCTGATGTAATGCCTCATAAAATTTTACCCACTCGTGTGGGCTTACCTTCGCCTGTGTTGTTAGTTTAATGGGACTTGCGGGTAAGTCTTTACTCCGTTCTATACGCTGGCGTCCCGGCTATGGAGTTGCTCGCGTCCCACGTGTCTCTAACAGCTGATTCTAAGAGCTTAGTCCAATGTGAGGATCACGGACTTTCGATTCCAGGCGCTGGTAGATGACGTGTTGAGGTCTTTTGTTGTATGGTGGTAAGATTTCTTTTTCTTTATAGTGCACTAGATTCCATAAAAAAGCAGGGTATTCATCCAAGGTTTTACGCCAAACGCGTTTCGGGGAGACGCTTTCCCCTTCCTCAGTGGCATACCCCAATTCCATAGGTCAGTGTGATTTATACTGATTGTTGGTCTCTCAAACGATCCGATCTGGATCTTAATTGTATCCAAAAAAACGGTCTGGATCAGATCCCTGCAGCTTGTTTGCGGTTTCAGTGCCATATTTTCCATAAAGGTGCGTTTTTTTCTACTCTATTTGCAGTTTTGTATCTATAATTTAATCAATTTACAATTACTCATGTAAAACATTCCATTCTTGTATTAAAATCCTTAATGCAGGAAGTCCTTTGTGTTTTTTTCTCAATATGTACTACTGCTGCCATTTATTCGATAAAAACAATACATGTCATTCAATACCATATATAGATAAAATTTAGACTATAAAAAATGTATAAAAAATATAAAATTAGATTTTATATTGTCTAAATTTTATCTATATATGGTATTGAATGACATGTATTGTTTTTATCGAATAAATGGCAGCAGTAGTACATATTGAGAAAAAAACACAAAGGACTTCCTGCATTAAGGATTTTAATACAAGAATGGAATGTTTTACATGAGTAATTGTAAATGGATTAAATTATAGATACAAAACTGCAAATAGAGTATACCAGCCCCTGCCCAAACGGTTTCTATACCAATTTCTCCAACTGTGTTTTAATACATTGCTGTTTTATTATATTGTGATTTTATTATATTATATGTTATATGAATAAATAGTGTCCTATATTTCCACATACGAGTGCCCATCCATATTTTTTTACTAGCTTTTACGTCTACGTCTGCAATCGGGTCCTAAGGAACCTGAGATTCCCTTGTCCTAAACAGTGGCACTACGTGCCTACACAGCATAATCCTGCGGACCGCGCGACTAGATCCGTCGCACCAAGCCACCTTAACCCCTTAGTGACCATGTTAATTTTTTTTTTATTGCATTCCAAGATCTAGACCTTTTTTGTTTTTTCATCAATGTACTTGTATGAAGTCTTATTTTTTGCAGGACAAGTTATAGTTTTTAATGCACCATTTTAAGTACATATAATGATTGATTAAAGCCAGTTGTTTAGCTAAAACCCCCTTTGTTTATGTCATTAAAAAGGTGTATTAATGGTCACAAAGGGGTTAAGGACACAACATGGTTTACGGGTCCTGCATTCCTGTACCGTTCAACGTCTTACAGCATCGGATCCGACACATTCGAATTGGTAGATCTAGATGCAGATGAAGAAGTCCGACCTGAAGTATCTGTTCTACGTACAGTGACTTCGGACTACCAACTCAAATCCCATAGTTTCGACAGGTTCTCCACCTGGACGTTGCTCGTTTGTGCTATAGCCTGTGTAGTTCATATAGCTCAATCTTACAAGTCGGCATTACCTGTGAGCCAGAAGCCCTGCAAAAGTTGGCATCACTGCAAACACGCCTTTACCACTGAAAGGTCCAAGAACATAATAATTTACACGATACAATGCGAATGTCATGCTAAGGAATAGACTACCGCAGCAAAGGTTAAACAGTCTCCAAGAATAGCACTTTGATGAAGTTAATCCCACCATTGACCAAAATGGGTTGCTAAGAAAGAAGGATTCAGTAGTGGTGTCTGTTGACACCAGACGGGGAGTGTTCTGCCCAGCAGAGTTAGAGAATGATTACAGATCACATCTTCTTTAGTTTTAGTATTTCTGTAATGATTAGTGTGGTTATAGCACCATCTAGCAGTGTTAAGTTGTATTACACTTAGTTTTTTCTATTACAAAGACTGCTGCATTGTGAGTGGTGCAAAGCATTGTGGGAGTGCAAAGCATCCTGGGAAGTCTCCAGTCATCAGGAGACATCATCAGAGCTGTCTTTCTGCATATCTCCTTCTCAAACTCCACCATCCTTGTAAAAGCATATATGGTGAGAAATCTACCTTTGTTTCAGGGATATTATGTTATGCAGAGCTGTTCAGTCAGTTGTAATTGTTACTCTGGGAGTTCTTGCTACTGTTAGCTAGACATGTAATCTTATGTACAGGCAGCCATTTTACCATGTGCTTCAGTGTTAATGCAAATGTTACAGTACATGCTATTCTATATGTTATACTTATACATTTTATTTGTATTCTTGTAGTTTTACCGCACACTTGTACAATCTCTCACTCACGTGCATCGCGCAGGGAATACAATCTGTCGACCAATAAACAAGTTAGACTGCAAAGAACAGTCCTCTTATTTGGAAGACAGGAATGGTTTATGCTGAATGTCAGTCTGCACACTGTGCGAACGTGTATAAAGACAGAACATTTACCCCTAAGAGAACTCGCCCATCCTCTTAAAATGTTGAGTGACTAATCTTCATAAAGATGAATCAGGCATGGATCTACCATGGTTTCCAGACACCGATGCCTGATGCAATAGAATAGATCATTCTGATGATCATACTGTAGTGTGCTACCACACTGGAAAATGGGCCGTTACTTCTGGCCATGTGCTGCTGCCACCTGTCTGATAACCACCCATCTGCTGCCTTTACTGCCATTTGTACAAAGGGGCTTCTTGACCCACTCATATGTACATGTTCCATTCTTTAAAAAGGATATGCATGCCACCAGACCTTTCTATTACACTGCTGTTGCTGGGTTCTGCTATTACTGTGACCTGCCACCATCGTATGCTGTATGCCACTGCTGTTGCCCCC
This sequence comes from Bufo bufo, assembly GCF_905171765.1. Taxonomy (NCBI): domain Eukaryota; kingdom Metazoa; phylum Chordata; class Amphibia; order Anura; family Bufonidae; genus Bufo; species Bufo bufo. Next base: position 635,028,074 of record NC_053389.1, read on the forward strand.
CTCCACTATTGTGGCCACTATCGTCCCTGTTACTGCCACTTCTGTTGGCCCATATACCCACTCTGTTATGGGGCCACTATTGTCCCTGTTTGTCCTTGATAACATCATAGTTTATTTTTCCCTTCTTCTAAACTGTCATACAATTCATTGAGGTCTCACCTGTTTAGTTCGGTGCACGCTGGTGGTCAATTAAGAGTGAGCTGGAAGCAATACAATATGGACTGAAACTGTCAGAAGAACAGAAAAAAGGATCCTGTATTTTGAGCATCCATATGGCTTCTTTCAGGCGGTCAGTATTTGATCAGAATTTGTAAGCCAAAAGCAGGAGTGGGTCCAAAACACACAAGAGAAGCAAATAATTTCATTACATTTTATTTGTTTTGGACCCACTCTTGTTTTTGGCTTACAATTACTGATGCAAAACACTGACCAAATACTGACCATCTGAAAAAGGCCATTGTTAAAAGAAAAACCTAATTTCAGATGTAAATGGTCAAAACGGATGCAAATTGAGCATATGGCCTCTTTCAGAAGGTCATTATTTGGTCAGTGTTTTGCATCAATATTTGATCAAAATTAGAAATTCAAAAGCAGGAGTGGGTGCAAAACACAGATGAGATGAAAATAATTCTACTACATTTTATCTCTGTTTTGGACCCACTCCTGTTTTTGGCTTACACATACTGATCTAATACTGATGCAAAACAATGACCAAAGACTGACCATCTAAAAGAGGCATTATGGATGCTCAAAATACAGGATTCATTTTTGTTTTTTGTTTTTAGTTTTCAGTTCTTCTGACAAATCAGAAGAACTGAAAAATAAACAGTAATGTTAACAGATTACTGCCACTCCGGCTGCCTCCCCAATCTGTTGTGTGGCCACTACTGTCACTGTCTCTGCCACCTTCCCCACTCTGTTATAGGACCACTACTGCCACTGCTGCTACTGCAACCACCTTTCCCACTTTGTCACGGGGCCACTACTGCTGCTCCCACATCCCTACTCTGTCATGGGGTCACTACTGCTGCTGCCACCATCCCCACTCTGTCATGGGGCCACTACTGTCACCACCACCTTCCAGACTCTTTCATGGGGCCACTACTGCCGCCACCATCCACACTCTGTCGCTCATCTCTAGTTAGAACGCTTCTCCCATAGACTGCAATGAATTACCATTGCAGCCTATGGGACATTCAGTACACTCCTATGGAGCCCTGCAATAGGCAGTTCTGCATTGGAACTATTGTTGTGGTAGCCTCAGATCCATCAAAAGGGCCAAAGCTACCACAATTGCCCCACAGAGGAGACTTTCACTTCCACTCTACTCAGCTAAAACTCTGCATAGCAGGTTGGTGCAGGAGTTATATAAAAGGTTAGTTATTCTTTAAATACAAAGGTGTCTGTAAGGAGATAGCATTGGGATATGCATTGTAGATTTATCGTAGACTCCTATTTTTCTTATTTTCATTCATTGTGTGGTTGACCAGTAGGCTTTTAATTCTGAGAGATTATACTATGGCTATTGTTCAGTATGACTAATATGACTGCGTGAGATAAATCAGCAGTGTTCATTGTCCTTTCTTACTGCTAGAATGTATACCACTGGGAATGGAAGAGACAGTCTGTTGAAAATTATAGTTATCATTTGTTCCAGCCAAGATTATGAATGTAGCAAAGCAATTCTGAAATTACGAAATGCCTTAGGTATACTCACTATATAACTGAACTCCCATATCAAGCATAGTGTAATATATATATATTCCTCTGGGTTCCATATCTCAGTTTACAACTTCATCATTGATTTGTCATCGCTTCTTTATTTAAAAGGGTTATCCAAGAATTTGATATTGATGACCTATCCTCAGTACAAGCTAAGGCTACTTTCAAACTCGCGTTTTTGCTTTCCGTTTGTTAGATCCGTCATGGGCTCTCACAAGAGGTCCAAAATGAATCAGTTTTGCCCTAAAGCATTCTGAATGAAAAAGGATCCACTCAGAATGCATCAGTTTGCCTCCGTTCAGTCTCCATTCCGCTCTGGAGGCAGACACCAAAACATTGCCTGCAGCGTTTTGCTGTCCGCTTGACGAAACAGAGCCAAATGGATCCTTCCTGGCACACAATGTAAGTCAATGGGGACGGATCCGTTTCCACTGACACAATCTGGCACAAAAGAAAACGGATTCTTCTCCCATTGACTTTCAATGGAGTTCATGACGGATCCGTCTTAGTTATTTTATAAATAATACAAACGGATCCATTCATGACGGATGCATGCGGTTGTATTTTTGTAACGGATCCGTTTTTGCAGATCCATGACGGATCCGCCCAAAACGCGAGTGTGAAAATAGCCTAAGTAGATTTTTTATTTATTCTTATCTACACAGACGTGAGTAAACTGACCTGCAGTTCAGATTTTAAGATATGCAGCTTATTAATTCTTTGTGCTTAATTATTATTGAAGATTTTACCCTTTGCAATGTAAAGGGTACAATCTGGGCCAAATACACATAAAAACAGGTAACACATAATTTTCATTGGGTGTTTTTTGCTTGTGCATTTTTGGGGATTTGCTTATGAATTTTAGGTTTTTTACTTGTAAAAGTAGTTGCACAAACAGTTTTGGGGTATTTTTTTTCTCTGTGTTAACTCCCCCCCCCCCCTTTTTTTTTTATGCAGCCAATTGTTAGGTATTTTAAGTCTATATTAAACCACTAGTTGGGATGTTCCACAACATTTCCTAATCTACTGAAACTCCTGGCTTGCAGGAAATTTTAATCCCCAAAACCAGAGAAAGATTCAGATGTTCCACAATATCTACTAGTGACAGAAGTCAGAACTACACAGCTCCATCCACTGTGTATTGGGTAGACCTGGTTACTGCAGGACTTCTCCCTCTGAAGTAAATAGGAGTAGTATTGCAGTACCCAGCCCTATCCAGGACACAGTGGACAGAGCTATGTAGTTCCGGCGCCAACTTCTAGCACTGGTCCTACATGGTAGCAGCTGATCGGCGGGGTGCAGGGTGTTGAATCCTGCCAATCAGATAGTAGTAGGCTAAGTCACCACTTGTAAAATCCTGAACAACTCCTTTAACAGAATTCATATTCCTAAGTAACTTCTTTATGAATAGGATATATAAAAATGCTAAACACTGATACAAACCGGATTCCAAAAAAGTTGGGACACTAAACAAATTGTGAATAAAAACTGAATGCAATGATGTGGTGATGGCAAATGTCAATATTTTATTTGTAATAGAACGTAGATGACAGATCAAACGTTTAATCCGAGTAAATGTATCATTTTAAAGGAAAAATACGTTGATTCCAATTTTCACGGTGTCAACAAATCCCAAAAAAGTTGGGACAAGTAGCAATAAGAGGCTGGAAAAAGTAAATTTGAGCATAACGAAGAGCTGGAAGACCAATTAACACTAATTAGGTCAATTGGCAACATGATTGGGTATAAAAAGAGCTTCTCAGAGTGGCAGTGTCTCTCAGAAGCCAAGATGGGTAGAGGATCACCAATTCCCACAATGTTGCGCAGAAAGATAGTGGAGCAATATCAGAAAGGTGTTACCCAGTGAAAAATTGCAAAGACTTTGCATCTATCATCATCAACTGTGCATAACATCATCCGAAGATTCAGAGAATCTGGAACAATCTCTGTGCGTAAGGGTCAAGGCCGTAAAACCATACTGGATGCCCGTGATCTCCGGGCCCTTAAACGACACTGCACCACAAACAGGAATGCTACTGTAAAGGAAATCACAGAATGGGCTCAGGAATACTTCCAGAAACCATTGTCAGTGAACACAATCCACCGTGCCATCCGCCGTTGCCAGCTGAAACTCTACAGTGCAAAGAAGAAGCCATTTCTAAGCAAGATCCACAAGCTCAGGCGTTTTCACTGGGCCAGGGATCATTTAAAATGGAGTGTGGCAAAATGGATGACTGTTCTGTGGTCAGACGAGTCACGATTCGAAGTTCTTTTTGGAAATCTGGGACGCCATGTCATCCGGACCAAAGAGGACAAGAACAACCCAAGTTGTTATCAACGCTCAGTTCAGAAGCCTGCATCTCTGATGGTATGGGGTTGCATGAGTGCATGTGGCATGGGCAGCTTGCATGTCTGGAAAGGCACCATCAATGCAGAAAAATATATTCAGGTTCTAGAACAACATATGCTCCCATCCAGACGTCATCTCTTTCAGGGAAGACCCTGCATTTTTCAACAAGATAATGCCAGACCACATTCTGCATCAATCACAACATCATGGCTGCGTAGGAGAAGGATCCGGGTACTGAAATGGCCAGTCTGCAGTCCAGATCTTTCACCTATAGAGAACGTTTGGCGCATCATAAAGAGGAAGGTGCAACAAAGAAGGCCCAAGACGATTGAACAGTTAGAGGCTTGTATTAGACAAGAATGGGAGAGCATTCCTATTTCTAAACTTGAGAAACTGGTCTCCTCGGTCCCCAGACGTCTGTTGAGTGTTGTAAGAAGAAGGGGAGATGCCACACAGTGGTGAAAACGGCCTTGTCCCAATTTTTGGGGATTTGTTGACACCATGAAATTCTGATTCAACATATTTCTCCCTTAAAATGGTACATTTTCTCAGTTTAAACTTTTGTTCCGTGATTTATGTTCTATTCTGAATAAAATATTAGAAGTTGGCACCTCCACATCATTGCATTCAGTTTTTATTCACGATTTGTATAGTGTCCCAACTTTTTGGGAATCCGGTTTGTACAAAGTTCCCTTTTTTGCAGTTGTACAAGGTTTCCAAATGACATACTATGCGCACAGAGAAGCACATTGTAGCAGTGTAAATGTTGTGGGGGTCGACAATTACAGATCATGTATTTCTGGTACAGTTGTGTTTGCTCATAGGACAACTGCATTGAAATTCTGCTTGAAATAAATAACAGTCATTGTAAATTTGCAATAATCATACCGTGTCATGAGGCAACCTGCAATGTCACACAGAGCCTAACAAACAAAGCTAAAAGAGCAAAAGAACAACAGAAACCAACTAGTTAAAATTCAATTTCATGCTATGAAAAATCCCCATGAGTTTGAATAAAAAACTACACAGTGTTACTTCAACAACAGGTCTGCCATTGCAGGTGGCATATTGCCATAATGTTAATACTTAATACTAGTAATACGTGTATTTAAAGCAAAAGAACAAAATAAACGAGCAAACTATAAAGCTAAGTGTGTTCAGAATTCAGGTTAATTGATTACTGTATATGCTCCCTGTTTCTACACCACCACAGATTAATTCTGGGACAACCATTGTAAGTTGAAAAAATTGGTACTGGAGACCATAGTTGGTTCCAAAGCCCCAGAATGCAGTGGTGTACATACAGGGGTTGCAGTTGCGAGCGGGCCCGGCCGCCTGTGGACCCCCCTGGACCCTGCAGTCAGTGTTCCCTTCCGTCTAACTAAGCTGCGTGGGTGGGCCGCTCAAGCTGCTTGCAAAATGCGAGCGCCCAACAGTCAGTGAGTGAGTGTGTCAAAAACATGTCTGTCATGTGCCTCCTGCCCCGTCTGCCTGCTCCTCCCACTTTATGAATGAAGCAGGCAGGCAGGGCAGGAGGCGCATGACGGAGGGAGAGATGTCACGCACAGGCAGCACAGCAGGGCGGGGAGCGGTGCTCTAGTTCGGCTGCCCACTGCCGGCCATGTGAGGAGTGGGAGTGGTGAAGTGGCCGCCGTTCGGGAGACTTGTGTAGCAGCAGTTGCGGTGTGGTTGAGGCTCGTCTTCCCGGCTCGTGGACCCCCCGCAGTGCATGAACCATGTGCCCTCCCCACTGCCCTGACAGCCGCTCACTCCGAAGCCGCTGCCTCGTGCTCTGCATCTCAGCAGCAGCAGCAGAAAAAGCGTGGGGAGGAGCTGGGCCATGACCGTAGAGCAAAATGTCCTGCAGCAGAACTCTCAGAAGGTAGGAGCTGCCCCTGGTGTGTGCATAGCGCCGGGCACTGCACTGGCCCCGCCGCAAGTGTCCCCGCTTCCTCCCTCCCCACTGATACATTACTAGAAGGCACTTATGGGGATATCTATGGAGGGCACTGTTGTGGGGGGATCTGTGGAGGGCACTGTTATGGGGGATCTGTGTAGGGCACTGTTATGGGGGATCTGTGTAGGGCACTGTTATGGGGGATCTGTGGAGGGCACTGTTATAGGGGATCTGTGGAGGGCACTTATGGGGGATATCTGTGGATGGCACTGGTATGGAGATATCTGTGGATGACACATATATAGCATAAGATGCTATATACAGTATGTGTCATCCACAGATATGCCCATAACAGTGTGTCATCCACAGATATCCCCACAACAGTGTCATCCACAGACATCCCCATAACAGTAGAAACAAAAGTGCAGGAGCAGCACTCAACGGTCCGTCCTTGTTGTAGGGAGTTGAAACGGCCCCGCACCAGCCGCGGATCTAATGAGCCAGAGAATACGTGAAAATCAAACAGCGGTGGCAGCATCTCCCATCATTCCATCTTTATTAGAGCTTCACAGCATACAAAAAATCAGCAACGTTTCGGCTGTACAACAGCCTTTGTCAAGCATAAAAAACATATGGCAAAATTGCTTATAAAAACCCACACCCAGGAACACCCACAATTGTCAGAACCAATCATAGCCATATCATCCACCCATCCCATTACCTCTCTGCACACAGACTCCCATACTAATCACATAACCTGTAGTTACCCTCTCCTTATCCGCAATGGTTTCAGCTGTGGTCCGCGTCCTCAAAACCACACTGCGCATGTCCATGTAGCGACTGGCCCCGCTCCACGTCACACACACGCGCCCGGAGCAAAGTCCCGCGATAGCCGACGTCAGAAACAGCTGACCACAGCATCATAGAGACTCAGCCCCGCTCGCCCGCGCAGACATGGAGCTAGGCGTCGCGTTACCTATAGGGGATGCAGCCGCGTCAGTGAGTAGGGACCACGTATGAAGCAACCATAATTTATGGCCACAACTGAAACACCCTGGGACAACATATATGCTTAATATCCACAGCGTATCACAGTGGATACTGATCAAACCATAAATGCAGTGTAAATAACTGTCATCTTATACTATTATCATACAGATTGAGCGCTGTATAGAACATATTACACTGCACCAGGCAACAGGTGTATCGTGCATGGATATATTAAATGGTGATGCATGATATAGTCAAATCTGCTCTTTTTTTTTTAAAAAAAGGATCCTAGCATGGGTGGGACCTCAGCCCCCTATAGAATATCATAAAAACACTATCCATACAGAACACTGATGAGGATCATCCACCAACCTAATCAATACTGGCTACATTAAACTCTAAATTCAGCCCACAGGGCTGTAGCGATCTCAAAGTGTGGATCCATTTCAATTCCTTCCTCCTGAGTAATTTATTTTTATCACCTCCCCTCCTTAATGGCCCCACAGAATCTATTGCACGAAAACGGAGCTGGTTAATGGAGTGCCCGGAGTCAATGAAGTGTTTTGCTACCGTTTTTTTTATCATGGCCTTCCTAATGGTACTCTTGTGTTTATTTATTCGCTCCCTGAGCTCCATAGTGGTTTCTCCCACATAAATGTAGCTACAGGGGCACTGTATCATGTAGACTACATCTCTGGATCTACAGGTGTAGTATTCCCTAATCTTGAAGGTTTTCCCACTATATGGATGGGTAAATACATCACCTTTCATGATCCCACTGCAGTTACAGCATGATAAACATGGAAAATTACCAGTTTTCCTAGGTGCCAATAAAGTCTGTTTTTCTGTCCTAGCTCCGCCCACATCGGATTTGACTATTCTGTCCCGTATACAGACACTCCTTCTGTATGCCATCATCGGGGGCGATGCAAATTCCCTCGTATCAGGCATTCCTCGATGGAGAATATGCCAATCCTTCCTGAGGATATTAGATATCGCACCACTATCGCTACTGAAGATGGACACAAAAGGAATCCTGTTCTCAGTCCCTGTCCGTGTGGATCCACTCAAAACCGTTTCACGATTGACCGCCAAAACTTTACTCCTAGTCCTCTGCAGTAAGGTGCGAGGATAACCCCTTCTCATAAACTTCCTGAACATCTCATCTGTTCTGGTAAGGAATCTGTCATCATCCAATACTATTCTTCGTACACGTAACAATTGGCTCCATGGTAAAGAATCAACCATGCGTCGGGTATGATTACTGTCATATATCAATAATGTGTTTTTGTCGGTCACTTTTTGGAAGAGATCAGTCCTGATTTCTCCATTCTCAATGTATACACGTACATCAAGGAATTGTAACTCTTCCATTGATGCCGTCAATGTGAATTTCAACCCCGGGACACCACTATTCAAATGGAGGTGGAATCACTTAAGATTAGAGTTGAGCGAACCCGAACTGTAAAGTTCGGGTTCGTACCGAACTTTAGCTTTTTTTGGACCCGGACCCGAACACGAACATTTACATAAAAGTTCGGGTTCGTGTTCGGTGTTCGGCGATTTTTATGGCGCTTTTTGAAAGGCTGCCAATCAACAAGCGTTTAACTGTGTGCCCTTAGAAACCATCACAGCCATGCCTACTATTGGCATGGCTGTGATTGGCCAACTGCAGCATGTGACCCAGCCTCTATATAAGGCTGAGTCACGTAGCGCTGCACATCACTCTGCTATTCTTAGTGTAGGGGAGGATGCTGCTGCTGTCAGGGACAGATCAGGGATAAATACTAAGAAGAACTGCCTTATAACTCAGCGATCTCAATCCAATGTGTTTTGTGGGTGCAGTGCACAGTTTTTTTAAGCCCGCACTGAGCCAACTTCTGTTGAAAACGCTTTTTTTTTTTACTTCAGTTTGTCACTATGAATACCTAATCGGCAGCCATTTTATGCAGACATGCTGGTGCAGCACTATCTATCTGCATGTCTGCTAGTCCAGAAATACAGCTTTTTTGCTGACTGTGCTTAAAAAAAATATATTTTTCATATACTGGTCATCTTTGATTACACGTGCATAGGTGACAGTCACATTTAGGCCACAAATACGGACATTCGTTTACTGCGGTTTAAATAAACCGTGTGTTTATATACTGCTCATTTTGAATTTAACGTACATAGAATACAGTCACATTTAGGCAACAAATACGGCCATTCGTTTACTGCGGTTGAAATAAACCGTGTGTTCATATACTGGTCATCTTAGATTACACGTGCATAGGTGACAGTCACATTTAGGCCACAAATACGGCCATTTGTTTACTGCGGTTGAAATAAACAGTGTGTTCATATACTGCTCATTTTGAATTTAACGCACATAGAATACAGTCACATTTAGGCCACAAATACGGCCATTCGTTTACTGCGGTTTAAATAAACCGTGTGTTCATATACTGATCATTTTGGATTTAACGTACACCGAATACAGTCACATTTAGGCCACAAATACTGCTGTCATATAGAGTTCAAAAAAATTTTTTTGTGCAATACCCTACATCAGGGTTTATATTGGCAGTTAATTATTTTTAACATACTTAACCAATTTTTACTTTGCTTTGTGAACTCTAACTATGAGGCAAACATCTAATAAGGGACGCGGTCATGGTTGCGGTGGTGGTGTTGGTGGAGCCTCTGGTGCAGAGAGAGGACGTGGCCGTTCTGCCACAGCTACACGTCCTACTGAACCTACTACCTCCGGTCCCAGTAGCCGCCAGAATCGACAGCGATATTTGGTCGGGCCTAATGCCGTTCTAAGGATGGTAAGGCCTGAGCAAGTACAGGCGCTAGTCAATTGGGTGGCCGACAGTGGATCCAGCAGGTTCACATTATCTCCCACCCAGTCTTCTGCAGAAAGCGCACAGGTGGCGCCTGAAACCCATGCCCATCAGTCTGTCACATCAGCCCCGTGCATATCGGGGAACCTGTCTGAGTCTCAAGTCATGCAGCAGTCTCTTATGCTGTTTGAAGACTCTGCTGGCAGGGTTTCCCAAGGGCATCCACCTAGCCCTTCCCCAGGAATGGAAGACATAGAATGCACTGACGCACAACCACTTATGTTTCCTGATGAGGACATGGGAATACCACCTCAGCACGTCTCTGATGATGACAAAACACAGGTGCCAACTGCGTCGTCTTTCTGCAGTGTGCAGACCGAAAAGGAGGTCAGGGAGGAAGACTGGGTGGAAGACGATGCAGGGGACGATGAGGTCCTAGACCCCACATGGAATGAAGGTCGTGCCACTGGCTTTCAGAGTTCAGAGGAAGAGGCAGTGGTGAGACCGAGCCAACAGCGTAGCAAAAGCGGGAGCAGGGTGCAAAAGCAGAGCAGCCGTCGCCGAAACAGTTCACCTGCTACTGGCCACCGCCACCAGGGACCGAGCACACCAAAGGCAGCATCAAGGAGTTCCCTGGCATGGCACTTCTTCACACAATGTGCTGACGACAAGACCCGAGTGGTTTGCACGCTGTGCCATCAGAGCCTGAAGCGAGGCATTAACGTTCTGAACCTTAGCACAACCTGCATGACCAGGCATCTACATGCGAGACATGGGCTGCAGTGGAGTAAGCACCTTCAAAACCAAGAAAGGTCTCAGGCCCCTCCTGCTCCCTCTTCTGCTGCTGCCTCGGCCTCTTCCTCCGCCTCTGGAGGAACGTTGGCATCTGCCGCCCAGCAAACAGAGGATGTGCCACCAACAACACCACCTCCGTCACCAAGCATCTCCACCATGTCACACGAAAGCGTTCAGCTCTCCATCTCACAAACCTTTGAGAGAAAGCGTAAATTCCCACCAAGCCACCCTCGATCCCTGGCCCTGAATGCCAGCATTTCTAAACTACTGGCCTTTGAAATGCTGTCATTCAGGCTGGTGGAGACGGACAGCTTCAAACAGTTCATGTCGCTTGCTGTCCCACAGTACGTCGTTCCCAGCCGCCACGACATCTCCAGGAGAGCCGTGCCCTCCCTGCACAACCAAGTATCGGATAAAATCAAGTGTGCACTGCGCAACGCCATCTGTGGCAAGGTCCACCTAACCACAGATACGTGGACCAGTAAGCACGGCCAGGGACGCTATATCTCCCTAACTGCACACTGGGTAAATGTAGTAGCGGCTGGGCCTCAGGCGGAGAGCTGTTTGGCGCACGTCCTTCCGCCGCCAAGGATCGCAGGGCATCATTCTTTGCCTCCTGTTGCCTCCATTTCCTACTCGGCTTCCTCCTTCTCTTCTACCAACTCCTCATCCGGTCAGCGACAGACCTTCAAAACCAACTTCAGCACAGCCAGGGGTAAACCTCAGCAGGCCGTTCTGAAACTGATGTGTTTGGGGGACAGGCCCCACACCGCGCAGGAGTTGTGGCGGGGTATAGAACAACAGACAGACGAGTGGTTGCTGCCAGTGAGCCTCAAGACCGGCCTGATGGTTTGGGATAGTGGGCGAAATCTCGTTGCAGTTCTGGGACTAGCCGATTTGACACACATCACTTGCCTGGCACATGTGCTGAATATGGTGGTGCAGAAATTCATTCACAACTACCCTGACATGTCAGAGCTGCTGCGTAAAGTGCGGGCCGTCTGTGCGCGCTTCCGGTGTTCTCATCCTGCCGCCGCTCGGCTGTCTGCTCTACAGCGTAACTTCGGCCTTCCCACTCACCGCGCCCACCAGGTGGAACTCCACCTTGCACATGCTGGAGAGACTGTGCGCGCAGCAGCATGCCATAGTGGAGTTTCACCTGCAGCGCGAACGGGTGAGTCGCACTGCGGAACAGCACCACTTCACCACCAATGACTGGGCCTCCATGCGAGACCTGTGTGCCCTGTTGCGCTGTTTCGAGTACTCCACCAACATGGCCAGTGGCAATGATGCCGTTATCAGCCTTACAATACCACTTCTATGTCTCCTTGAGAAAACACTTAGGGCGATGATGGAAGAGGATGTGGACCAGGACGAGGAGTGGTCATCTCTAACACTTTCAGGCCAGTCTTTTAGAAGTGGCTCAGAAAGAGGATTTTTGCAACAGCAGAGGCCAGGTACAAATTTGGCCAGCCAGGGCCCACTACTGGAGGACGAGGAGGAGGAGGATGAGGAGGATGAGGAGGAGGAGAAGGAAGGGGATGAAGCATGTTCACAGCGGGGTGGCATCCTACACAGCTCAGGCCCATCACTGGTGCGTGGCTGGGGGGATACGGAGGACGCAGACGATATGCCTCCCACAGAAGACAGCTTGTCCTTACCTCTGGGCAGCCTGGCACACATGAGCGACTACATGCTGCAGTGCCTGCGCAACGACAGCAGAGTTTCCCACATTTTAACGTGTGCTGACTACTGGGTGGCCACCCTGCTGGATCCCTGTAACAAAGACAATGTGCCATCCCTAATTCCCTCACTGGAGCGTGATCGGAAGATGCGCGACTACAGGCGCACGCTGGTAGACGCGCTCCTGAGAGCATTCCCGACTGACGCCGGGGGACAAGTGGAAGCCCAAGGCGAAGGCAGGGGAGGACGAAGAGGTTGCCAATGCAGCTGTGTCAGCGCCAGCACCTCAGAAGGCAGGGTTAGGATGGCCGACATGTGGAAAAGCTTTGTCACCTCGCCACAACAACCGGTCCCAACTGCTGATATGCAGCGTGTTAGCAGGAGGCAGCATTTGAACAACATGGTGGAACAGTACCTGTGCACACGCTAGACATACTGACTGATGGTTCTGCCCCATTCAACTTCTGGGTCCCTAAATTGTCCACATGGCCAGAGCTTGCCCTGTATGCCTTGGAGGTGCTGGCCTGCCCTGCAGCCAGTGTACTCTCTGAACGAGTATTTAGCATGGCAGGAGGCGTCATTACAGACAGACGCAGCCGCCTGTCCACAGCCAACGTGGACAAGCTCACATTCATTAAAATGAACCAGGCTTGGATCCCACAAGACTTGTCTGTACCTTGTGCAGAATTGACATTTATACCACCATCAAACATACATTCTTGTACTCAAGTCAAGTGCAATGATTCTTTGTTTTCTTTTTTTTTTATTTGTCCCAATATTTTGGGGGCTACCTACCCCAATAAAAAAAATAAAAAAACATTGTTGGCTGCCTCCTCCTCCTCTATTGCTGCCTCCACCTACAACACCACATTCACCGCCTCCTCAACCTCCTCAACCTCCGACTCCATATCCACCTCCTTCGCTGAGTTGCAGGTTAATAATTTGTTTTTGCTATTTTATTTTATTTTAAATTATTTCCCTATCCACATTTGTTTGCAGAGCAGTTGCCATGCTCCTAAGCACATTTTACTGCCTTTTACATACCTCTAGCCTTTTCAAAGACTATTTTAGAGTGCCCTAATTTGAAAAAATTCTTATTTTCAATTGTCGGGTGACATTTTACCATTTTTGGCGTATACAAACTCCTGCTGTGCCTGGGTGACAGGGGCCTAAATCTCTCAAAATCGTCTGTTCTATTGCTGGGTGACATGAACCCCCTTTTGCCATGAATGAACCCCTGCTGTGCCTGGTTGACAGGGGCCTAAATCTCTCAAAATCGTCTGTTCTATTGCTGGGTGACATGAACCCCCTTTTGCCGTGAGTGAACCCCTGCTGTGCCTGGTTGACAGGGGCCTAAATCTATCACAATCGTCTGTTCTATTGCTGGGTGACATGAACCCCCTTTTGCCGTGAATGAACCCTGCTGTGCCTGGGTGACATGGGCCTAAATCTCTCAAATTCCTCAGTTTTATTGCTGGGTGACATGATCCCCCTTTTGCCGTGAATGAACCCCTGCTCTGCATTGCTGACAGGGAACTAAATTTAGTGAAAACATCTGTTACTGATCGGAAGATGCGCGACTACAAGCGCACGCTGCTGATGGCATTCCCACCTGACAGCGGGGGCACAGTGGAAGCACAAGGCGAAGGCAGAGGAGGAGGAAGAGGTCGCCAACGCAGCTGGGGCGCCGCCAGCACCTGAGAAGGCAGGGTTAGCATGGCCCAAATGTGGAAAAGCTTTGTCAGCCTTGGAGGTGCTGACCTGCCCTGCAGCCAGTGTATAGTGTGAACGTGTGTTTAGCACGGCAGAGAGCATTATCACAGGCCGCAGCCAATGTGGACAAGCTTACGTTTATTAAAATGAACCAGGCATGGATACCACAGGACTTGTCCGTACCTTGTGCAGAATAGACATTTATACCAGCCTCAACCATCCATTCTTGTACTCAAGTGCACTTATTCTTTGTTTTATTTTGTTATATGTCCCAATATTTTGGGGGATACCCCAATTTAAAAATAAAAAACAACACAAATCAGTGTTGGCTACCTATTCCTCCTTCACCGCCGCTTCCACCTACACTGCCACGTCAACCTACACCGCCACATCCACCCATCCACCGCCTCCTCAACCTCCTACTCCTAGATCCAGATTTTTATTTTAAATTTTTCAGTATTTTATGTTATTTTAAGTCATTTCCCTATCCACATTTGTTTGGAGAACAATTGCCATGCTCTTAAGCACATTTTGATGCCTGCAGCCCTTTAGCCCTTTCCAGGACTATTTTAGAGCCATTTTAGTGATCAAAAGTTCAGGTCCACATTGACTTCAATGGGGTTCGGGTTCGGGGTCAAGTTCGGGTCCCGAACCCGAACTTTTTTTTCAAGTTCGGCCGAACCTGCCGAACCCGAACATCCAGGTGTTCGCTCAACTCTACTTAAGATCATCTTCAGTCCCACCCCAAATCATGAAAATGTCGTCGATGTAGCGCCACCAGCATAGGATCCTGCCAGAGAAATGGGAGCGATATACCAATCTGTCCTCAACCTCCGCCATGAAGATGTTAGTGTAGGTGGGGGCCACATTGGACCCCATGGCCACACACCGCTTCTGTTGATAGAAGGTGTCCCTGAAGAGGAAATAATTCCTCCTCAGGACCACCTCCAGGGGGTTGAGGATCAGATGGCAAGCACCCAGGTAGAGTCTCATGCTGGCCAGGGCCACATCGACGACATTCAAACCATAAGTGTGGTCAATAGAGGTATAAAGTGAAACATCAAAGCTTACCAACTCAAATTCACTAGGTAATACAATTACTTTTAATTTTGAGAGAAGATTACAGATTTTTTGTATGCTGTGAAGCTCTAATAAAGATGGAATGATGGGAGATGCTGCCACCGCTGTTTGATTTTCACATGCCCATAACAGTGTCATCCACAGATATCCCCCATAAGTGCCCTCCACAGATCACCCATAAGTGCCCTACACAGATCCCACATAAGTGCCCTCCACTGATCCCCCATGACAGTGTGTCATCCACAGATCCCCCATAACAGTGTCCTCCACAGATGGCAGTACAGCAAAAAAGCGGTACTGTTGGGAGGCATGTTGGGTGAATGGTAGGGGAGGTAGTGAAGGGGGTGGAGGCAGGTTGGGGGATGGATGGGGAGGATGCCCCATGAATCAGTTTTTGCATCGGGGCCCCATGGATTGTGTGTACGCCACTGCCAGAATGTGAGCCTAAAATAAGAAAAACTAAACATTTAAGAAACATAATCAGATTACTAATACAAATAAAGCAAGTTCTTACATATAAACATATCAGAAATAGCTGCTAAAAGCTGTAACTAACACAGTACACACAGTGTACCAGAAAATACATGTAGCCTACCCTAACCGGGTATACAAAGAAAAAACCTATCCTGGCACAGGTAAAGAGCAGAATAGTACATATAGTACTACATTTTACTGTGAAGAGGCTCTACTAGATGCCTAATCAGTGCATGCAGTTCTGTAAGGGTACTTTCACACTACCGTTTTTCTTTTCCGGAATAGAGTTCCATCACAGGGGCTCTATACCGGAAAAGAACTGATCAGTTTTATCCTAATGCATTCTAAATGGAGAGTAATCCGTTGGATGCATCAGGATGTCTTCAGTTCAGTCATTTTGACTGATCAGGCAAAAGAGAAAACCGCAGCATGCTACGGTTTTATCTCCGGCGAAAAAAAACTGAAGACTTGCCTGAATGTCGGATCTGGCATTTTTCCCCATATGAATGTATTAGTGCCGGAATGCCGGATTCGTACTTTCGGTCTGCGCAAAGATACAAGACGGATCCGTCTGTCCGCATGACAAGCGGAGAGACAGATCCGTTCTTGCAATGCATTTGTGAGACGGATCCGCATCCAGATCGGCGGATCCGGCAGGCAGTTCCGACGACGGAACTGCTTGCCGGATCACACTGCCGCAAGTGTGAAAGTAGCCTAATACAGGTGTTTTACCAGCGAAATGTTCATGCTGATTGGTTGGATCCTCCAGTCAATGCACTTGCCGCAGTGTCTGTGACATTGTATATGGAATGTGGTTTCAAGTTACCTTGGTCAAGAAAAGGTCATATTTGTTGCAAATTTTTTATCCTGAGGCCACTGTAACGTGAGGGACCACTGGTAGTTGTCACATATTAGCTAACTATTTGTGTAAGGTGCTATTGCACATACAGAAGAGTGGGGGTACTGCACTGAGCTTATCGCCAATTGCCTGGCCGTATCTGTACCTCCAACTTAAAACTACAGCTAATACAGGAGCAACCAGTTTATTAACTAGACAAACCAATGTTTCATACCACAAACACAGTCTCCCATTGACATCGCCGCATGTGAAAACGCCCATACTATTAACCCCTTAAGGACTCAGCCCTATTTCACCTTAAGGACTTGCCCATTTTTTAAAAAATCTGACCAGTGTCACTTTAAGTGCTGATAACTTTAAAACGCTTTGACTTATCCAGGCCATTCTGAGATAGTTTTTTCGTCACATATTGTACTTCATGACACTGGTAAAATGAAGTAAAAAAAAAATCATTTTATTTATAAAAAAATACCAAATTTACCAAAAATTAGTAAAAAATTGCAAATTTCCAAGTTTCAATTTCTCTACTTTTATAATACATAGTAATACCTCCAAAAATAGTTATTAATTTACATTACCCATATGTCTACTTCATGTTTGGATCATTTTGGGAATGATATTTTATTTTTTGGGGATGTTACAAGGCTTAGAAGGTTAGAAGCAAATCTTAAAATTTTTCAGAAATTTTCAAAAAAACAATTTTTAGGGACCAGTTCAGGTCTGAAGTCACTTTGTGAGGCTTACATAATGGAAACCACCCAAAAAATGACCCCATTCTATAAACTACACCCCTCAAGGTATTCAAAACTGATTTTACAAACTTTGTTAACCCTTTAGGTGTTCCACAAGAATTAATGGAAAATAGAGATACAATTTCAAAATTTCACTTTTTTGGCAGATTTTCCATTTTAATAATTTTTTTTCCGGTTACAAAGCAAGGGTTAACAGCCAAACAAAACTTAATATTTATGGCCCTGATTCTGTAGTTTACAGAAACACCCCATATGTGGTCGTAAACCGCTGTACGGGCAAACGGCAGGGGGCAGAAGGAAAGGAATGCCATACGGTTTTTGGAAGGCAGGTTTTGCTGGACTGGTTTTTGACACCCATGTCCCATTTGAAGCCCCCTGATGCACCCCTAGAGTAGAAACTCCATAAAAGTGACCCCAAGGTATTTTAAACAGATTTTACAAACGTCGTTAACCCTTTAGGTGTTCCACAAGAATTAATGGAAAATAGAGATACAATTTCAAAATTTCACTTTTTTGGCAGATTTTCCATTTTAATAATTTTTTTCCGGTTACAAAGCAAGGGTTAACAGCCAAACAAAACTTAATATTTATGGCCCTGATTCTGTAGTTTACAGAAACACCCCATATGTGGTCGTAAACCGCTGTACGGGCAAACGGCAGGGGGCAGAAGGAAAGGAATGCCATACGGTTTTTGGAAGGCAGGTTTTGCTGGACTGGTTTTTGACACCCATGTCCCATTTGAAGCCCCCTGATGCACCCCTAGAGTAGAAACTCCATAAAAGTGACCCCAAGGTATTTTAAACAGATTTTACAAACGTCGTTAACCCTTTAGGTGTTCCACAAGAGTTATTGGCAAATGGAGATGAAATTTCAGAATTAAAATTTTTGGGCAAATTTTCCATTTTAATCCATTTTTCCCAGTAACAAAGCAAGGGTTAACAGCCAAACAAAACTCAATATTTATATCCCTGTTTCTGTAGTTTACAGAAACACCCCATATGTGGTCGTAAACAGCTGTACGAGCACACGGCAGGGCGCAGAAGGAAAGGAATGCCATACAGTTTTTGGAAGGCAGATTTTTGCTGGACTGTTTTTTTTGACACCATGTCCCATTTGAAGCCCCCCTGAGGCACCCCTAGAGTAGAAACTCCAATAAAGTGGCCCCATTTTAGAAACTACGGGATAGGCTGGCAGTATTGTTGGTACTAGTTTAGGGTACATATGATTTTTGATTGCTCTATATTACACTTTTTGTGAGGCAAGAAAACAAGAAATAGCTGTTTTGGCACCGTTTTTATTTTTTGTTATTTACAAAATTCATCTGAGGGGTTAGGTCATGTGATATTTTTATATAGCCGGTCGATACGGACGCGGCGATACCTAATATGTATACTTTTTTTTATTTATGTAAGTTTTACACAATGATTTCATTTTTGAAGCAAAAAAAAATAATGTTTTAGTGTTTCCATAGTCATAATTGTTTCAGTTTTTGGGCATAATTTTTTCAGTTTTTGGGCGATTTCCTTGGGTAGGGTATGATTTTTGCGGGCTGAGATGACGGTTTTATTGGCACTATTTTGGGGTGCGTGTGAAATTTTGATCGCTTGCTATTACACTTTTTGTAATGTAAGGTGACAAAAAATGGTTTATTTAGCACAGTTTTTATTTTAAATTTTTTACAGTGTTCATCTGAGGGTTAGGTCATGTGATATTTTTATAGAGCCGGTCGATACGGATGCGGCGATACCTAATATGTATAAAAAAAATTTATTTATGTAAGTTTTACACTATAACAGCTTTTTTTAAACAAAAAAAATGATGTTTTAGTGTCTCCATATTCTGAGCCATAGTTTTTTTTATTTTTTGGGCGATTGTCTCAGGTAGGGGCTCATTTTTCTGCGGGATGAGGTGACGGTTAGATTGGTACTATTTTGGTGGGCAAACGCCTTTTTGATCGCTTGCTGTTGTACTTTTTGTGATGTAAGGTGACAAAAAAATTGTTTATTTAGCACAGTTTTTATTTTTTATTTTTTACGGTGTTCATCTGAGGGGTTAGGTCATGTGATATATTTATAGAGCCGGTCGATACGGACACGGCGATACCTAATATGTATACTTTCTTTTTCCCTATTTTTTACCAATTTTTTTTACTTTATTTGGGGAAAATTACGTTTTTGTTTATTTTTACTTGAAACTTTAATTTTTTGGGGGGGAAAACTTTATTTTTTCAACTTTTTTTTTCACTTTATTTTTTGTCCCACTTTGGGACTTGAACTTTGGGGGGTATATTCCTTTACAATGCATTCCAATACTTCTGTATTGGAATGCATTGGCTGTATGAGTAATACTGTGTGTATTACTCATACAGCTTCCAGCCTGTGAGATCCTGGGGGCTGGATCTCACAGGCTTGTCACCGGAAGGCAACGCGATGCCTTCCTTAGACATCGCGCTGCCTTCCATGCCATAGGGTCCCCCCCACAGCCTCATCGGGACCCGATGCCACCGCCGACACCCGCCGCAACCGCAGGTAAAAGCCGCAAACCGCAGGTCTGAATTGACCTGCGGTTTGCGGCGATCGCCGATACGGGGGGTCACATGACCCCCCTGCCGTTGTGACAGGATGCCAGCTGAATGATTTCAGCCGGCATCCTGTTCGGATTAACCCCCGCGGTGCCGCAATCGCGATTTAAACTTAGGACGTACCGGTACGCCCTGAGTCCTTAAGGGGTTAAAATATAAAAATACTTATCCCATACGGCAAACAGCAAAAGTATAAATGGCTGTTCACCGTTTTTTGGTCACTTCACCTCCATCAAAAAATTTAAAAAAGTGATTGAAAAGTCATACACACCCCACAATGATATGAATGCAAATCACAGATCATCCCACAAAAAATGAGCCCTAACACAGCTTTGTACACATACAAATAAAAAAAAGTTATGGGGGTCAGAATATGCCAATATAAAGGAAAAAATTGTTTTTTCCAAAGTTTTTAATTTTTGTAAGTATTAAAACTCAAGAAAAACTATACATATGTGGCATCGTTTTAATTGTAGTGACCAGGAGAATAAAATTAACATGTCAGTTTTACCGCATAGCAAACAGTGTTAAAAAAAATCCACCCCATTCGGAATTTTCTTCCCGCTTCCCACCACATTGTATGCAAACATAAATGTTGCCATTAGAAAGTGGCAACATTTATGTTTGCATAAGTGGCTATTTGAATGAAAAAAAAAAGTTATGACTTTGGGAGGGCTGGGAATAAAAAAAATTTATGAAAAAATGGAAAATCACCCTGTCTTAAAAGTTTTAAACTAATGAGGACCTCACTGTTCAGTCGGTCTGCATTGTTAATGGTCACACAATATTGCACAGACATTAACAATGCTGAATGACTAAACAGCTCCATCCTCATTAGTATGGGGCTGCTACTCCGAACGCAGTGTGGCCATGTTACAGCCACAGAACAACCATGGCATAGAAACATAGAATGTGTCGGCAGATAAGAACCATTTGGCCCATCTAGTCTGCCCAATATACTGAATACTATGGATAGCCCCTGGCCCTATCTTATATGAAGGATGGCCTTATGCCTATCCCATGCATGCTTAAAGGGGTTATCCCACCTTCTAATTTCATCGCAGCGTCTCCTGTTCACTCTGTACTAACGCCTATTTCCTGGGGCGTTGTTCTTTCTATTGATGGGCAGCTCGTCAGCGCTCTGCTGATCAGTTGACTCCGCCTTCCTTACTTGCATGCGCGCTCCCGTTATAGCCGAACTTCATTCCCGGAGACGCCGCAGCGCTTTCTCTACCCTCTCACGTCCTGCATTCCGGACTTGCTGGCACAATAATTACTACCGCACTTGTGTTGCGCTAAAAACAGAGCATGCGCGGCTCTGTTTCAGAAGCAGCACAAGGGAATGAAGAACCGCGCATGCCCGGCCGGCGGCGTGCGCGTTCATGGAAGAAATGCAGCCACACACTGGATCAAGGTGGTTTCGCTCGCCGCGCATGCGCGGCCATTGCATTCGGCCGGCGAAAGGTGGCCGTAACTAAGGGAGGACACAGTACAACAATGAGGTAAAAGGGGGAGGTTTTTAGCGAGAAGGGTAGGAATTGGCTTAAACATTATATTTAGTAAAATGATCATTGTCGCAGCGTGGACAAATTAAACTATGATCCTATTGATGGGATAACCCCTTTAAACTCCTCCACTGTATTTGCAGCTACCACTTCTGCAGGAAGGCTATTCCATGCATCCACTACTCTCTCAGTAAAGTAATACTTCCTGATATTACTTTTAAGTCTACTTTCACACTTGCGTTCGGAGCGGATCCGTCTGCTGTCTGCTCAGACGGATCCGCTCCTATAATGCAAACGATGGTATCCGTTCAGAACGGATCCATCTGCATCATATTTCAGAAAATAATCTAAGTGTGAAAGTTAGTCAGACGGATCCGTCCAGACTTTGCATTGAAAGTCAATGGGGGGACAGATCCGTTTGAAATTGCACCATATTGTGTCAATTTCAAACGGATCCGTCCCCATTGACTTACATTGTAAGTCTGGACGGATCCGTTTGGCTCCGCACGGCCAGGCGGACACCCGAACGCTGCAAGCAGCGTTCAGGTGTCTGCCTGCTGAGCGGAACGGAGGCCAAACGGTGCCAGACTGATGCATTCTGAGCGGATCCGCATCCACTCAGAATGCATTGGGGCCGTACGGATCCGTTCGGGGCCGCTTGTGAGAGCCTTCAAACGGAACTCAAAAGCGGAACCCCGAACGCAAGTGTGAAAGTAGCCTAAACCTTTGCCCCTCTAATTTAAAACTATGTTCTCTTGTAGCAGTTTTTCTTCTTTTAAATATTCTCTCCTCTTTTACCTTGTTGATTCCCTTTATGTATTTAAAAGTTTCTATCATATCCCCTGGTACCGTTAGTCTAAATTGGACAGATAAAATCCTGTATAAAGAGAGAAGACATATGGGACAAATCGGGAAGAAACTGAAAGATAACAGTAAAATTCCTGTAAAAGATTTGGATCTGTTTTCTAGGGCAAGACATTTATCCAAATACTTGAAGTAATTTATGACCAATGAATAGTGACGTCAGGGTGAGCACTTATGAAGAAAATTGTATTCCTTCCAGTATTACAAGTATCCAAATGATGAAATAAAGAAAATGCGATCTTCACATTTATAATATCCTGCCAGCTTTTGAGAACGAGTGAAAGTAGTTCAGGGTACATGGATCCCATATAAATCATGCTAAAATGAAAAATGGTTTTAATCACAGAGCTGACATTTACCAGTGTACGCTAGGAAACACTGTGGGTAACATAGAAATCACAAAAGGTAAAAATAGTGAAACAGACAAGACTAAAAATGAAAGAAATGATTCAATATCCTCTCATTTGCCTCTGTTCCTGTTCATATGGATTGATCTGAGTGCATTTCAGATAGAAGCAGCAGAATGTTATCTAGCTCAGTCTATTGAGCAGGGCCAATATCGACTAGTGGAACTGAGGAAACTCTTATTCCGAACTAAACTCTTATTTAGATGGTAAGGATATACAATGCAAGACAGAAGACAATACAAAGGAGCTTATTAACAAATATTGTATACAAAGATATTTGCTTGGAAAGTACGGGTAAAAATATCTAGGTAAATGAAATTCTTGTAATTCTTGAAATTCTTATCGGGTCCGATTCTAATGAAAAGGTCAGAAGATTCAATTTGGGTACAAATAAATTCAACCTGGTATTCAGATTGCCCTGAAAAGTTGTAGATGATATTCTTGGGTCTCCTAGGACTATATACAACTACAAGGTCTTTAAAAGGCTTCTGTCACCAGAATCATGGTAGTGAAACAGGCTGACCTGCAACATGTGCCCAGGACAGCAGAAGCTAGCAGTCTTGGTCCCATCCCCATCTGTGGCTTTATTTCTGAGAAAACTGAACTTTTAATATATGCAAATGAGCCTCTAGGAGCAATGGGGGTGTTGCCATTACTCCTAGAGGATCTGTTCTCCCTGCACTTTTATTGACAGGGCCAGGCGGCGTTAATATCATAATGCCTGGCCCTTACTTACTAGTCTTGCACCTCTGCTGGGTGCTTCAGTACCCAGCATAGGTGCAATAGAGATGAGAACTGCCATTGACCCTCCCTCCTGTTCTGCTCCTGCGCCTGGCACTGTAGTGCATGCCAAAGGCATGAGAGTAGAAGTCAGGTGTACAGCCCACAGAGGACTCTGCATAGAAAAGTGTATTCAACAGGTATAATGAAGCCTTATGGATATGCTTGGCATAACAACAGCTTTCTCTAGGATACAATAGAGCAGGAGAAGCTGTGTGATATACAGTTTTGTAGGAAAGATTCAGTAAAACTTGTCATTTATACATTTATATCTCTGCTTTTTCCACTTCCTGTCAGGGAGGAGGTGTTAGCCGTGACTGACACCTATGTCTCTATGAACACTTATACACACAATTCCATCAATTACTGATAACCCTTCCCTCCTGTACTGATAGCTCTTCACAGGAGGTAGAAAAAGCAGAGATATAAATGTATGAATTGCAGGTTTTACTGAATCTTCTCAATCCGCTCTGCTCCTCCTGCTCTATAACATGTTGCCTGCAGATTGCACTGCATTTTGTGGTGACAGGTCCTCTCTAACCCCTTAATGACATATCAAGTACCTGTATATCACAAGGGTTAAGCGTTGGTATAGAGTGGCCATACGCAGTGTGTGTCAGCTGTATTATACAGCGGTCATCTGCACTCCACTTCTGATCATTTAACCCTGCAGATGCTGCCGTCAATAGCATTGCGTCTGTTGGGTTAGACAGAGGGAGGGGCAACTTTGAAAAAACTTTTCTTTGCATTGCCATATTCTGACAGCCATTATTTCTTGTATTTCTGTCCACAGAGCTGGTTGAGGGCTTGTTTCTGCAGGACAAGCTATAGTTTGTATTTGTACCATTTTAGGGTACCTATGACTTATTTATTTCAGCGAGGAGACCAAAAAACTGTCAATTGGCATTTTTGTGGTGTTCACTGAGCACTATGAATATTTTTTATATTTCACCAGTTCATTTACACCATAGACTGTAATAGTATGATAAGGATGAAAAAAGATTGGTGTCATCAAGCTCAACCTATAATCCTACTGTGTTGATTCAAAGGGTGCAAAAACCCATATGAGGCAGATACCAATAGTTCCAAATCTGGCAATCAGAATAAACTGCTGGATCAATTCCTCTCCAGAAATGTAGCACCCATAACCTATTTACATATTGAACTTGTTTAATGAATCAGCCATCAAAACTCTTAAAGAATCTTCTTCTATGTTGAGGGTGAAATCTTCTTTCTTCTAGACCAGGGATACGAAAACCTCAGCTACTCGAGCTGTTCTGAAACTACAACTCCCAATGGGAGTTGCAAGAACAGCTGAGCAAATGTGCATGCTGGCAGCTGCAGTTTAATAGCAGCTCGACAGCAGAAGGATGCTGATCCCTGCTCTAGACATAGAGGATGCACCTGGTGATGGATGGTTAAAGGCAAACAGATAGGCCTACACAGACCATTAGAAAGATTACAGAATCATCTTATGACTGAAGAAGAGAAGTCCAGGTTTCGGGAGCAGGGAGATGTCTTGTGAGTGAGAGGTTTTGATTACGAAGGACAATGGATATTGTAAAGATATGTTGATAGTGATGCAGATGTCTGAGAGTAAAAGGAGTTGTCCCACAAAATAACCTTCCTTGAAGGCAGCAATTGTCATAAAATGATAAAATAATGCATATCCCGTTACAGTGATGCAGCTCTGATCATCCCCACTGGGCTGTGTTTGCTGGCTGGAGTCATACTACTGCATCTGATCACTGGCCTCAGTCTCACGCTGTATACCGCTGAGGACAGTGATTAGCCGTCCATGGTACAGGCGCAAGCCATTGCCAATCATGGCTGTAATGTCTGGGATGTAATGGTTGAGTATACAGTGCACAGATTGTTCCTTTGGGGAAAAAAAATGTAATACGTCAGACAATCCCTTTAAAATAGCTCTCCCATATAGGAGCTGATTGCTGGGGTCAGTCTGTTGAAGCCCCCAGAAATCAGCTCTCACCCTCTCACCACTACCAGGAGCTGCTGATACATAGCTCTTGATGGTAAAAGCCACTTGATGGTCAGCGTCAAAAGTTCTTTATGATATGAAAGGTATACTGATGCTTTATTTAAAGTACAGTATGAAGCATAAACAGAATCATTGTCCCATGAACATTTCTATTATAATAATAATAATAATAATCTAGAAATCTAACAATACAGGCCATTTTAAAGACCATCTGTCAGCACCTGTTACATGTGCACTTGGCAGCTGAAGGCATCTGTGTTGGTCTCATGTTCATATGTGTCATATGTGCCCGCATTAGTGAGAAAAATGAAGTTTTAATATATGCAAATGAGACTTTAGGAGCAACAGGGGTGTTGCCATTACACCTAGAGGCTCCGTTTTCTCTGAAACTGCCACAAACTCTCCACTTTGATTGACAGAGCCAGGCATGATGACGTTTACATTGCCTGGCTCTGTCAGTCAAAGTGCAGAGGGCAAAGCAGTTGCAAAGAAAGCAGAGTCTCTAGGTATAATGGCAATGCTCCCTGTTGCTCCTAGATGCTCATTTGCATATATTAAAATATAAAAAAAAAAATCAGCAATGCAGGCACATATGAACATAGGACCAACACAGATGCCTCCAGCTGCCAAGTGCCATGAAACAGTTCAGCCAGGTTCAAGGGGAGAAACCTGCTGACAGATGCCCTTTAATAATAGTAGCTTTGCAACTTCCCTGACTACGTTTTCACTGCTTGGACAAATGCATGGGTTTATGGGCGCAAACACTTGCAGGTTGTTCCAATGTAATTTGATTTGATTGACCATGTCCAAAAAGAACATTTACTATGTTGAACTGATTTCATAATAATTTTCATAATGACCAAGATGCATATTAAAATTCTACACTTTTTAGTTTATTAGATGCCTAAGGAAGCGTTTCACCATACTATACAAATCCATAACATGTAGCAATTAGTGTTGATCGAGCACCGTAGTGCTCGGGGGCTTGGGCTGGACACATCGGGATGTTCGGGTGCTTGACCGAGCACCTGAGTATAATGGAAGTCAATGGGAGAACCCGAGCATTAAACCAAGTAACCCCTGCTCTGAAGAGGGGAGGGTGCCTGGTTCATAGGAAAATGTCAGAAATTGATGGAAACACCACTAAAATGGTTTGGGAACAGCATGGGTAGGATGCCTGAATGCATCTTGGACTCCCAGGTTGCTGCTGGGAACGATGTTGTCAGAGTAGTATGCCACTTTTACTTCTATATAAAGCGCAAGTTCAGCCAAAATTTTTGTTGTTTTCGAAACAAGATTAAGAGGGACGGCCGGTGGCATCGGTATTGCGCCGCGAGAAGTGAAATTCGTACACCGGTGCAAGACGAACCACAGTGAATGTTTTCATTAATCAACAACGAAAGTTGGAGGTTCGAAGATGATCCGACAGGCGATCCGGCGCGTTATTCCCGAGCAGCTTCCGGGGAAAATATGGTTGCAAAGCTGAAACTTAAACTAATTGACGGAAAGGCACCACCAGGAGTGGAGCCTGCAGCATAATTTGACTCAAAACGGCAAACCTCACCCGGCCCGGACACGTAAAAGATTGACAGATTGATAGCTCTTTCTCGATTCTGTGGGTGGTGGTGCATGGCCGTTCTGAGTTGGCGGAGCGAATTGTCTAGTTAATTCCGATAACCAACGAGACTCCTCCGTGCTAATTAGTTACGTGACCCCCGGCGGTAAGGATTGTGTTTACCAGACTCTTATGGAAGAGTGCCTGCTGCTTAGTTGACCATCGAAAAAATTATGGTTGAGGGCCTGCAGGTGAGCTGACCATTGCAAACATTATGGGCGAGGGCCTGCTGCCGCTTTGTTAACTCTAGATAACTTCTGCCTGATCGCACGTCCCGTGACGTCGATTAACCATTTGCATGTCTGCCCTATCAACTTTTGATGTTATTTTATGCGCCTAACATGGTGACCACGGGTAACGGGGAATCCGTGTTCGATTCCGAAGAGGGAGCATGAGAAACGGCTGCCACATCCAAGGAAGGCAAGCGGGGGGCGCGCAAATTACCCACTCCCGACTGTCAGAAAAGGACACCGTCTATTAAAAAAAAAAAATTATGTCACAGAAAATTTTTAGATGCGCACACGATACACAGCAGATGTGGGCCTGGTCAGGTCACTGTCAGACGAGGACACAGTCTATTGAAAAATAAAATTTTATGTCACAGAAAATTTTTAGAAGCGCACACGTTACACAGCAGATGTGGGCCTGGTCAGGTCACTGTCAGAAGCGGACACCGTCTATTAAAAAAAAATATATTTGTGTCACAGAAATATTTTAGAAGCGCACACACGTTACACAGCAGATGTGGGCCTGGTCAGGTCACTGTCAGAAGAGGACACCGTCTATTGAAAAATTACATTTTATGTCATAGAAAACTTTCAGAAGCGCACACGTTACACAGCACATGTGGCCCTGGTCAGGTCACTGTCAGAAGCGGACACTGTCTATTGAAAAATAAAATTTTATGTCACAATTTTTTTTTATTAGCGCACACATTACACAGCAGATGTGGCCCTGGTAAGGTCACTGTCAGAAGCGGACACCGTCTAGGGAAAACATGCACTGGATGTCACTGATATTTTAGGAATGCGCACACTTTGAACAGGAGATGTGGCGTGGATAATTTAGCTATCCGCAAGGGACAACGTCTACGGAAAAAGTGCACTGGATGTCACTGATATTTTAGGGATGTGCACAATTTACACAAGAGATGTGGTGCGAATAATTTAACTGTCCACAACGGCCTATTACACGGTATTTTGCGCAGGATGCACTAAAAATATATATTGCTGCTGTCACACACAATAGTCCTTAAAAGGACTTATGGGTCTCTGAAAAGTTTTTTGTATAAAAATCTTCCTATTACACTCCCTACACTGTCTGTCCCTTCCTATGCACAGCTCTCCCTAACACTGAGCAATTTAGCGCAGGTTGCGCTACAAACATATATTGCTGCTATCACACACAATAATCTTTACAAGGACTTTTGGGTCTCTGAAATGTATTTGTACAGAAATAATATTCAATTACACTCTCTACACTGTCTGTCCCTTCCTATGCTCAGCTCTCCCTGACTTCGAATGAGCTGAACACGCGTCATCGGTGCTATATAGCACCAGATGACGCGTTCCGGCCAGCCAATCACTGTTATGCCAGTACACAACATGGCTACTAGCATTACAGTGAGGGCAGTACTTACCTGCACGTTTATTGGCTGCTTAGCAGCCGCGAAACGTGCGTGGAGGAGACTCGAGCATGGCGCTCAAGCACATGCGGTACTCTGTATTCGGCCGAGCATGCTCGCCCAACACTAGTAGCAATCTTCAAACTTCTTTCCATTCAAGTCACCATGCTTTGATTTTTCACTAGACCATATTTAATACTGTTACTTTGATGGCTGTTAAACTGTATGAACTGTGCATGATGAGCATGTCCCCTGAGATGAATCTGTTGTGTTTGGTGTTTTCTTATTAAGCTAATTGCTAATCCTGACAGCTGCAAATTGCGTGTCACACTGAAATGCAGATTTTACAGAGAGATTAAGGTGGGGTCAAGACCTGGTTTAAATTGGCATGCTTTAAACAGCTCCCGGTGCCCTAATAAAGAAGATGGCTCAAGTTGCATTTCAATGCAGGACATTATAGAATATTGTGAATTTAAATGAACTCTTTTATGCATGATATAGAATGAATACTAATGTTAAACGAAATTGGATTCATCAGCTGTAATAAAGGGAATACCAAGAGATGTGAAATAGAAAACGCTGAAATTGAAAACAGCACGTGGCTGATTAAGTGGAATCTAAGAAATAATGAAAAATTGAAGGACTGCATGCAAGGATTTGTTAGATTACATTGGTTATCTTAGATTGGCAGATGCAAGATATCTCTGTTAACACATGAAGCCTGGTACTGTATTTCCTACTGTTATCAGCTACTCTTCCAAAACTGGTCCAAGTTAGTGGAGTATGACATGGGCAAATTCTCATAATTTATAGAATGGAATGGACCTTCTAGAATTACGTATAATATGCTGCTTTGAAAAATGCAAGATTTGAAGAACCACTGCAGGAAATAATAAAAAAGATTATATGTTATTGGGCTGTACAGTAAAAGCCAAAACAAAGCCTGATTCTCTGCCATCTCCATACACGCACCACTAGGAGGGGGCAGTGAAGACAGAGAGGATGCAACTAAAACTGAAAGGCTTCTCTGGGGTTGCAAGTAGGCGAAGCAAGAGGAATGCTGTGACCCCTGGCTCCAAGGCATGATGTCAGACTCAAAGTGACATACAAATCCTCTTACTGTGAATAAGAGTAGGAGTGAGCCATCCTGTCCACAACTGCACCCTCTTTGTCCTTAATAATAATGTGGTGCCAATCGGAAGCCAGGTAGAACTGTGGCTTACTATTACTACTACTGCTGGATGGCTGGTGCTGCTACCCGCAGATTATTAAATGGTACTAGCAAAACTAAGTATTGTTTCTGTAATTTAAAGACAGAGTTGCAGTTAAATGTCCTTCCCCTTCTACAAACACACTTCACATTGGTATTGACAATTTACTTTGTCAATAGTGCAGTTTTGCAGCAAAATGTGTTTGAACAACATAGTCTGATGCAGTAATGTTTTCACTAACACAGGTATAACAAAGCAATGTTTGCAGTAAAATGTCTGAACTATGCATTCGCTAACATGGGTATAACAACGCAATTTTACAGTAATATGTCTTTAGACTATGCTTTCACTAACATGGGTATAACAATACAATGTTTGCAGTAAAATGTCTCCAGACTATGCATTCAGTAACATGGGTATAACAATGTAATTTTTTGGCTAAAATATCTTTGAACTATGGGGGTCATTTATCAATCTGAAATATGCCCAAATTAGGCACTGCGCTGCAATCTACAACTTCTCCCCACTCATGTCAGGTCTAAAATTGTGGGTGGCTGTTTACAGCTTAGAAAAAGTCCTAAATGTAAGACAGCAAGGAAGCTGTCTTACATTTAGAAATGGCGGAGGATCCACCGAAGAGGTTCGGCAGCACCACTGCCAGCTTAAGGCTTAATTAAGACTTAATAAATGTGCCCCTATGTGTTCAGTAAAATGGGTACAACAATTAAATTTTTACGGTAAAATATCTTTTGAACTAGAAAGTCTGATACAATAATGTGTTCACTAACGTGGGTATAACAATGCACTTTTTGAAGTAAAACAGTTATACAACACGTTTTTGTAGTAAAAGTAAAGGAGGTAATTTACAAACCGATATATGCCAGTTTTCTGGCACATATCTGCGACTTTTGCCAGCTCACGCCAGGTCTGAAAAAGGGGGCAGGCCACCAGGCCCATCTCATTTATCACTTTCTACGCTTTCGCTGGCGGTGAATCCGCAGTAGTTATGTAGAGGAGCATCCACCGCCAGCACAGGGGTTATTAAGAACAGCATCTAAAATGCTGGTCTTAATAAATGACCCCCAAAATGTGTTCAATAACATAGGTAGAAAAATATCATCAGTGCAATATTGCTTTTGCTGTAACTACCCAGTAATATGTAGCACGTTTAGTAACACAGGTATAAAAATGATATTTTTCAGTATTGCTTTTGATGAAATGACCCGTTATTTTTGCAGTAATATACAATATGTTTAGTAACATGGGTATAATGCACTGCTATGGTTTTTAGAAGAAAAAATTTGCTCGGCATTTGAAGCAGAATATACAGGGAGTGCAGAATTATTAGGCAAGTTGTATTTTTGAGGATTAATTTTATTATTGAACAACAACCATGTTCTCAATGAACCCAAAAAACTCATTAATATCAAAGCTGAATATTTTTGGAAGTAGTTTTTAGTTTGTTTTTAGTTTTAGCTATTTTAGGGGGATATCTGTGTGTGCAGGTGACTATTACTGTGCATAATTATTAGGCAACTTAACAAAAAACAAATATATACCCATTTCAATTATTTATTTTTACCAGTGAAACCAATATAACATCTCAACATTCACAAATATACATTTCTGACATTCAAAAACAAAACAAAAACAAATCAGTGACCAATATAGCCACCTTTCTTTGCAAGGACACTCAAAAGCCTGCCATCCATGGATTCTGTCAGTGTTTTGATCTGTTCACCATCAACATTGCGTGCAGCAGCAACCACAGCCTCCCAGACACTGTTCAGAGAGGTGTACTGTTTTCCCTCCTTGTAAATCTCACATTTGATGATGGACCACAGGTTCTCAATGGGGTTCAGATCAGGTGAACAAGGAGGCCATGTCATTAGATTTTCTTCTTTTATACCCTTTCTTGCCAGCCACGCTGTGGAGTGCTTGGACGCGTGTGATGGAGCATTGTCCTGCATGAAAATCATGTTTTTCTTGAAGGATGCAGACTTCTTCCTGTACCACTGCTTGAAGAAGGTGTCTTCCAGAAACTGGCAGTAGGACTGGGAGTTGAGCTTGACTCCATCCTCAACCCGAAAAGGCCCCACAAGCTCATCTTTGATGATACCAGCCCAAACCAGTACTCCACCTCCACCTTGCTGGCGTCTGAGTCGGACTGGAGCTCTCTGCCCTTTACCAATCCAGCCACGGGCCCATCCATCTGGCCCATCAAGACTCACTCTCATTTCATCAGTCCATAAAACCTTAGAAAAATCAGTCTTGAGATATTTCTTGGCCCAGTCTTGACGTTTCAGCTTGTGTGTCTTGTTCAATGGTGGTCGTCTTTCAGTCTTTCTTACCTTGGCCATGTCTCTGAGTATTGCACACCTTGTGCTTTTGGGCACTCCAGTGATGTTGCAGCTCTGAAATATGGCCAAACTGGTGGCAAGTGGCATCTTGGCAGCTGCACGCTTGACTTTTCTCAGTTCATGGGCAGTTATTTTGCGCCTTGGTTTTTCCACACGCTTCTTGCGACCCTGTTGACTATTTTGAATGAAACGCTTGATTGTTCGATGATCACGCTTCAGAAGCTTTGCAATTTTAAGAGTGCTGCATCCCTCTGCAAGATATCTCACTATTTTTGACTTTTCTGAGCCTGTCAAGTCCTTCTTTTGACCCATTTTGCCAAAGGAAAGGAAGTTGCCTAATAATTATGCACACCTAATATAGGGTGTTGATGTCATTAGACCACACCCCTTCTCATTACAGAGATGCACATCACCTAATATGCTTAATTGGTAGTAGGCTTTCGAGCCTATACAGCTTGGAGTAAGACAACCTGCATAAAGAGGATGATGTGGTCAAAATACTCATTTGCCTAATAATTCTGCACTCCCTGTATGCTATTGGGTGCTGGCAATAAGACTATGAACAGTAGAACCCTGGTTTAAAAAAATAAATAAAAATAAAAGTTTCATTTTCTTGAGGGGTGTTTTGTAACTATCTGCCAGCAGCTGTATTAAACACACGAGTGGGTGATCAGTCTTCTTTTAAGGCTTTCCCTGATCAAATTCCCTAAAATCTACCCAATTATATTTACCTATTCTCTCCCTATAGTGTACTTAGTACAGCTATATTACCGGCTTATGTCTGCAATGGGTTTTTGTCAGACATTGCCACAGCGCACACTTCCAGGTCACAAGCTACTTGCCTACTGTTCCCTGATTAGCCAATCAGGGCAAATCCTATCAAAAACTTCAGATTCCTTTGTTGGACATTTTTTTTGTGAAATAAATGACGAATCCAATTAGAATGACTGCTCTACTCTAATTGGCTCCAAAGCCAGCTAACTTTTTTATCCTAGATCTTTGGGGCTCATTATCAGAGCTTAAACTCACTGGAGGATCATCCCATACTCAGGTTGGCCAGTCCAACCCTGCTTGTGCCTCACATGGATCCAGTGATCTGCCCAATCTACCTGTTCATTTCTCCAATTGCTCTGCTAGATTTATTCCAACATGGCAGCTTGAGGGAAGAAGGGGGTCTGTCTTTTCTCAGGAGGCATATCCTTTCTACTGCAGCCCTCTCCATGTAACTATTTGCAATAGTAAATACAGCTGGTAACAGATAAAGGATGTTATGCCAGTCTATAAAACTGAGCATGTGTGTCCACCTCTGAGAAATAAGCAAAAGAACAAATAGCAGGTGTCTCTAGACAAATACATTTTATTGTATAAATCAGTGGCTAAAATATTTTATTACACGTACTGTAATTACAGAAGTATTCAGATCCGGCTGCTGGTGAGACAACTCATTTAAGTACAGTATTCAGTACTTGTGGACACTACATACTGATTGATTGAACAGACAACTTAGATTGGGCCTAAGGCACATGAGCCAGCAATGATGTGCGGCATATTTTACTGCTGAGGCCAGTCATTGTATGCAGTAGCGCATGTTTAGTGGCCCAGGAGGACTGAGTGGAGGATGGGAGTAGTGGTTATGGCCATTCAGTGACTGGAAGACGCACATGTTCTTCCCTGGTGGCACAGCCTGATGTTCGTGCTCCTGCCTGGCGGTAGTTGGAGTGCCCTTAACATTAGGTGTTCTGGGTGCAAGGCAGGAGAGTCAATTGCTGGAGAATGGTGAAGTCAGTAACAAGTTAAAGAGGACCTTTCACCGATTATTACACTATGAACTAACTATACAGACATGTAGAGTGGAGCCTGGGGATCTCACTGCACTTACTATTATCCCCGGGCGCCGCTCCGTTCTCCTGCTATGCCCTCCGGTATCTCCGCTCACTAAGTTATAGTAGGCGGAGATTCCAGTCCCTAAGTTATGGTAGGCGGAGTCTGCCCTTGTTCTGCTCTAGCAATGGCCAATCGCAGCGCAGAGCTCACAGCCTGGGAGGTTATTTTCTCCCAGGCTGTGAGCTCTGCAATGCGATTGGCCAGCGCTACAGCAGAACAAGGGCAGACTCCGCCTACCATAACTTAGGGACTGGAATCTCCGCCTACTATAACTTAGTGAGCGGAGATACCGGAGGGCATAGCAGGAGAACGGAGCGGCACCCGGGGATAATAGTAAGTGCAGTGAGATCCCCGGGCGCCGCTCTACATGTCTGTATAGTTAGTTCATAGAGTAATAATCGGTGAAAGGTCCTCTTTAAGTTGGAATCACTAAATAAGTCTCTCTTTACAAAAGTGCAGAATAGGAGTAGTAGTACATTCTACAATAACAAGACACAGTTCCAAGGCAAATAACACAGTGCAATTTTTCCCCAATAGCAGCGCATGGACAGCAGCTGTTACGGACCAGTGAGGGTGGAACCACTGTGCCAACTAACTGGTTTGTCTTTGGGCAAAACCCTAAGGGCATTATTCTGGTGCCCCTTTGGAATTCAGGGGCATTGGTGCAAGCAACAGAGGCTCTAGCCACAGAAAACACACCAAAACCAGAGGCACAGTCTGAATAGTCACTTATACTGATTATGTGATTTTTGGCAAAACTTGGCTGTTGGAAACTTGGCTGAATGGCAGAGACACCGGGAAATCACACTACAATCACAGAAGGACAGTCTCTAATACTGGAACTGCACATATTGGCATTACTAAACTAGAAATACTGAGAGAACTACTGGGGCGGAGTAGTGGTAGATGAAGGAACAAGGCCACAGGTCAGCATGCGCGTGCCCTAAGGAAGCAGAGACTGGAGTAATGGAGACAGTAGCTTGCTGAGGATGCAGGGCATCTTGGTGAGTATCAGGGTAGCGGTTGGCATAGACCACTAACTTAGCAGCAATGATGGAGGTTGTAGTTATCCTTTTCTCTATTACTCTAGTCTTTCAACAGAACCATAGACATGCAATAAGGTACTTGTTAACTGTTTCTGCAGGCAGAGGAGTGCAGCTATAAGATGCGGTTGGCCAAATTGTCTCAAAGTGTGAAAGAGTATATTAGCAATGTTCCCCCTCAGATCAGCAAAGTCTCTAGGCCATAAATGTGCACAGTAACTTGGTGACTAACTACAGTTTAGATTTTAAATTCTAGACCTTCTGATTTCCTTCTCTCTGGAGCACTTTTGATGATAAGGTAGCTTCCTTGGCTGTAGAAATCTCAGAGATAAAGGTTCTCTATGCTTGGGCCTAGCTCTGAGGAGCTTGCACATGTAGGTCTTCATTGTAGCACAGCTAAGAACATACTTACCACTGAGTAACCAGGGAGCACACCCGTGTCTATGTCCTGGCAACCTTACAAGATGAGCCAAGGTTTTAACCCTTAATTGTCCATACAAGGCTATTAGGTAGACAAATATAACAAATCACAACAACTATCTTAGTAATTAACCCTTTGCAGTGACCCTGTTTGTGACTGCTTCACATGTGACCCCATCTGTCCAGAAGTTAACAGGACAGGGCTCACTGAAGGGAGCCAGGTAGCTGGAACGAAATGGTAGGGAGCAGGTGAGTATGATTTTTTTTCAACAGGCACAACTGGCCAGGGTTGAAAGGTAAAGAAGTCCAAAAAGCTGGATAACTCTTTTAAAGAAAAACTAGATACTCTATGCATATGCTATAAAACATAGATCAATGGGGGGTTCGACTGCTGAGAACCACACTAATCTTAAGAACAGAGCGCCTGGTGGAGAATTATGTACATGCAAGGTCACACTCCATTAAAGTCCATAGGAGGTACAGAATCAGCCGACATGCCATTAAAATCTTTCATGGGAAAATACCATTAAGTAGTTCACATGAAAAAAGTAGTAAATAAGTAAATAACATCCATATTTTACTCTCCATGATTAAAAACTAGGCTAAATACCTTTAAGATGTGCAGTGTTTTTGCACACTCTATATGCAATAAAATATTATTCATTGAGTAATGTTATGAGGATTTTAGGGAATAAATAGGGAAATGACTGAAGTATAGAGGGATGGCATACTGTTTAAAAGACTTCAAGTATGTTAGAAGTTGATGCTTTGCCAATGCACTTTGCTAAATATAAACCACAGAGCCCTCCAGGTCTCTTACCTCATTTGTCTGCTGGACACAGTTATTCTAGCATACTGCGAAATGCAACAAATTTTACCGACTGTACTCACAAGGGACAGGATATTGTATTTCTGTCAGTACTGCGTGTTATTATGTTTCTGTTGTTAACTTCTTGTCTTCTGGATTACTTGAGTGATTTATGTAATCCTTTATAAGTACTGGAACATGTAGGAGCTAAAACTCTTATAGCAGTTAGGGGATCAGATTGGATTACAAAATAGATGGAAGCATTGTGCCCCAGACCAGTAAGGAAGTGCCAAATCTTGGACAGTACTGATTGCTTTAAAGAGGACCTGTCCTCTTATCCCGACATGTCAGTTTTAGGAACTGTACCTCCTTATTGAGAGCACCTTAATCTGTGTGAAGCTTACAGGCCATACATGCTCCTCTGGAATTCTGGGAAAAGGTATGCAAATGGGAGCTCTTAGCAAGCTCTGCTTCTGATGCTACTAGATGTAACGTAGCTATCCTGGATAATAAATAAACAAGCATCACATCTGCAGACAGCTGTTGCCCCTCATCAGTGCAGAGCAGAGTACTGGCTTTACTGGGTGAGAGGCCTATGTCAGGATTTGGAGGGTACTGTATTCCT
Source organism: Bufo bufo (assembly GCF_905171765.1). Lineage (NCBI taxonomy): Eukaryota > Metazoa > Chordata > Amphibia > Anura > Bufonidae > Bufo > Bufo bufo. The sequence continues at coordinate 635,064,943 of NC_053389.1, forward strand.
GAATTCCAGAGGAATGCGTGGCCTATAATCATCCTCATGGTGATTAAGGCCCTCTCCATAAGGAGATACAGTTCCCTACAGTAAAGTACAGCTGGGTGTTACTAGTTGGTGGTGTGGCCTAGCACTAATTTGGTAGTGTCAAACTGTCAAAATGTGCACCATGACCACCCCCCCCCCGCCAAGTTGTAAATTTTTTCATAAATTTTGAGAACTAAATTAGAGAAGTGAAACCACATGGAATAAATGCTCCATATTTTTAATTAAGTGGGGGATACAAGCAGTGTTCCCTCTAAGCTGCGCGGGTGGGCGGCCGCGCAGCAATTATTTGGCCCCTCTCACAATTTTATAATGCCTGCTCACTCAGCCTACAGCGCGCCGCTAAGTTCACTAACGCTGCTGGCAAAATGCCAGCACTTGTCGTCAGACTCATCTGCGTGACGGCGCCGACGTCCTCCTCGTAGTCTTGTGTGGTTCAGCACAGCGGGGGCGCTGCCTACCAGCTACCACGTATTGCCGAGCTACTTCTGCCTCCTTCTTTTTGCAGGAAGAGGAGGACTGAGCAGCAGCAGGCAGTAAGGTTCGGTAGTGGCGGCGGCGCCGCCATCTTAGAGCCAGGCCAGAGGCACAAGCTAGAGTGAGACTGAGTTTCTCTTATGGCCTACCTACAATAAGTAAAATCCTAGAAACCGTCATTGATTGCTGAACTGGTCTGTCCTGATAGTTCTAGAGTGTTAACTCGTAACAAGAAGTGGAGAACAGCGGGGGACAATAGTGGCACTAGTAGACTACTAGTGCCACTATTGTCCCCTGCTGTTCTCCACTTCTTGTCACGAGTTAACACTCTAGAAATACCAGGAGAGACCAGTTCAGCAATCAATGACGGTAGAATATCAGTAGTAGGGGAGAACACTAAACAATCTTAGTTATTTTTAATCCTATAGGCTAGAGTGAGTGAAGTGAATGAGTCTCTCTGGCCTAACCTGATAGTGATAAGTCCTTCATGTGGGCAGCAGGAGCTGTGTATGTGTTACCTAAGAAAGCAATGAAAACAGCATGTACTGTATGGGAGGTTTTATCACAGCAGACTAGCCAATGCAAAACAAGGGAATGCTGCTTGGCACCGCCATCTTAGAGAGGCTACAGTGAGTCTCTGTAGAACAGCATTGCATTCCCTTCAGGGTTTTTTTTATTGGCAATGTTGCTTGTCTCAGCCAAGGAAAATGGGGGGAAAAGTAACATATATAACAACCGGAGATGCCTGGGCTATACCAGCATGTTCCATATCACTGTATACAAGAAGATGTATTACTTATACCAGCTGTACATATATAATTATATACAGGAGATGCCCAGGTTCTACCAGCATGGTCCATATCACTGTATACAAGAAGATGTATTACTTATACCAGCTGTACATATATAATTATATACCGGAGATGCCTGGGTTATACCAGCATGTTCCATATTACTGTATACAAGAAGATGTATTACTTATACCAGCTGTACATATATAATTATATACAGGAGATGCCCAGGTTATACCAGCATGGTCCATATCACTGTATACAAGAAGATGTATTACTTATACCAGCTGTACATATATAATTATATACCGGAGATGCCTGGGTTATACCAGCATGTTCCATATCACTGTATACAAGAAGATGTATTACTTATACCAGCTGTACATATATAATTATATACAGGAGATGCCCAGGTTCTACCAGCATGTTCCATATCACTGTATACAAGAAGATGTATTACTTATACCAGCTGTACATATATAATTATATACAGGAGATACTCGAGTTATACCAGCGTGCTCCATATCACTATATACAAGAAGATGTATAACTTATACCAGCTGTACATATATAATTATATACAGGAGATACTCGAGTTATACCAGCATGTTCCATATCACTGTATACAAGAAGATGTATTACTTATACCAGCTGTACATATATAATTATATACCGGAGATGCCTGGGTTATACCAGCATGTTCCATATCACTGTATACAAGAAGATGTATTACTTATACCAGCTGTACATATATAATTATATACAGGAGATACTCGAGTTATACCAGCGTGCTCCATATCACTATATACAAGAAGATGTATAACTTATACCAGCTGTACATATATAATTATATACAGGAGATACTCGAGTTATACCAGCATGGTCCATATCACTGTATACAAGAAGATGTATTACTTATACCAGCTGTACATATATAATTATATACCGGAGATGCCTGGGTTATACCAGCATGTTCCATATCACTGTATACAAGAAGATGTATTACTTATACCAGCTGTACATATATAATTATATACAGGAGATGCCCAGGTTCTACCAGCATGTTCCATATCACTGTATACAAGAAGATGTATTACTTATACCAGCTGTACATATATAATTATATACAGGAGATACTCGAGTTATACCAGCGTGCTCCATATCACTATATACAAGAAGATGTATAACTTATACCAGCTGTACATATATAATTATATACAGGAGATACTCGAGTTATACCAGCATGTTCCATATCACTGTATACAAGAAGATGTATTACTTATACCAGCTGTACATATATAATTATATACCGGAGATGCCTGGGTTATACCAGCATGTTCCATATCACTGTATACAAGAAGATGTATTACTTATACCAGCTGTACATATATAATTATATACAGGAGATACTCGAGTTATACCAGCGTGCTCCATATCACTATATACAAGAAGATGTATAACTTATACCAGCTGTACATATATAATTATATACAGGAGATGCCCAGGTTCTACCAGCATGTTCCATATCACTGTATACAAGAAGATGTATTACTTATACCAGCTGTACATATATAATTATATACAGGAGATGCCCAGGTTATACCAGCATGGTCCATATCACTATATACAAGAAGATGTATAAGTTAGACGTCCTAGCCAGTGTCAGGTTAGCACTTAGCAAGGTCTTTCTTCACTCCGCAGGAGACATTTTGTGTGCGGTTCTGTCACACTGTCCGTCCACTCCAGTAACTGTTTTATCTTGTCTTACTTAGTAGGCTAGATTTATTGTTTTGCCAATATGTCGGCGATGATCTCTTGTTTGATTGTCCTATCGCCCACCTTTGACTAAGCATTGCCCATCTCTAAGCCGACCCCGCTCAGCAACTGCCAAAGCTTAGAGGGAACACTGGATACAAGTAGTTACTAAAACAGATATGTCAGGAGAGGTGACAGTTTCTCTGTAAGACACTTGTCATTATTGAAAGTAGCGTTTTGTTTTGTTTTGTTTTGCTTTTGGTCTTAAAATTGATCGGTCATCAGGAGCAACAGTATGCCTGATCTAATTATATCAATACCAGTTATAGCTCAATCCATTGAGGCATTTCAGAGCTATAGCAATTTTTATTAATATGCAAATAAGGTCAAAAGAGCACTGAGGGTGAGCCCAAGCACTCTAGCTGCTCCGCGCTGGTTCACCAGCCACTCTTCTTTTCAGTACATTGACAGGGCCAAGCAAGATGACGATTAGGATACCTGGCCCTGCCATCAACTGGAGGACGAGTGACTAGCTAAGGGCTAGGATGCACCAAGTGGCCTGGGCTAGCACTCAATGTACTTTAGAGTCAGTTTAATATTAAGTAAAAGTAGTGTATTTCCTCAATGGCATAAAACAGGTTACACTGCAATCAACTCAGCAAAGTGCCTGGTTTTATACTGTTGTTTTTTGTGAGAGATCATCTTTCAGTAGTTGAAAAGCTATGAAAATTATAATAAAACTGTAATCTAATTCTAATAATATAAATAGGTAATGCAATTTTATACAAACTTCATATCTGCTTGGTACGTTTTATGTCGTTCACCAACTGAAGAGTTTATAATGCAGGAAATCTAATATTCAGGTCAATAAAGGCTACAATGCAGGTACTTACCAGACGACAACCTTCAAGAGAACTGACTAGCTGAGCATTTTGACAAGACAGAATGGAACCCGCCAAGTTGAGCATGACACATACAGCAGACAGCAGCATAAAAAAGGTTATCTAAAAATAAACAACAAATTACAAATTAGTAAAACGGCATCTTGTAAAACACAACTGCAACTAAATAATTAATGATGATTCAATACAAAATATAACATATCTCCAGAGAAAGTTTTATGTACTATTTCATTAATGTGTTGCAGAAGAAAGCTTCAGGTTATGTTTTTTTTTTTAAGAGTTATCACTACAGAACAGGGGTGTGTATATGTCATAGTTACATATCAAAGTCTGAGGCCTGAGACCCCCACCGATCAATAAAGTGAGGTGAAAGAAATGCTCTCTCCTTAATGCTACTACAATACTACCAATATTTGTATAATGCAATTCCTATATATTATTATTATTATATTAATATATTAATATATTAATAAAGAATACATATAACCTATTTTTCCAAAATACTGATCAGATAGTGGGACTACCCTTGTTCCCTTATGTCAAGGAAACAAGGGGTTCTGGTTTCTTTCTTTTTTTCATTGTCTTTTTTTCTCATAACTAAGTTCACATGTGGCAGACTTGCTGGGAAATTCACGGTGATCTACAGCAAATTACAATAGAAAGTGCATAGATTATCTTTGAAAACATCATCCAGATGTAGCAGGAAAAACTCAACATATAAAAAAGAGCATACTGAGGATTTTTTATTCATATTGTGGAAATTCCACCTAACAGTATTTTCAACATCATCTTCAATATACAGTTGCAGGAAAAAGTATGTGAACCCTTTGGAATGATATGGATTTCTGCACAAATTGGTCATAAAATGTGATCTGATCTTCATCTAAGTCACAACAATAGACAATCACTGTCTGCTTAAACTAATAACACACAAATAATTAAATGGTACCATGTTTTTATTGAACACACCATGTAAACATTCACAGTGCAGATGGAAAAAGCATGTGAACCCCTAGAATAATGACATCTCCAAGAGCTAATTGGAGTGAGGTGTCAGCCAACTGGAGTCCAATCAATGAGATGTGATTGGATGTGTTGGTTACAGCTTCCCTGCCATATAAAAAAAAACACACACACCAGTTCTGGGTTTGCTTTTCACAAGAAGCATTGCCTGATATGAATGATGCCTCGCACAAAAGAGCTCTCAGAAGACCTACGATTAAGAATTGTTGACTTACATAAAGCTGGAAAGGGTTATAAAAGTATCTCCAAAAGCCTTGCTGTTCATCAGTCCACGGTAAGACAAATTGTCTATAAATGGAGGAAGTTCAGCACTTCTGCTACTCTCCCTAGGAGTGGCCGTCCTGTAAAGATGAATGAGAGAGCACAGCGCAGACTGCTCAATGAGGTGAAGAAGAATCCTAGAGTGTCAGCTAAAGACCTACAAAAGTATCTGGCATATGCTAACATTCCTGTTAGCGAATCTACGATATGTAAAAAACTAAACAAGAATGGATTTCATGGGAGGATACCACAGAGGAAGCCACTGCTGTCCAAAAAAAACATTGCTGCACGTTTACTGTTTGCACAAGAGCACCTGGATGTTCCACAGCAGTACTGGCAAAATATTCTGTGGACAGATGAAACCAAAGTTGAGTTGTTTGGAAGAAACACACAACACTATGTGTGGAAAAAAGAGGCACAGCACACCAACATCAAAACCTCATCCCAACTGTGAAGTATGGTGGTGGGGGCATCATGGCTTGGGGCTGCTTTGCTGCGTCGGGGCCTGGATGGATTGCTATTATCGAAGGAAAAATGAATTCCCAAGTTTATCAAGACATTTTGCAGGAGAACTTAAGGCTATCTGTCCACCAGCTGAAGCTCAACAGAAGATGGGTGTTGCAACAGGACAACGACCCAAAGCATAGAAGTAAATCAACAGCAGAATGGCTTAAATAGAAGAAAATACGCCTTCTGGAGTGGCCCAGTCAGAGTCCTGACCTCAACCCGACTGAGATACTGTGGCATGACCTCAAGAAAGCGATTCACACCAGACATCCCAAGAATATTGCTGAACTGAAACAGTTCTGTAAAGAGGAATGGTCAAGAATTACTCCTGACCGTTGTGCACATCTGATCTGCAACTACAGGAAACGTTTGGTTGAAGTTATTGCTGCCAAAGGAGGTTCAACCAGTTATTAAATACAAGGGTTCACATACCTTTTCAACCTGCACTGTGAATGTTTACATGGTGTATTCAATAAAAACATGGTAACATTTAATTATTTGTGTGTTTTTAGTTTAAGCAGACTGTGATTGTCTATTGTTTTGACTTAGATGAAGATCAGATCACATTTTATGACCAATTTGTGCAGAAATCCATATCATTCCAAAGGGTTCACATACTTTTTCTTGCAACTGTATAGGGGTGATATCCATAGTAAATCTGATGCACATTCTACAGCAAAGTACTGCAGCTGATGGAACCTTTTAAAGAATGTTGCATATACTGAAGGACCCAGTTGAAAAATATTACAGATGGGTAGACCCTATTGAACAATAGAGCAGATGCCAATGGATCCTTCTGTAGAATATGCCATAGACTGATGGACCCTGTTGAAGAATATTGCATATGTTGATGGAACCTTGTAAAAAATGTTGCATGTGCTCATCGACCCTGTTGAAAAATTTTGTAAATGCTGATGGAGTGACCTTGCTGAAGAATACAGCATATTCTGATGGATCCTGCTGAAGAATATGGCATATACGCATGGACCATGTTGATGAATATTGCATATGCTGATGAACCTTGTTGAAGAATGTTGCATATGCTGATGGATGGACCCTGTTGAAGAATACAGCATATTCTGATGGCACCTGCTAAAGAATACGGCACATCCTGATGGACCCTGTTGAAGAATATTGCTGATGGACCCTGCTGAAGAGTATTTCATATTTTGATGGACCCTGTCAAAGAATACTGCATATACTGACTGGAGATTAGCAAAGTTCTTAGAAATTCGAATTGGCTGCTTCACCGAATTTTACTAAAAAGTTCGCTAACGCATTTCTTTGTAAGTAGAGGTCGCAATGACAGGGGACAGCGATTTCACCACCCCCCGTCATTGAACTCCTCAGATGCACATTTATCTTTGATCGTGGCATTGTATGTACCTTATCCATTTGAATGCGAAGAGGATGCCCCAGCCCTCTTTTTTGAAGATCCAGCTCAAAATTTTGCACGGTGCGTGATGATGTCATCACGCTGGCCAGCATGGATGTCACCGCGCACAAAATTTTGCACGGGTTCTTCAAGCAAGATGGCCAGGACGGCCTCTTCTCTCTCAAATGGATGAGGTGAGTATGATTTTTTTATTTTTATTGCCATTTTAGGGAAAATTGATTTGTTACCTTTCTCTGAAATTCGGATTGAACTCCACTTCGATACTTCGATTCACTCAACACTAATACTGACACATGGATCCTGTTGAAGAATATTGTATTTGCAGCACTGGAGCTCTGCTCCAATGCATCAGTACAATACATCTCTTTTGCTGTTCAGAAGCAAGGCGGCATTTTAAAATATATGCTACAACAGACATTGCACAAATAATTGTTAAGGGCTTTCATAGCACCAAAAGTATTCAGTATTCTGCCCCATGTTATGTTGACATTATGTCTGTATATGTGTATCTCAGGGACTACTTGTTGAAGATGAATTAGTTCACATATATCAGTGTATAGGAAGATGATGTGTAAAGAATACTGCTCATATGGCTAAGTGGAGTATGTACAGAAATAAGCCAAGTCTTGAGGACCAGATTTCAATATACACTGTACATTATGGAACAATATAACACAAAGAACCTTTTTAACTATAAACCAGCTGGGGACGTAAGACAAACAAGACAATGATATATAATTGAATCGAATCCTGTACATTTGGGATTGTAGTGTATTAAAACATTACAAATTGTTTACTTATTTAGCAGGTATGGTAATCTTATAAAAATGCACATCCATCTTCCAGTCCTACTTGGGTTACTTAACCCTTTCATGACCGGGCCTAAAAAAAAAAAAAGGTATGAATGGCCAGACAATGTTTTGTGATTTTGTGCACATTGTGGTTTAGTGACCCTAACTTTTTTATTTGTTTAACTAGCAAAATAATTGTTGCGATGTTGTTTACTTGACACATAGGTCTTTTTTATTAGCATGTTTTTTTTTAGATTTTTTTTCTTTTTTTAGGTTTAATTTGGGGAAAACCGCTAATTCTAATTAAAAAGTAATTTTTATATATTTATAGCTTTTTATTTCTTAAATATTAAAACTGACACAAAAAAATTATTGCAATGCGTTCCCTATTTTGTGACAATCGTGTTGATATGTAACATGTATAGGTTTGAGCAAATGGGGCAACTATGGCGACAGTTTCTGTTAGCAACGGCATTTCACTTTTTTTTTACTTATATTTTAATTTATTTTTGGCACATAATATGTCCTCAATAGGTCATTAAAAGACCTCTGGAGGACACTTTATTTTTTTTTTACTTTTCTTCCCCACTGTTTCCACTGTAACTGGGGCATCCACAGGAACCCCAGTTATAGGGGAAAATAGCCTCCTGTGGGGACATGACACACAGGCAGAGCTGATCAGGAGCAGAAACTTTGATCCCAGCGCTGGATTAAAGAGCTGCCTGACCATTTATATACATGCTGCCTGCACGGGGTATGTGTAGATAGAACGTATATAGTCAGTGGTCAGTCGGGAAGGGGTTAATATTCATATGTATGTAGAAAAAATGTCTGCATTTGCATGATAGCCCTGAAATGCCTTGCTAATAATGTAATGCTGCTAGAAAGGCAGAAAAAGACAGAACTGCAGATTTATAACCTTTTCAATGCTAAGAGCTTTGCATTGTCTTTGTACTAAATTGTAGTCAGCGTGAGCCTCTATGAAAAGTCTAAATCTACAAGCATTTAAGTAATGGACTGAGATGCTAAATAGCTATTCTGTATCAAGCTACAGATGTGACCTGTGCACCGGTTGATACTGAATCAGAGCATTTCAACTATAAAAAGTATAAATGAGCCATACATCTGTTTTTAGTTGATGTACTAGCAATATTCCGGAATATGCTATGGAATGTTCGCCATTTCATGTGGTACCGACTTTCATACATAATTAGTTACTGGACTCTACCAAATGCCTGTAGCTTTTGCCTGAAGAATGAGATGGTCAAAATATTTTATATTAGTCTGGCATGGTCATACTGTTTTATCTCATCTTACTTTATGAAGTGGTAAGTAAAGCTAGGTCTTAAACAGTTTCTCGAGATCACATGAAAATGAAATCTAAATGTTTACTATGATTGTGATGTACTTCATGCCATAATTCAGTCCCCATGACTTGGAGACTGCTCACTGGTACTGCTAACATGCAAACGCACGTTAATACAATAGCTAACTCTATAGAACGTGTACACTGCCATTTTGGGCAATCCTTTTTAAAGGAAATTTACATAACTTATTGAGGACCTAACCGTAGGATAGGTCATCACTATCAGATCGATATAGATGCAACTCCTTGCAACCGCGATTATCAATTGTTTTCAAATCCTCCAGCGCCAGAACCAGGCACTAGAACTACACAGCCCCATACACTTTCTGGAGTGGCTGTGCAGTAACCAGGCTTAGCCATTCCATAGTGTATGGAGCTGTAGTTTGGTGCCTTATTCTGGCGCTTTAGCTTCTGAAAGCGTTGATCGGTGGTGGTGCTGGGAGTTGGATCCCCATGAATATAATTATGATCTATCCTAAGATTAGATCATCAAAACATTAGTCCTGGAAAATGATCACAATGTGCTTTCTGTAATTTCTGGATTTTAGGCATACTCACTAGGTTAGCAGTTTTTTCCTAAAATGGCGGATGCACATTACAAAGTGAAAGTAGTAAGCCCGGGGATGTGATATGAACCATAATGACGTGCAGCCAACCAATCTTCTGAGAGCCATCCCCTGTGATGTCAGAGCCCTAAAAAATGTTGATCCCACATGGCCTTGACCATTGTCCTGTGAGCTGAGCATAGGGAGAAACGTGGCAAACGCTCATGCAGTAGGCACAGTGTTGCTGCAATAATCCAATGGCCATGTTTGATCCATACACCTTGTTTGGCCATCTAGTCCTAACCCTAATCATTTTAAAAGCAAAATACCACTAGGTTCATAGTAGAGAGGGATCCTGGACCTTATGGTGGGATCCACATGGGATTATAGTCATCCCTCTTGTGGATCCCTCAATTTTATTGCTTCGAGAAAGTTTATCCTGCCTCAGTGCTGTGTACCATCTCTGGCACCATCACACAGGAGGACAGAGGCTGCTGCATACACACTCTGGCTCCCCCAATCCCTTCTGGGGGAGCCAGAGCACACCAGAATGACCACGGCATCTGAAGGGTTAAAATACATGTGTGCTGGGTGTTTGATCTTTAAATCATCAGACACCTGGCCACCATGGTGCCAGCTGCATGCGCCAGTCAGCGCCATTCTTAAATGCCCGGCTGCCAATGTAACTTTACTGTTGGCAGTCTGGAAAGGGTTAACTTCCAAACCTTCACACTGAAATTGGGTAGAGATTAGGCAGAGTGGCCTGGGTATATTTGATCTATAGCGATTCATGACAAATTAATTCAGACCGAATGAAACTTCTTGGCGAACTTCGGTGAATCGGCCAAATCAAATTTTTAAAAACTTCGCTCATCTCTAATTGCTAACAAGAAATTACTTTGCACTTTCCTGTTATGGTACTTGACAAACTTTTTCCCTAAAACCATATATTTATTAGAGATATCAGCGGACCCCTCCATGATAATTAGGAACAAAAGCTTTCTTGTTCTTTCACGGAATTTCTTTCATTTACGGTTTTAACAGCGGCTGCCATTAACCATGTGGCTGGCTGCCAAAACAAGGCTCTCTCCTCTATTCCATTTGTAGCTTCCAAATCATATCATTTGTGCACTGCAATAAAAGAACGAAATGTCAAAGTTCTCTGCCAATCTGAATTGAATTATAAAAGGTGCCTCATGCTAATGTATCTATTTCATTTGTGTAGTCGCCTTTGTAAAGAAAAGTTATAAATGAGGTCTAATTTTCTCCATACCACCTACAGCAGGAACCAAGCACACCACTGTATTTCATTATGATGTGAAAGAACAGTTATGTAGGGGTTTAATTTGAGAAACGGAGGAGTTGTTTAACCATTGTATTTAAGGAGAATGCTGTACTTGGGCTAATAAATCAACGTTATTTGCAGGAGTCCTGCTAATAGCCCATTTTTTAGGCTATTAAGAATTAGCAGGTACATATGTGCACTTAACAGCGTAATCCATATTACCACGATAACAGTTTTTCATATCACATTAGCGCTTAACATATTTTGGTTGGTAAAATTATTTGTAGGTTGTGTTGATTATACTGTATGTTACATAATGACTGGGGTATTGTACAGCAATGTGTTGCTACATTGCTCAAATCCCATCACACCAAATAGGCACACTGGATGTAGTATGTCATGGTGGCGTATGGGATGTGCTCGCCACTGTAAGTTACAAGAATATTAGATGTCACAAATGGCTTCCAAGACTAAGGAAAAGTTGGGTGGCGCTGGCCAAGTGCATGCAGTATCAACCTATCAAACACGCCAATTACCCCATAAAATGAAAAACACTCAATATATAAAACATACCGAACCAATGTCCCATAAATGGCAAGGGTCATATGATGGAATGGTAAACCAACTGCTTCTATATTATTGAACAATGGCAGAAAACCTATATCCTACGTAGAAACAAGCCCCAAATAGATGTAAAGGGGGCCATAAGCAAAACAATAACGTAACTGAATAAGCAATGGTCTCTAAACTATTAATAATAAGTAATAATAATGACCACCATCATAGGCAAATTAAGGACCAATACCAATCATCCATGTAATTAACAACGCATGATATAACAATGAAGCGTGGGCTAGTCTGAAATATCAGCCATCCCTGAAAGTGCTACAAATAAATAAATAATTAAATAAATAAAGTGTGGGTGGAAAAAAAAGCAATAAAAGCAAAACAAGGCACAGGGAATGATCAAATACCCATAATGGCAATGGTCCAGTCTACTGTTTGTCAGGCAAAACCCTCAACGCGCCTTTTGCCACCAAGCTGGCTATTATGTTTGATAGGTTGATGGTGCAGTTAGGCTAGACCCCCTCTAATTTATTGTTATGTTCTGAGGTTGCTATTGGTAACTCAAGTGCATACAGTACACAGAAATCAGAGGTGATTTCTAATATTGTTTACAATTTATCTTAGCAGTGTGCATTATTCCTTCTTTTTGAACATTAAAGGGGTATTCCCATCTGGGATATTGATAGCATATCACTAAGATATGCCATCAATGTCAGATACTGTAGGTGCAGGTCCAACCTGTGGAACCTGCTCCTATCTCCAGAATGGGGACCCCGAAGTAAAGGAAGAGCAGCTGCGCATGCACAGCCACCCTCAGTTCACTGCTAAGGGGCTTCCAAAAATAGTCAAGCACTTACTCAGCTATTTTTGGAAGTCCCATAGCTGAGAATGGAGAACAAGCTGTGCATGCAGGGTGTACTCTCCTTCACTTTGGGGGCTCAGTTCTGGAGATAGGATTGGGTCCCAGAGGTGGGACTTGCATCTATCTGACACTGATGGCATAGTGTAGTGCCTTGAAGCAAGGGTGCATTTGTGGACTTTTCCCCCTATTGCTGCTGTGCAAAGCCATCAATTCACTACTTTAGTGCACCTTGAAGGGTTAACTTGCACTATGATTTATACAGTTTGAACGTATACTGTTTTATAGTGTTAAATTGCATTTATGCAATATATCCTGATCATTTGCCTATTATTGTACTGTATTTTCATTGAATATTGGAAAGGGTTAAAGTACAGCCAGTTCTTTGTAAGAGACTTTGGGAATTTCCAGCCAGTAGTAGTAATTTTCCACTGCTGTTATAAGGGAGTATGCAGAGCTGAGTTTTGGAGGAAAAAGCCAGATACTGAGGGGTAGATTTATCAAACTGGTGTAAAGTAGATGTCACAGCCACTATCTCTGACTGTGACCTTCCGTCATTGCTTGTTCGGCACTCCTCGCTGAAGTTCCGTTCCTGTGTAATTTATGGTTCTTTATGGGTTAACTCCCCTGTGTGCCTATTAGGAGTTAATCCTCTGTCTGCTCCATGGGTGTGGTCTCTCTGCTGCACCCATGGAACCTGTATATAAGGCTGAGGTTTCCTCAGTTCTGTGTCAGCTCTCCTGGTGTGTGTTGTCTTGCTCCTGGTTTGTACTCTCTCTCCCATGCTGCTGACCCATGAGATCCGTGTCTGTGTGCCTGTGCTCTGTGGGTTTCCCTACTTGTTCATTTACGTTCTCTCCCGTCTTCTTTAACGTCCTCTTTCCCGTCTTTCTGTTATCTGTTTCTGCCAGTTATGTTTTAGTTACTTTGTGTTTATTCTGATGTCTGTGTTCAGCAAGCCTTTGCAGCAGAGTGGCATGACAAGGCCATGCAGTTTACTACTGGTGGAGCAAGTCCTTCTCTGCTCATTGCCACTCCTGCTCCCTTGCGTGAACTCCTGCTTGTATTATTAGTTGCCCTGTTTTGTATTTGCCTGTATGTTATGTTTGCCTATGTGCCGTCGGTACCTTCTGGTACCTGTTGTTCATTTGTTCCTGCTGTCACTGTCTAGTTCACGCTCCAGATTGGACCCTGGCAACTTCCTGCGGCAAAGTCTAACCCTACCATCTAGGGCTCTAGTGAATACCAGGAGTTGCTTAGTCACGCCCCTCTGGAGTATTACTAGACATTGGCGCAGTGGGGGTTTTCTCCCACTGTGCTGACGGTACATAGAGCTCTTGTTTTGTCTGTGCTGCCTTCCCTGTTTTGTTTGTGCAATAAACTCTTATGTGTCTGTACCTGATTTCCGTTTGTTTATTGCATGACGACGCGGTGGTCTCTCCTGGGACCTCCAACTCGTGACAGTAGAACTGGATTAGTTGCCCATAGAAACCAATCAGATTCCACCTTTCATTTTTCACAGCTCTTTTGGATTTGATAAATCTCCCCCTGAGACTTTTGACTATCTGGTTTATCTGTCAGATTGTTGTTTACAACAGAAAACTGCTGGTCATCCCCAGTGACTTGTATTGAGACCAAATTCAAGTCTATGGCAGCCTTGAACTTAGATTTTTTTTCTGTAAGGCTGTGCTTCTCCAGCTTCATCAGGTTCAAGATGTTAGAAACTGTATAAACATAGAGCAATCAGAGCCCTTAGTTGCCTGCAGATAGGGACCAGTGTTTAGTAGGAGTGACTCTCTTAGACTGAACGAGTGACCTGAAAAAGAAAAATGCTGAGATGAGGATACTCTGCCAAAGACCCTGGATCACCAGCCCTTTGACCAGGGAGCCAGTTGGACAATTCAGCCACAGACCATGGGCCTCAAGCCCTTTGGCCATGGTGCCAGCCTTCTAAGAAAGAGAGGGACAGCTAGTTGAGGCCTTTCCTCAGTACAGAACCTTTGGCTACCTGAGAGGAGACTGGAGAAGCGAACTCAGTGTTTTGCATTTTAGTTGCTCCAGTAAAGACGCACACTGGTTTACTGCAAAGCTTGACTGTCTGGCCTTACTTCCATTGAGGCGCACCAAGCCTTATCAAACCATCCGGAGAACAGCAAAACGTGATAACACCTAGACAGTGTAACTCCTTATTGTTATGAATTTCCCTTGATATCCTAGGAGCTGGTGTACATTTCAGTTGTAATTTATGCAATTTCTCGTATAAATTATAGTGAATGATGGGCTGTAGTTGCCCCGCCTCTTTCTAAGCTCCACCCACTTTGTAAGAAAGTGGCAAGAGTGGAGTGAAAACTCAAAAGGTTGCAAATGGTTTGCTCAAATTGCAGTTTGCACAAAAAAAATCTAACTTTTTTTTTATTGCATGCATTAGGAAAACAGTAAATCATTGCACTTGCTTATTTATATTTAAGCCATAGTCCTATCACATATGGCCATCTCATTGCTACCATAAATGTTGGTATTTCCAGAGGCTGATAACACAAACCTTTAGCTTTTTGGCACCGATACTAAAATAAGTGCATTCCAGCGGCACTGTAAACAGATGGGATGTTCAAAGAGTACATAAAATATTGAGTTAAATTATGCTCAAATAGTACTTTACAAAGACTGAAAGTCAACTACAAAGGCTACTGTTCTACTATGGTATGAAAATCTCCTGAAACTTGATCTGGCAAACATTTAGAGCCCAGAAACAAAGGCAGAAGGAAAAAGAGCCATCTGGTCAATCCAATATATTTTTATTATTATTTGGATCTAGACTGGAATGTATCTTGTAAGAGGCACTGGAGACCAAAAAAAAAAAAGTCATATTTCTGCCAGTAGAAAAGGAGGATGGTTCTAAACACAGCCTGCCAATGCATCCCTGCCTAGTGTACCTAAATGTTCTGGGACCACTGGCTGCAAGGACCGGATGCTTTTGTGAAGGCGCTAAGCCAGTTCTTGGCATTTGTTTCAAAGCTATCAGAACATTTTATTGTATCTTTTGCTTGTTGCTAGCAACACCTGGCTGCTCAATGCAGAAACAATCCTGCCAATGTTTTTAGTGGGTAAATTGTATAAATTTAGCATGGTGGGTGATCCACAAAAGTTTCTCGACTTTCTCGTGCCTAATTAAATTTTGATAATCTAAAATAAAAAAATAAAAAAACATTTTTAAAATATTTTTATAATCACAATTTTAGCAAAATATAATTTACATATAGTATAAATATATGTGCTTTAGACTTATTTTGCAATATTCTATCACTAGTATTAGAGATAAGCAAATCATTTCCAAATTAATCAGATTCATTAGAATTCACAAAAATGAATCCGCCAAGAGAAAACAAAGCTTTCGCAATTTGTTTCGGAGGAGTTATGTAAAAACTGAACCTACCGCGACTTTATTGATAATGTTGACATGGAAAACAAAGAAGAAGCAAGAAGATGGAGGATCACATGACACTGGGAGGAAGTGAGGGGAGGGCTTGCCTTGATTGGCTCACAGGCTGAAAGCCTCATCAGCTAATCAGGGCAGCAGTAGGCAGGGAGGTCCTTATGCTGAACAAGAAGAATCGCCATACCGTGTTCAGCTTCTGACCCGGAAGAATGTGTCTGGCAGTATCTGACAAAAAAACTATTGCACCCCAATACACAATAGGGCTCCCAAAATGTATTGCACTCCATGTTTAATACTGATTACAACTTGATTACAACACCTACAATAAGCATTACGCAGTGCTACATGCATACACAAATATATAATCTTTATTAATTTGAATAGTTTAAAAGTAATAGATAATTCATAACGGTGGCAGACATATACAGACAGATAAACACACTGACAGATACACACTGTCGACGATTAAATATCATAACCTCCTGGACTACTTCTCCCTTTAGCTATACACTGAGTATAATGTGTCACATATAGCATGATAAAGTGCCTAGTGCAAAACATACCGCCATATTAATACACAAAAAATCTGGGGAAAAAAAATAACACAGTAATACCGACCAGTGTGATCATATACCCCATCGCGCATTTGGCATCTCGCTTCTTGAGGGGATCCACCCCAGAGTGGCATTACCACTCCTATGCCCTGATTCTATCTGTGTATGCTAATATCATGTAATCTTATGCAAGGGAGGGTGTTCTGGGCACATCTCTGCTGGATGTGCCCAAGCCAAGCCAAGCCAAAGCACCCTCAGCTCTGCTGGCCATGGAGGCCAAAGCTTAAAGCCTCAGAAGCCAGGAGGAGGATTCCCTGGCCTAATTAAGAGACAAACTACAAAGAGAGAAGTTGCAGCATACAGCAGAAACAAAGTTATACAGCTAACCTGTCAGTATACAGCAGAGCCAGAGAGCAACAGATGTAGCAGAGACGAGTTTGCCTGTCAGAGATTTAATACTAAACCCTGCTGGGACCAAGACAAAGTTGGAAGATTGTGTCTGATAAAAGTTTACCAAAGTAAAGCTGCTTTTCAACTGCATCTGAATGTCTGGACTCAAATAATTTTTTTATCCCTCAATTATTCCCTCTATTTGTTTGCTTCGGAGCCAAAGCATGGGGTCCAGCCGTATCCAGGTAGGAGCACCGTGACACACATTTAGCGTAAAGGGACATTTTAGGCCACCCTATGCCACTTGGCCATTCCTACACCTGGATACCTTCTCCCTCTAATAGGGCCCCAGGGGGCGGCCCGTTGCACATGGAGCAAAGAACTCTAGGAGCGAGGGATCATACACAATACCATGCATGCAGCCAATCAGCAGCCAGCCAGCCAAGTGATGTCACAGCTCAATAAATAGCCTCAGTCATCTTGGATTCAGCCATTTTCCAGTGTACTTAGTGCAGGGAAAAACGTTAGCAGGCGCTAGGGAAAGTGCTAGGAAAGACTTTAAAACTTCTATTTTGCTGAATAGAAGTTCAGGGAAAGATCATTAGAAGTGTAGGGAAAGGATATGGAGGAATTATTCCACAATATTGAAGCAGACACACAATATTGTGTGGTAACTTGAGAAAATTGCAGCCCTTCTTTGTGTGTATTAGTGGCAAAAAAAAGTATTATTTGTCGTTCAGCAGTGCAGTTATATGTTCAAAAGCCGTTTTTGGCATGTATTAGTGGCAAAAGAAAATTATTATTTGCCGTTCAGCGGCCAGTTATATGTTATAAAGCCTTTTTTAGCGTGTATTAGTGGCAAAAAAAGTATTATTTGCCATTCAGCAGTGCAGTTATATATTCTAAAGCCTTTTTTAGCGTGTATAAGTGGGGGGGAAAGGGCTTATTAGCCATTGTGTGGTGAAGTGAGAAAATTACAGCCCTTTTTGGCGTGTATTAGTGGCAAAAAAATATATTATTTGCCGTTCAGCGGTGCAGTTATATGTTCTAAAGCCTTTTTTAGCATGTATAAGTGGGGGGAAAAGGGGTTATTGGCCATTGTGTGGTGAAGTGAGAAAATTACAGCCCTTTTTGGCGTGTATTAGTGGCAAAATAAAGTATTATTTGCCGTTTAGCGGTGCAGTTATATGTTCTAAAGCCTATTTTGTCGTGTATTAGTGGGGAAAAAAAGTATTATTTGCCTTTGTGTGGTGAAGTGACAAAATTACAGCCTTTTTTGGGGTGTATTAAATTCCTTTTTATTTACTTATTAGATCTTACAGTATGTCAGACAGAAAAGTGACAGGCCCTGCACAGGGGAGTGGCAGAGGCCTAAATGTTTCTGGCGCAGGCACAGGTTGCAGCAGATTAAGGGGACGTGGCAGCAGGGGTCACTTCGAGAGGCCTGGTCTCCTGGTGTCATCTAGCGGTCGTGTCTTAAACAGAAACCCAGCGGTCCTTGAATGGTTGACTCAGTCATCCACTTCGTCCTAAGTGACATCAGACACCCCCAGCCAAGAGTCGGTGAGTTCGTCAGACACAACCCTTAGTTGGCATGGCCCGGGAGCAGGCCCTGTGCCCTCACTTGTCCTCAACCTACCTCTGTCCTTTTCTGTTCCCTCAGCCAGAGAAGTATTATATGTTGTGGGCTCAGCTCCACTATACAGCGAGACTGAGCTAGGGAGGCAGCAGTGGGAGGTCGGGGGCCAAACATTTTCGGGGTAGACCAGCTGCTTCGCGGGAGTCTACCTGCCCGGAAAGTGGTGGTGCAGAGGTTTATGGAGGCAGTGGCAGTAGCAGTCAGTCAGTGCGGAGTGTTGGGGGTAAAATCACCTACTCGGCAGTGTGGCAGTTTTTTGTTGAGCTGCTGGAGGAGGGGAACATGGCCATTTGCCGAATCTGTGCGCAGAAGATGAAGCGTGGACAGGGTGCCAATGTTGGCACCACGGCCCTGCATCAACATATGCAGCGTCACCATAAAGTGGCCTGGGAGTACCAACACTCCAATGTGGTGATCCAGCCTACCGCAGTGGTACCCACCCGATTTCAGACAGTCAAGGCTCCACCACATCAGCCGAAGAGAGCTTTCTGTTCTTCCCATCATCTACCGGTCCTGATGCTCCTGCTCTTCGCCCTCCTACTCCTCGTCAGTCATTCCACCAGCAATTGATCACTGAAGCGGTTTTTAAGAGATAACAGTAAGTGTGCACTCATCCAACGGCGCAAAAGCTAAACGTGCTCCTGGCCAAGTTGCTAGTGCTGCAGTCCCTCCCTTCCCAAATGGTGGACTCTGCACCTTTCAGAGAACTGATGGATTGTGTCGAGCCGAGGTGGAGAGTCCCAAGCCGTTATTTCTTTGCCAAAAAGGCAGTACCAGCCCTGCACAAATATGTACCACAGAAGGTGGGCCAGTCCTTGAGCCTGTCGTTGTCTGCCAAAGTGCACGGCAGAGCCGACGTGTGGAGCTATAACTACGGTCAAGGACAATATATGTCCTTTACGGCCCACTGGGTAAATGTGGTTCCTGCCCAGCCAAACCAGCAACTTGGCCGGGTGACGCTGCTTCCACCTCCACGTTTTCAAGCCGTTGGTCTTGCAACAATGTCCGCCTCTGCCTCCTCATCCTACACCGTGTCCTCAGCCTTCACTGCAGGGACAATTCACAGTGCTCCTCCAGCATACCAAATGTGCAGGGCACGGCGATGTCACGCTGTTCTACACCTCTTTTGCCTGGGCAAACTGAGTCATACAGGGGAGGAACTTCTCTGTGTCCTTCATCAAGAAATCGAACCCTGGCTTTCTCTGCGACAACTCAAAATCAGCTCCATGGTGACCTACAATGGGAAGAACATGGTGTCAGCACTGCGTCAAGGAGGGCTAAGCCATGTGCCCTGCATAGCGCACATGTTCAATCTGGTTGTCAAGCGATTCCTGAAGTCTTCCACCCATCTGCAAGATATCCTAAAAATGGCTAGGAAACTTTGCATGCACTTCAGCCACTCGTATATTGCCAAGCACACCCTCCTTGAGCTGTAGCGGCAGAAAGGGGTCCCACTACATAGGCTGTTATGCAATGTTTCCACCTGTTGGAATTCCACCTTCCATATGTTGTCCCATTATACGAACAGAGAAAGGCCATAAACGATTTCTTGATGATCGAAGCGGACAGGAGTACTCCCCTGTGTAACTTTAATGTCAGCCTGTGGCAGCTCTTGCGTGACACCTGCCATTTGCGCAGGCCCTTTGAGGATGCCACGGTATTTGTCAGTCACCAGGACTACGGGATGAACAACGTCATTCCACTGCTTCATATCCTGGAACAGATGCTGGTACATCTGGCTGGTCAGAGGACTGGAGACGTGGCGCCTACATCTTACAGCCACATGAGCTCTGTGGGGGATGAACTGGAGAAGGAGGACATTAAAGCACAAGCAATGTGTAGAAAAATGGGTGGTTTTTCTACACAGATAAAAGGAGAGGAGGAGCAGGAGCAGCCGGAGGAGCAAGAGGGAGATAAGGAAAACGAGGTAGATGACCCAGGCACACCGTGGCAGTATGCAGTGGAGATGGAGGCAGGGAGTCCCTATGAGTCACTTGCTCAAATGGCCCAATGCATGCTCACTTGCTTGGGTAGTGACAGCCGAATTGTCACGATTCGGCAGAGGGATGACTTCTGGCTGTCCACCTTGTTGGACCCTCACTACTGGTCTAAAATGGGGGCCTTTTTTACACCCATTGAGTAGGAGGACAAACTGAACTACTGTAGAGACATCTTAGGTAATCAGTTGGCCCCTGCCTATCTGCGCCATCGTCCATCCTCTCGCAGGTCTGACCGTGGGGGCCCTCTGTGCTCTCATTCCACTGCCATGGCTGCTGTGGCTGGGGGGGGGGGGGGGGGGTGGGAGCACTACCAGCTTCATCAGCAGCAACTTGAGTCTAGAGTCGATGATGAGCAGCTCCTAGTGAAGAAACTACTCACCAGCAGCAGTTGCTAGACCTGGAGCAGAACCTAAACCAGCATACTTGGACTGCACCCTGCCACCCCACATTTAATATCCGCTGGACTACTGGGCAGCCAAACTGGATTTGTGGCTGCAACTGGCCGACTTTGACCTGGAAAAGCTGTCCTGCCTAGCCAGTAGTCTAGCATCAGAGTGGGTGTTTAGTGCGGCAGGGGACATAGTTACCCCAAGGAGAACCCACCTGTCCACCCAAAATGTGGAGAGACTGACCTTTGTCAAGATGGATCAGGCGTGGATCAGCCAGGATTTCCACCCACCAATGCCTGATGCATCAGATTAGATCATCCATTCTGCCTATCCCAAACCTTGACAAAAGAGACTGGTTTCTTCTGGCTACCTGCCTCAGCTACTATTCTGATGCTGCCACATGCCTAATGCCAGACATCTTGTAATGCCAAGTGCTCCTTATTACACGCACCATCGTCAGCGGGTACTGTGTTTGTGACCCACCTCCCCACTCTGTCACCGGGTACTCTGTGGTCTCCTCATGCTGCTGCCACCTCACCACTCAGGTCTCTTCATGCTGCTGCTGCTGCCATCTCCACACACTTTCATTGTGCCACTCTGTGGCCTCCTTATGCTGCTGCTGCCATCTCCACACTATATCACCTTACCACTATGTGGTCTCATCATGCTGCTGCTTAATCAACACTATGTCACTGGGTCACTCTGTGGCCTCCTCATGTTGCTGCTGCTGCCACCTCCACACTATGTCACCTTACCACTCTGTGGTCTCCTCATGCTGCTGCTGACACCTTCACACTATGTCACCTTGCCACTCTGTGGTCTCCTCATGCTGCTGCCACATCCACACTATGTCACCTTGCCACTCTGTGGCCTCCTCATGCTGCTGCTGCCACCTCTACACTATGTCACCTTGCCACTCTGTGGCCTCCTCACGCTGCTGCTAACTTAACACTATGTCACTGGGCCACTCTGTGGTCTCCTCATGCTGCTGCTGCCACCTCCACACTATATCACCTTGCCACTCTGTGGTCTGCTCACGCTGCTGCTAACTTAACACTATGTCACTGGGCCACTCTGTGGTCTCCTCATGCTGCTGCTGCCACCTCCACACTATATCACCTTGCCACTCTGTGGTCTCCTCACGCTGCTGCTAACTTAACACTATGTCACTGGGCCACTCTGTGGTCTCTTTATGCTAATGCTGCCACCACCACACTATATCACCTTGCCACTCTGTGGTCTCCTCATGCTGCTGCCACATCCACACTATGTCACCTTGCTACTCTGTGGCCTCCTCATGCTGCTGCCACCTCCACACTATCCCACCTTGTCACTCTGTGGCCTCCTTTTGCTGCTGCTAAATCAACAATATGTCACTGGTTCACTCTGTGGCCTCCTGATGCTGCCGCTGCCACTGCCACACTATGTCACCTTGCCACTCTGTGGTCTCCTCATGCTGCTGCCAAATCACAACTCTGTCTCTGGTCCACTCTGTAGTCCCCTTATGCAGCTGTCACCTCCACACTCTGTCATTGTGCCACTCTGCAGCCTCCTCATGCTGCTTCTGCCACTTCCACACTATGTCACTGGGCTACTCTGTGGCCTCCTCATGCTGCTACTGCTGCCACCTCCACACTATGTCACCTTGCCACTCTGTGGCCTTCTCATGCTGCTACTAAATCAACATTATGTCACTGGGCCATTCCGTGGCCTCCTCATGTTTCTGCTGCCGCCACCTCCACACTATGTCACCTTGCGACTCTGTGGCCTCCTCATCCTGCTGCTGCCACCTCCACACGATGTCACCTTGCTACTCTGTGGCCTTCTCATGCTGCTACTACATGAACAATATGTCACTGGGCCACTCCATGTCCTCCTCATACTTCTGCTGCCACCACCTCCACACTATGTCACCTTGCCACTCTGTGGTCTCCTCATGCTGCTGCCAACACACAACTCTGTATCTGGGCCACTCTGTGGTCTCCTCATGCAGCTGCCACATTCACACTCTGTCATCATTGCCATTCTGTGGCCTCCTGCTGCTGCTGCTGCCACTTCCACACTATGTCACCTTGCCATTCTGTGGCCTCCTCATGCTACTACTGCAACCCTCCACACTATGTCACCTTGCTAGTCTGTGGCCTCCTCGTGCTGCTGCCACTTTTGCCTCCACACTATGTCACCTTGCCACTCTGTGGCCTACCTACTCATGCTTCTGCTAAATCAACACTATGTCACTGGGCCACTCTGTGGCCTCCTCATGCTGCTGCTGCTGCCACCTCCACACTATGTCACATTGCCAGTCTGTGGCCTCCTCATGCTGCTGCCACCTCCCCACTATGTGACTGGACCACAATGTGGTCTCCTCATGCTGCTGCTACCTCAACACTATGTCATTGGGCCACTCTGTGGACTTCTCAAGCTGTACTCCCACCCTCCCCACTCTTTGACTGGGCCACTATTTTGCCTTTTTGGTCTGGTTGACATCATCATTTATTTGACCCTCCTTCTTATCTGTCAGAAGGAAGGAAAAAGAGACGCACAATGGATCCCGTCTGTGTAGCAGCTGTAAAGCCTGTATGGTCCCATCAGAATTGGCTTATGATGTGGTAGCAAAAAGCAGGAGTGGGTACAAAACACAGAAGACATGCAAATATTCCATTCACGTGTCATCTCTGTTTTGGATCCACTCCTGTTGTTTTTTTGGCTTAGCAATACTGATGGAATACTGACCAAATGCTGACCAAGTGAACTCAGATGCTCAACAGACAGGATCCATTTTTTGGGGGTTATTGTTCTGACAGATCAGAGGAAGGGCAAAATAATCAGTAACGTCAACACAAACTTACTGCTGACACCCTCTCCACTCTGTCAGGGGGCTCTACTTGTATAAGCGTTTAAAGGGAACCTGTCACTGGGATTTTGTGTATAGAGCTGAGGACATGGGTTGCTAGATGGCTGCTTGCACATCCGCAATACCCAGTCCCATAGCTCTGTGTGCTTTTATTGTGGAAAAAAAACTATTTGATACATATGTAAATGAACCTTAGATGAGTCCTGTCCCTGACTCATCTCGCATACAGGACTCATCTCAGGTTAATTTGCATATGTATCAAATATTTTTTTTCCACAATAAAAGCACACAGAGCTATGGGGACTGGGTATTGCGGATGTGCAAGCAGCCATCTAGCAACCCATGTCCCCAGCTCTATACACAAAATCCCGGTGACAGGTTCCCTTTAATAGAACAGTTCTGTAGACATCTATGTAGAATCAGCTGACGACGGTGTAAAAGGAGTGCACTCTTTCACGCTACAGTAGGATCTTGGGCCGCTCTACAGTTCTTTATACCTGGCGCTAACATAAACCTGCAAGTTCACACTTGAGTTATTTGGTCAATTTTGGCCCCGTAACTGCCCAAATAAGTAAAGTGTGCAGTGATTATAAGAGAAATGCCTGACTCACAGTATTGTTTCACTATCACAGCAGACTTCCTATGTGTGTTACTGCAAGGCACAGTGTTCTACACCACTATAAAGGCTCTCTGCAGCCAGGAAATAGCTGTTTTTTAGCGCTATTCGCCGTGAATAAATTCGGATCGAGTCAAATCTTTTTGAAAAATTCTGCGAACCGGCCAAATTAAATTTTTGAGAAATCTCTAGTCATATAGTACATGACAATACCTTTCTAACAAAGCTAGAACCAGCCCTGTACCTCACATGGATCCAGAGGTCTTCTTTTTGCTGCAGCTGTTTCCCTGTAACTGCCACAGCTTCTAAAAGAAGAACCGTCTGGTGGCAGTTGAAGACTTAAACTCAGCACATTCAGCCAGCTCAGTAAGATGGACAAAAATATACAGAAAATAAAAAACAACAGGTGGTGCTATACAGATACATTTTATTGAACAGCTCACTGGCTATATTAAAAAGAATAAATCTGTTGCATCTTAACATTATAAATAGGGGCAATCCCTCCAAGGCCATCGGTTCTCGGTCCCACAATGTACAGTTTGCAAAAGAAAAAGACAGCACTCTGGATATGATGACGTTTCAGCCCAACACAATGAGGCATAGTGATGCTTCAGAAAGGCCTCATTGTGTTGGGCCGAAACAACGCAGTTGGGTGAATAAAGTGAATGGTCTACCACCATACGCCATATCTATAGTCCTGCCTATTTTTGGCAAACTGTTCACTGGCTATACAAATTTTTTAAATTATGTGCATTTACAAAAGTATTCAGATGCAGGTGCTGGTTTTAAAAATGTAGAATCCCATTAAAAAAGTGCAAACCTGGTCATCTCTGATTTGTTGTTAAGATGAAATTCTGCCATTACACATTAATAGAACTAACATACCATATGCATATATGTCTACTGTGTGATTAAGTGACTAAAAGCTACTCTCCATAATCCATAAGGTGACAGTTTTCTGTTCAGCTCTGTTGCTCAAATGTTTGTGTTCAGGCAAACATTCATTAGTACATGTACTATAATAGGTATTATTAGGGCAGATATGTGATTTTGCAAATTTCGTTGTTGACTTATAATGAACTACATATGCATTCCTGCAACTAATTATACTAATGACAAATTCAACAAATGATAACACTTGCCAGCCAATTTGTAAAAATGAACCACTTTATATATTTTGAGTACCCTTTATAATGATTATTAACTACTAGTTCTGAAGCAGGGCTAACAGAGAAAAATTTACAATCAATTGTTTCCATTGTAATCCCTTATGTGCCAGAGCCTTTCTCTGTTCATACAAACTGCTCCCCTTGAGTGCAGTGAACGTTTTTTCAGAATGAGTTTTTCAGAATTATAAATAATACCAATAATAATTATACTGTAACAATAATGCAGTGGCTAAACAGACAATGCATTCAAATTCCTTGACCATATATACAGTAGATCAAATATTTTGTCCTATATATGATGTCCAGTATTTTCCATGTAGACAAGTCTACATATTAACCACAAAAATCCCTACACAATAGCTTGCAAAAAAAAAAAAAAGTTCCTAACAAAATACTTTTAGGACCGTAGTTACTTAAAATATTTAATGGGATTTTAAAAGTCTTTAGCCCGTTGTTTTCACAGTAGGATAATAGCTTGTTTTTAGGTTTGTCATGGCTGAAAAAAAATCCCACAAGACCTGTTGACTTAATCTCTGAAAATACATTTTTGTCTAGTCCAGTGGAGCATTAGGTATATTTGAGAAGTTGTAATATTTTTCATTAAATGTTAAGCTAATTCTTAGTTGCTAAGTGACTGGCTTCTTTCAAAGTCTAAATCCTCCACAAAACTACCCTTTCCTACCCAGTAATTTTTTCTTGCTGCATAACAAACCTTTCTAACTCCTACTGATAATGAAGTAAGAGTACTGTGCCCACTCTACACACAGCTGTAAAATGAAGCTCTCACACCTCATACTAGGTCTGCATCACAATCAGGATGTAATCAAGCTCTGTATGAGTCCAATCATGAGAATCCACTGTTTTGTATCCCGTAGACATTACAATGTAGTGCGTGATCAAAATGAGAACACTCAATCAATTTAGTCTTCCATGAAAGTAAATTGTGTATGCTCTTTTGCAAACATACAGTATGAAGTGCACAGCAGTGTACAGAAAAAGTCCATAATTCATTGTGCACGCTAAAGATATATAAGAACCACATGGCAGGATAAGCTAAATATAAAAGGAAGACTACAATGAGTACAAGAAATCAAGAATCTTCCAACATTATCAGTATTTGGCCTATATTTTTAAGAACTGACCTAGTGTTACCACTGACTAAGGCTACTTTCACACTAGCATATTATTGGATCCGGCAGAGTTCAGCAAAAACGCTTCCGTTACTGATAATACAACCCTCTGCATCCGTTATGAACGGATCCGGTTGTATTATCTTTAAAGGGCTTCTGTCACCCCCAAAACACTTTTTTTTTTTTGGGCTTGTTAAAATCCTTATTGAACGAATATTCCCTATATAGGGCTCTTACCTTTGTCTGTGGCTTCGTTTCCTTAAAAATCGATCTTTTAAAATATGCAAATGACTTCACTACCAGCAAGTAGGGCGTCTACTTGCTGGTAGCCGCCGCAAAAAACCACCCCCTCCTCCTGTTGATTTACAGGGCCAGTGAGCGCTCTCTCTCCTGTCTTCATTCGGCGCAGGCACTCTGAGAGAAGGAGGCTCGCCTCCTCAGCACTCCCTCAGTGTGCCTGCGCCAATGACATCTTCTCTTTCGGTGATGTCATCGGTGCAGGCACACTGAGGGAGTGCTGAGGAGGCGAGAATCCTTTTCTCAGAGCGCCTGCGCCGAATGAAGACAGGCGCGGGATTTGAAATGCTGACAGGGCCAGCCGGAGGAGGAGAGCGCTCGCTGGCCCTGTCAATCAACAGGAGGAGGGGGCGGTTTTTTGCGGCGGCTACCAGCAAGTAGACGCACTACTTGCTGGTAGTGAAGTCATTTGCATATTTTAAAAGATTGATTTTTAAGGAAACGAAGCCACAGACAAAGGTAAGAGCCCTATATAGGGAATATATTTATTTAATAAGGATTTTAACAAGCCCAAAAAAAAAAATTTGTTTTGGGGGTGACAGAAGCCCTTTAACATAGCCAAGACGAATCCGTCATGAACTCCATTGAAAGTCAATGGAGGACGGATCCATTTTCAATTGTGGCAGATTGTGGCAGAGAAAACTGATCTTTTTTGTGTATTGTGTGCATTGGAGGTAATGCCGGATCCATCTTGCTCCGCATCCCAGAAGGGAAAGCAAACTACTTCCTGCGGTTTGCCCTCCGGTATGGAAACGCCACTAAATGGAACAGAATGCATTTTGGAGCATTCCGTTCTGTTCAGTTCAGTTTTGTCCCCTTTGACAATGAATGGGGACAAAACTGAAGCGTATTTTTTCCGGTACTGAGCCCCTGTGACAGATCTCAATACCGGAAAACTAAAACGCTAGTGTGAAAGTAGCCTTAGTTAACCACTGGATCTTCTGAGATGGTGTAGCATAAAAGACCCTTAAATCCTGCCTTCATAGTTGATACATGACATGCTATCAAAGCCGCAACCTTCATTAGTTGAGCATCTCCTCTCAGAAGGTGCTTGACCAGTACTGTATGGGGTGAAATGCTTGCTCCTAGCCCTGGTGGCTTGCATAGCTCTGTATCATTTGTTACAGACATTTATAGCACAATTCAGCTTTGACCATTTTTGGCATTATTCAGAACAACAACAAAATTACAGGACAAACTTGCAATGTGCAATAATCCATAGGTAAAGATTTGGGTAAGAACTGTTGAAGCACATACTGTACGCATACTGTGACCATATCTGTTTAAGTCCTAAAGCAAGGAGGTGAAGCTTCAAGACTCTACAGAGGAGGATAAGAGAAGGCTGTGGAAGACTGGGGATTAAGCAACATTAGGCCTTAAAACTAGTAAAATTTTAATGACATGGACCATTATTCTGGCATAAAATATTGGTGTAAAATAAGGAAACTAAGGCAAAATGAAAATATAAGCAAGATACACAAAATTTATTATAACTGTGTGGGACTTTGATAAATTTTCCGCAATTTGTGCCTTTTCCCGTTTTTCTCCTAATCATTATTAATTCATTAATAAACCTTACCCCTTGGGTTTGTGTTATGTGATATTTTTGGGGTTTGGTCTCGGGTAATTACTAGGGATGACTGAACTTTATATTTTGAAGTTCGAGTTCGTGTTCGGGTTGTGGTATATGCTGAATTGCGTTATGGATTCCGTTACCACGGACCATAACGCAATTCCATGACGGAATGCATAACGGAATGCTTTTAGAGGTATTCCAATATTAATTCCGTCATAATAGAAGTCTATGGCCAGCAAAACGAATCCGTACGGTTTTCGTTATGCTGGAGTCCTCTCCTGTATAATGGAAACCGAACGGATACGTTATTTTTCAAGTGTAAACCTGTTCATAGCTGTCAATAAAGTTACATACTTAGACACAAGTCCATCAAGTTCAACCAAACAATGGATGAGGATGTGTATCTTTGGAAAGGGGAGTGAGAACCTGACTTCTAAATATTTAAATAAGCATTAATGTTTTTTTATTTTTTTATTTTAAGAATTCATCTTAACCCTTTTTAAAACTGTCCACTGTTCCTACTTAGACCATATCCTGAGGTACCCTATTGCACAGATTTATGGTTCTAACTATAAAGTAGCCTGGTCAGACTGAACTTTTCCTTCTCCAGGAAGAGGCAGTGTCCCCTTGTCTTCTGAGGGGACTTTAAATGGAACTGCTTTTCACCATATTTTTTCATCCTGATGAGTTTTATCCACATTGACAATGAAAGGGGACAAAACTGAACTGTTTAATTCCGGTTTTGAGATCCTCTACCGGATCTCCAAACCGGAATTGAAAATGCAGATCTGAAAGTAGCCTAAATCATGTTCCCCCTTAGATGTCTCTTCTCAGGACTAAATTCATGTAATTCTTTTGATCTTTCCTCATAACTTAGACCCTCCATGCCTTTTATCCATGTAGTTGCCCTTCTTTGTACTTTTTCCAGCTCCAGGGCGTCATTTCTATGGACTGATGGCCAGAACTGAACTGCATATTCCTGATTAGGCCGCACCAAAGGTTTGTAAAGTGGTAATATTACATCCCTGTCCTGTGACCAGGGCTGGGACAAGGCCATTTGGTGCCCAGGGCGAAGATGGCAAACTGCGCCCCCCCCCCCCCCCCGTTTTTAAGAAAAAAATTAGTTTGTTATTTGTATTACATTATTTTCTTACTTTTTACAGTCTGTGTGTGAGTAGCAGCTAGTGAAGGCAGGCTCCTCGTGGCTTGTTCTTCACGCGCCGACACAGCTCCCTGTAGGCTGCGCGAGTCCTCCCTCTCTCACCTCACACCTCGCCTCCGGCGTGAGCCGCGTGACGTCACACGGCGCACGCCGGTGGTATCAACCAAATGAATCCTCCATGGGGGGGGCGAGGAAACGCAGAGGAGGAAAGGGAGCCCGAGCCAGGAGCGCAGTCGGCACAAAATTCATAGGGGGAGAGAAGGAGCAGCGCTGACATGGCTGGTGTGGACGGTGTAGGCGGGTGCAGGAGCGCACTCAGCACAGCAAGTACAGCAAGTGGCGCTTGGCTAATGTGGTACAGTGAAGCTGTACACTGCTGGCACTTCACCTGCGCCCAGGGCCGCTGATAGAAATCATGGGGCCCCGTACAGCATACATGACGGGGCCCCCTTCAGCTCCACCCCCTGATCCCTCCTTCAGCCACACCCCTGGCCCCGCCCTTGGCCCCTCCCCAGACGCCGCCTTGAAACAACATGCAGATTTGTCTACAAGTGATATTTATGGCGCTGGGGGGTCGTCTGTGAATGGCGCTGTTATGGAGGGGATCTGTGAATGGCACTGTTATGGAGGGGATCTGTGAATGGCACTTTTATGGAGGGGATCTGTGGATGGCACTGTTATGGAGGGGATCTGTGGATGGCACTGTTATGGAGGGGATCTGTGGATGGCACTGTTATGGAGGGGATCTGTGGATGGCACTGTTATGGAGGGGATCTGTGGATGGCACTGTTATGGAGGGGATCTGTGGATGGCACTGTTATGGAGGGGATCTGTGGATGGCACTGTTATGGAGAGGATCTGTGGATCTGGCACTGTTATGGAGGGGATCTGTGGATGGCACTGTTATGGGGGGATCTGTGGATGGCACTGTTATAGAGGGGGATCTGTGGATGACACATACCGACCTTACATTCAGCTCCTGCCTCCTCCCTCCACCCTCCAGTAACAAGTGCGGGCGGCAGCGCTCACTCACTGACGTCACGCGCCTGCGCCGCCTAGTGGGAGGAGAAGCGTGTGACGTCAGTGAGTGAGCGCCGCCCCCACACTGCCTGCTGTTACTGGAGATCGCCACTACGATATCAGCACATCAGCCTGATCCACCCCCTTTGATCTGCCGTTTCCAACTTGCGCTACCCCCGGAGCACCAGCCTGAGCGCTCGTTCGGCACAACAACACTGCAGCAGGAGGATCTCCCCGGCCTCCAGCGCACCAGCCGATTACAGCGCCGCCCAGAGAGGCTTCCCCCGTGACGTCACTGACTCAGTCCCCGCCCCTTTAACCTTTAGAAGCGCGCAGCAAAAAAATTAAAATGGCTCGGGAGTCGGCAGCCCGGGCCCCCCTGCCAGCCGGGCCCGGTACAACTGGGCCAGCTGTACTGGCCTATCAGCGGCCCTGCCTGCGCCCCCCTCCTGTCCGCAAATGGTAGCGCCCAGGGCACCCGCTCCTTCGGCCCCTGCCTTGTACCGGCCCTGCCTGTGACTCCATGCCTCGTTTAATACATGACAATATCCTGCTAGCCTTAGAAACAGCTGATTGACAATGTATGCTGTTATTTAATCTATGATCTACAAGTACACCCAAATCCTTCTCTACAAGTGACTCTCCTAGTGTTACCTCCCCAGGACATATGATGCATCCATGCAAATTATTTGTGCTCAGTGCTCACATGAATAACGTTACAATTATCCACATTGAACCTTGTTTGCTAAGTGGATGCTCAAAACACTCAGTTTATGAACATATTCCACATAGCTTACATAGCCTAGGGTCTTCTGCAAAAATAGAAATTGTGCTGTTTATCCCATCCTCAATATCATCATTAATTAAATTAAATAATAGAGTACCTAGCACTGAATTTAGTGGTACACCACTTATAACTGGGGACCATTCAGAATAGCAATCATTGACCACAACTCTCTGGATATGGTGCTTCAGCCAGTTTTCAATCCAATTTCTAACTATACTTTCAAAACCTATAGACCTTATTTTACTTATTAAATGCTTTTGAGAGCCAGTGTCAATTGCCTTTGTAAAGTCCAATAACACAATATCCACAGCTGCCCCTCTGTCCAGGCTTCTACTCACTTCCTCAAAAAACAAATCAGGTTAGTCTGACAACTTCTGTCCTTGGTAAACCTAAAACCCATGTTAGTTATCACTTATAATATTATTTACAGTCACATACTCCTGTATACTCCTGTATATAGCGCCTTAAGAATTATTCAAAAATTTTCCCCACAATAGAAGTTAAGTGTACTGATTTATAATTACCCGTGGAAGACCTAGAGCTCTTGTTTAATATGGGTACCACATTTGCCTTGAGCCAGATGCATGGCATTGTACCAGGGGGCACAACTTAACTGAGTTATTTAAGAACTCTTGTGCGTAATCCATCTAGACCTAAAGCCTTGTTCACATTTACATTATTGAACTTAGCTTGGACCAGTGGCGTACCTCCAATAGAGGCAGACCACGCAGCTGTTATGGGGCCCGTGGGGGAAGGGAGCCCCGCAGTGGAGGATAGGTCACGCCCACTAATTACACTTGTATAGCTAGCTACCTGTGAGAGTTGAATATAGGACGTGGAGAAGGACCTTTGGTGATGCCATCATCATCATATGACCAGTGCAGGAAGCCAAGCATAGCAGAGCAGCCAAGTCTAAAGGACCTTTAGTGATGTCATTATCATGTGAGCAGTGCAGAGGACTGGTGAAAGAGCTGTAGGATTCCACTGTTAGGGGGCGGAGCTTCTGTGTTGGGCCTGGAGGTATGGTTAGTGGTGTCCTGGGAAGACATCCTATAAAAGCTGGGAGTTGTAATTCTGTCCTATTATATCCCTCTCCATGTAATTTCAACTTATGCCCTAGTCCAGTCTGGCAATGCTGGGAGTTGTAGTTCTGTCCTATTATAAGCATTTCATATCATTTCAACGTATGCCCTAGTACGGTCTGGTAATGCTGGGAGTTGTAGTTCTCTCCTCTTATACCCCCTCTCTGTAAGGTATACTGATGCCCGTAATAAGTCTGGCCATACTGGGGGTTATAGTTATTTCCTTTTAAAGCTCTCACCTAGTAAAACTGAATGATGCCCTATAATAATCTGGACATGCTAGGAGTTGTAGTTCTCTCTTTTTAGGCTGGGTTCACATCACCGTTTAGTTTTCCGTTTTGCATGAAGGACCTTTTTCCATCTAAAATAATAGATCTCAGACAGAAATGGCTCAAATGGATGCCAAATGTGCAGAACTGAAGCTTGATATATTTTTCTGTTCTTCTGACAGTTCAGAAGTGTGGAAAACTAAGCAGTGATGTGAACACAGCCTTATACTCTCTCTGTGTAATGTCCACTTGTATCTAATATTAACAGCCTGGACATACTGAGAGATGTAGTTCTCTCCACTTTTACCTCTCCTTGTGTTGTCCCTTAATTTCCAATAATAACAATCTGGTGATGATGAGACTTGTAGTTCCCTTGTCACTATTCTAATGTTCTGCAGCAGCTGAAGTGTGTATTGTGCTTTATTCACATCTGTGCTGGTGACGTTCGCTGTTCTGCCCCATCATAGGAGCACAACAACACACAAAATCACCGTAGTTCCGGATCTGACACTTCATGGACGACAACATCTGATGGATCCCGCTGACTATGATTAGATCTAATGGGTTTCCATCTGCCGGGCTATAAAATTGTGTCCAGCATTTATGACCTGATCTGCGAATTAGGCTCCTAACACAGATGTGATCAAGGCCTTATATGTTCTCTAGCATAAGATTATGATGTTCTGCAGCAGCTGGGGTGTATATTAGGAGGTTCTGTAGCAGTTGTGGTGTGTGTTAGGAGGTTCTGCAGCAGCTGAAGTGTGTGTTATGAGGTTCTGCAGCCGCTGTGTGTATTAAGAGGTTCTATAGCAGCTGAGGAATTAGGAGGTTCTGCAGTAGCTGAGGTGTGTGTAATGAGGTTTTGCAGCAGGTGACAGTGTGTGTGTGTTGCAAGGTTCTGCAGCAGCTCAGGTATGTATTATGATGTTCTTCAGCAGCTGAGGTGTGTATTATGAGGTTCTGTAGCAGCTGAGGTGTGTATTATGAGGTTCTGCAGCAGCTGAGGTGTGTATTATGATGATCTTCAGCAGCTGAGGTGTGTATTATGAGGTTCTGTAGCAGCTGAGGTGTGTTTTATGAGGTTCTGCAGCAGCTGAGGTGTGTATTATGAGGTTCTGCAGCAGCTGAGGTGTGTATTATGAGGTTCTGCAGCAGCTGTGGTGTGTATTATGAGCTTCTGCAGCAGCTGAGGTGTATATTAGGAGGTTCTGCAGCAGCTGAGGTGTGTATTATGAGGTTCTGCAGGAGCTGAGGTGTATATTAGTAGGTTCTGCAGCAGCTGAGGTGTGTATTATGAGGTTCTGCAGGAGCTGAGTTGTGTATTAGGAGGTTCTGCAGCAGCTGAGGTGTGTATTAGGAGGTTCTGCAGGAGCTGAGTTGTGTATTAGGAGGTTCTGTAGCAGCTGAGGTGTGTATTAGGAGTTTCTGCAGCATTTAGAGAAACATCAGTTGTGATTAAATCCTCTAGTTTTCTGTGTCTGCACTTTGTGAAATGTCCCTGTCCTGTTCCTCTTCCAGCACGCGTCGCACTGTGACCTAACTGACCAGTCCGGACCTGACCTGATCCAGCAGCGTCACCAGTCCAGACTCCAGTCCAGCTCCGTGAAGATCTGCCCCCGGCCCTGACAACGCTCTGCCAGCAGCACAAACAGTAAGTCAGCATTGGGGAGGAGGTGAAGCAGCAGCAGGCGCAGTCCATGGGGGAAGGATGACACACTGTATAAAAAGTAGTGGGCACAGTTCATCGGGTAAGATAATTACTTGTGATCAGATTTCGGTATTCTGTTCCAGCATACCAGCAGAATATCAGATTCGCCAGATCCAGAATATGCCAAACACTGCTGGCACCTGCCTATCGCAGTCACAATAATGGGGTCAATAAAGATCCGGTCTGTAATGGAGTCTGTAATGGAGGCTTCTGCTCGAACCTCTGCAGCAGATGTACACGTACCCTAAGGGGTGCTATGGGTCACTTACAAGGGGGCCCAATTCAGATTCTTGCCATGGGGACCAGTGATTTCTATGTATGCCCCTGGCTTGGACCACATTTACAGTTAGCCAATTTAGTATATTACTGCATGTGCTAACAGCCCTGGCACCACCTATATCAGTTAATTTCCCTTCTTTTGTAAATACAGA
Source organism: Bufo bufo (assembly GCF_905171765.1). Classification (NCBI taxonomy): domain Eukaryota; kingdom Metazoa; phylum Chordata; class Amphibia; order Anura; family Bufonidae; genus Bufo; species Bufo bufo. The sequence continues at coordinate 635,100,013 of NC_053389.1, forward strand.
GCTTAAAAATATATATTTAGTAACTCTGCCTTTTCCTTATCCCCAATCACCATCTCCCTGTTAAAAATTATTTAGAGAACCTACCTTCTCTGTTCTTTGTTTTTGTAACATTTATATATTTAAATAATTTTTGGGGTCTGTTATGCTCTCTTTGACGACCTACTGTTCATTTTGTATTTTAGCCGATTTTTTTTCTTTTTTACAGATTTTATTAAGCATTTTCTAAATTTCAAGGCTTCAGGTGACTACTAAGATTTGTATTTTCTAAATTTCCAAATAACCTTTTTGCTGTTTGTTGCCCTTGTGACAGTAGCTGTAAGCCATGCAGGGTTTAATATTAGCCATTTATACTGGTCACCTACAGGAATACATTTTGAAGTATAATTACCCAACATAGAGTTAAAGCTCTTCTATTTATTCCTTGTATTATTATATGGCAATTGCTTCTCCCAGTATATGCTCTGAAGTGCTGCCCTCAACCAAAGTAAATTGGCCTTTTAAAAAAAAAAAGAATCACTGTTTTTGCCCTCCCAGCCAGAGTTTGCTTTTTACAGTTCAGGGAAAATATTATTATATTGTGGTCACTGTTGCCAATTATTTCACAAATCTGCAATAAGCTCTGCATTGTTGAAAATCACCAGCCAACAGAGCATCGCCCCTAGTGGAATCTTCTACAAACTGCCCCATAACGTGGTCCTGCAGCAAGTTCAGGAATTTTCTCCTCTTTGGAGTTAAGGCAGAACCATGAGTCAATGTCTGGGAAGTTAAAGTCTCCCATTATAATCACTGTACCCGCCTGTGCAGCCCGATCTAATTGGTAATACCTCTATCTTTTCAGTGATGTTGCGGATTCTATAGGTTACAAGTATTATTTCTTCAGGTTTTATTTACTTTTTGGATGGTTAATGGTAGCAAAGAGGACAATAGAAACACCTATGGTGGTCTATCTAAGTAAATGGTTAATGGGCACAGTTGGGTATGCAGGACTTTCGTCTCCGCTCAAAAATCATATTCTGAGCGGACACCGAACGGACCCCATTATAGTCTATGGGGTCTTTAGGCTCCGTTATGCTCATTTAGGTCTCAGTTATCTGCAGAATCCGTCCTATCCGTTCCCCTGCTCCTCAACGGAGCCAGAGAACGGAAAGAAGAAACGGTGATGTGAAAGGAGCCTAACAGACGCATTCACTATATTATTTTCCCTGTCACGTATGCAGTGCAGGTATATTTCACACAATAAATGGGTATATGGCGTGCACCTAACTAACAGACAGATTAACTATATCAATTTCCCTGTTACGTATGCAGTGCAGGTGTACTTCACACAATAAAAGGGTATATATTTGTGTGTCTGGGGTACAAAGTACAATGTTGCATTGCACCCACAAAAAAAAAATCGCTGTAGGTCACCCACAGAATTAACAGCCATACGTCACCCTGCGCAAGGTTTTGCACCGTATCTTTAATCAAGATGGCCAAGACGAGGAAATGGATAAAATGAGTATGTTTGGGGTTTGTTTTTTTTTGTTAGTTTTTTTTAAGGGCGGGTGCACATAAATGTTACAAATTCTGTTATTGTTTTCTGTTATAACATGGCTATAACAGAAAATAATGGAATTTGTAAGATGGAATTCAAAATGAAAACTTTTAGAGACATTCCATTTAGATCCATCTATGGGCAAGCAGAACGGATCCGACTGGTTTCCGTTATCCAGGTCAGGACTTTCCTTTTCCATCCTGGATAACGTAAACAGATGGATCCATTATGCTTGCCAATAGTCCTCTATTATGATGGATCAAAGCAGAATGCCTCTAAAGGTTTCCATTTTGAATTCCATCTTGCAAATTCCGTTATTTGCCATAACCGAATTCGTAACATTGATGTGAACCTGCCCTTACCTACTTAACCCCTGAAAGGCCTTTCCACGAGCAAATGGATGAGGTGAGTATGTAAAGGTTTTTTTAACTGACATTTCTGGAAAAATAGATTTCTTACCACGAAGCGTGAGGAAATTGAACTTTTCAGCAAATTTAATTTTTCCTGAAATTCGGATTGAAATCAATTCGATTGGCTTCAATTGCTCAACACTAATTATGGTGACAAAGCCTTTTTAAGATACCACAAGCTATTATAGTATGCAGCAAGAATGGTGCTGAAATATACACTCACCTAAAGAATTATTAGGGACACCTGTTCTATTTCTCATTAATGCAATTATCTAGTCAACCAATCACATGGCAGTTGCTTCAATGCATTTAGGGGTGTGGTCCTGGTCAAGACAATCTCCTGAACTCCAAACTGAATGTCAGAATGGGAAAGAAAGGTGATTTAAGCAATTTTGAGCGTGGCATGGTTGTTGGTGCCAGACGGGCCGGTCTGAGTATTTCACAATCTGCTCAGTTACTGGGATTTTCACGCACAACCATTTCTAGGGTTTACAAAGAATGGTGTGAAAAGAGAAAAACATCCAGTATGCGGCAGTCCTGTGGGCAAAAATGCCTAGTGGATGCTAGAGGTCAGAGGAGAATGGGCCGACTGATTCAAGCTGATAGAAGAGCAACGTTGACTGAAATAACCACTCGTTACAACCAAGGTATGCAGCAAAGCATTTGTGAAGCCACAACACGCACAACCTTGAGGCGGATGGGCTACAACAGCAGAAGACCCCACCGGGTACCACTCACCTCCACTATAAATAGGAAAAAGAGGCTACAATTTGCACGAGCTCACCAAAATTGTACTGTTGAAGACTGGAAAAATGTTGCCTGGTCTGATGAGTCTCGATTTCTGTTGAGACATTCAGATGGTAGAGTCCGAATTTGGCGTAAACAGAATTAGAACATGTATCCATCCTCTGATGGCTACTTCAAGCAGGATAATGCACCATGTCACAAAGCTCGAATAATTTCAAATTGGTTTCTTGAACATGACAATGAGTTCACTGTACTAAAATGGCCCCCACAGTCACCAAATCTCAACCCAATAGAGCATCTTTGGGATGTGGTGGAACGGGAGCTTCGTGCCCTGGATGTGCATCCCTCAAATCTCCATCAACTGCAAGATGCTATCCTATCAATATGGGCCAACATTTCTAAAGAATGCTATCAGCACCTTGTTGAATCAATGCCACGTAGAATTAAGGCAGTTCTGAAGGCAAAAGGGGGTCCAACACCGTATTAGTATGGTGTTCCTAATAATTCTTTAGATGAGTGAAGATAAATGATACGTTTATAGCTGTTGATGGAAAAAGGAAGATTCAGAATGTTATGATATACTATTAGTTACCAACTAATTTATTTTCTGTTGGGTTCACACTTATGTCTTCTTTTTAGTTTATTACATTGGCCTTTAAATTCTATATAATACACTAGTGCCTCTGTAGTTATAGTCTGCTTGTTAGTTGTACACCATTTCTTTACTAGTCAACCTGATAAAATTGCATGCTTTCGTTAAATTTGCTGCAAGCCTGAAGGACACATGAACAGAAAATGATTATCAATAGGCAATGAAGCTTCTTGCCAACTAATCAGCACGGGCTCCAACAGAGCACAGTGTGTGGATTAGCCTGGAACAGCCAAGCTAAGTGTATTTGAGATATGCTGTAGTATACAAATAAAAATAAATGGATGTTAAAATTACTAGAAAGGTAGATTTCACAATTATTATTATTATTATATTGGTATTTTTCAGTAAAATTTTCTAAATTAGCTTAGATTTTGATTTGGGTATTGGAAACTCACAATTTAATTTATAAACCTTGCTCAACAAAACACATTTAAATGTAATTCAGTGGTTGAAAACTTCTGTATTAGAGAAAAATGGCAAAGCTAATTAAAGCCATTACTTTGCTAAATATGTAGCATGAAAAGTCACCAGGATTTGCCCAAGGATATCAAATTCAGAGGTGAAGCTTTGAGGGAGCTGGCAGGACATGTGCCCTGGGGACTGCATGTCATAAAAAGTCTAGTAAGAGAAGGAAAGCCTAGTTACAGCTCTAGAAAAATACACCATACAGTCCTCACATGTTCACATACAGTCAGGTCAATAAATATTGGGACATCAACACAATTCTAAATTTTTTGGCTCTATACGCCACCACAATGGATTTGAAATGAAACAGACAAGATGTGCTTTAACTGCAGACTGTCAGCTTTAATTTGAGGGTATTTACATCCAAATCAGGTGAACGGTGTAGGAATTACAACAGTTTGCATGTTGCCTCTCACTTGTTAAGGGACCAAAAGTAATGGGACAGAATAATAATCCTAAATCAAACTTTCACTTTTTAATACTTGGTTGCAAATTCTTTGCAGTCAATTACAGCCTAAAGTCTATGAACACATAGACATCACCAGACGCTGGGTTTCATCCCTGGTGATGCTCTGCCAGGCCTCTACTGCAACTGTCTTCAGTTCCTGCTTGTTCTTGGGGCATTTTCCCTTCAGTTTTGTCTTCAGCAAGTGAAATGCATGCTCAATCGGATTCAGGTCAGGTGATTGACTTGGCCATTGCATAACCTTCCACTTCTTTCCCTTAAAAAACTCTTTGATTGCTTTTGCAGTATGCTTTGGGTCATTTTCCATCTGCACTGTGAAGCGCCGTCCAATGAGTTCGGAAGCATTTGGCTTAATATGAGTAGTGTTGAGTGGCAGGGGTCATATTCGAATCCGCGATATTTTGCAAATATTTTGTAGAATATTCGACGAATATTCGCAAATTCGAATATTCGTTATATTCTACGATTTTTTTTTACAAAAAAAATCAGCAAGGTAATGATCGTGTAATATGCGAATTTTTGCAATACGAATTTTCGTAATGTGAATTTTATTGCGAATTTTTAAACTTACAACTTTTAGACAAAGAAGATTATAGCACTATATTAGATAAATTGCTCTATATTCTTTTTTTGTTTTTTTTCGAATATTCGCTATATTGCTATAACTTTGTTTTTTCGAATATTCGTAATATTCTAAAACAAGAATATATAGCAATATAGCGAATATTCGAAAAAAAAACGAATATAGAGCAATTTAGCTAATATAGTGCTATAATCTTCTTTGTCTAATAGTTGTAATTTTTTTCTCATCTGAAGTTCAGATTGGAAAAAAATGACAATGATTAAAAAAAAGATTATAGCACTATATTAGTTAAATTTCTCTATATTAGTTTTTTTCGAATATTCGCTATATTGCTATAACTTTGTTTTTTCGAATATTCGTAATATTCTAAAACAAGAATATATAGCAATATAGCGAATATTCGAAAAAAACGAATATAGAGCAATTTAGCTAAAATAGTGCTATAATCTTTTTTTTTATAGTTGTCATTTTTTCCAATCTGAACTTCAGATGAGAAAAAAATTACAACTATTAGACAAAGAAGATTATAGCACTATATTAGCTAAATTGCTCTATATTCGTTTTTTTTTTTTTTTTCGAATATTCGCTATATTGCTATATATTCTTGTTTTAGAATATTAAGAATATTCGAAAAAACGAAGTTATAGCAATATAGCGAATATTCGAAAAAACAAAAACAAATATAGAGCAATTTAGCTAATATAGTGCTATAATCTTCTTTGTCTAATAGTTGTAAGTTGAAAAATTCGCAACAAAAATTTGCATTACGAAAATTCGCAAACAACACTACTCCTAAAGTCAAATATACTGCAGCCTTCTCATTGGCCCACAAGCTAGAAGCAGGGAGGGATCATGTGTACTGATTAAAAAAAAATTGAATATTCAAAATTACGAATATATATCACTATATTCTAAATCAGTGTTTCCCAACCAGTGTGCCTCCAGCTGTTGCAAAACTACAACTCCCAGCCAAAGGCTGTCCGGGCATGCTGGGAGTTGTAGTTTTGCAACAGCTGGAGGCACACTGGTTGGGAAACACTGTTCTAAAAATTCGCGAATTTTCGAAGTACCTATATCTGCGATAAAAATTCGAAATTTGAATATTCGTGATCAACACTAAATATGAGCAGATAATATTGCCTGAAACACTTCAGAATTCATCCTGCTGCTTTTGTCAGCAGTCACATCATCAATAAATACAAGAGAACCTGTTCCATTGGCAGCCATACATGCCCACGCCATGACACTACCACCATGCTTCACTGATGAGGTGGTATGCTTAGGATCATGAGCAGTTCCTTTCCTTCTCCATACTCTTCTCTTCCCATCACTCTGGTACAAGTTGATCTTGGTCTCATCTGTCCATAGGATGTTGTTCCAGAACTGTGAAGGCTTTTTTAGATGTCGTTTGGCAAACTCTAATCTGGCCTTCCTGTTTTTGAGGCTCACCAATGGTTTACATCTTGTGGTGAACCCTCTGTATTCACTCTGGTGAAGTCTTCTATTGATTGTGGACTTTGACACACATACACCTACCTCCTGGAGAGTGTTCTTGATCTGGACAACTGTTGTGAAGGGTGTTTTCTTCACCAGAGAAAGAATTCTTCGGGCATCCACCACAGTTGTTTTCCGTGGTCTTCAGGGTCTTTTGGTGTTGCTGAGCTAACCGATGCGTTCCTTCTTTTTAAGAATGTTCCAAACAGTTGTTTTGACCACCCCTAATGTTTTTCCTATCTCTCTGATGGGTTTGTTGTGTTTTTTCAGCCTAATGATGGCTTGCTTCACTGATAGTGACAGCTCTTTGGATCTCATCTTGAGAGTTGACAGCAACAGATTCCAAATGCAAATAGCACACTTGGAATGAACTCTGGACCTTTTATCTGCTCATTGTAATTGTGATAATGAGGGAATAACACACACCTCGCCATGGAACAGCTGAGAAGCCAATTGTCCCATTACTTTTGGTCCCTTAACAAGTGGGAGGCACATATGCAAACTGTTGTAATTCCTACACCGTTCACCTGATTTGGATGTAAATACCCTCAAATTAAAGCTGACAGTCTGCAGTTAAAGTACATCTTGTTTTTTTTTTTCATTTCAAATCCATTGTGGTGGTGTATAGAGCCAAAAATGTTAGAATTGTTTCGATGTCCTAATATTTATGGACCTGACTGTATATAAATGTATAAAATGTTATCCCATGAAAAGTATTACTATGAAATAAATAGGATATTTCAAATTAAATATTGCAATAGGCATCGTGGACTATACTGTAGTATATGTGGTGGACTAATATGCTCAGTTCTCGCTTCTCCCTCCTCTCATTTCTGGCATAGTGATTTCATAGTGAAGCAGTTCAGACACCTTTAATTTGTTTCTACTTCTAAATTCATAGAAAAATCTAGGTGTATTTCTCTATACAGCAGCGAAAGATATTGGAGGATACTATAGTGCTATTTATTAGCAGAATCACTGTAGCTGTGTCTGAATTACTTTTTTTTCTATGCAGAGGAAGAAGGGGGTTAACAAGATATGAATGCATTGCATTCCTAGGGGATGCCAATGCTTGACTGTCCTCCAGATATGTGAGTTAGGAAAAAGAAAAAAGGTGAAAATTACTCAGGAGAAAAGCATGTTTTTGCATTGATATAGTTAAATAACCATGTGCATTACTCCAGATATTGTTATTCATTTTTTTAAAATGTGGGATACAAATTTTAGTGGTTACCTTGTGTAAAGAAAATTTCAGGTTGCAATCTTCATTCATTTCCATAATTACTGATATATAGTTTGCAACTTCTTCCTAATTTCAGACTTCTCATGTGGTCCTCCAAGTAACTCATGCTGGATCTGTGTGTCGCAGATGCTGTTATCTTCCGGTTACAATTAGTGGGTGTGGAATCACTCTATTAACCAATAAGTTTAACTTTAGGCTAAACAAAGCACATTGTGTTACCCTGGCAGTCCCCTGCTTTTCACCCTTTAACTCTTATACAGGGAACTGGTGTTCTGCAAGGAAGCCACCAAGCCACTACCTTCTGGATTAGTCTATGTGAGAATCTGAGAAACTGATGCGGGACACTGAGGGATCAGGAAGAGTCCTGAGTCTGTAAACGGCCAAGGTCAGAGTATGCAAAGTTCTTGCAAATCTGTGAAACAAGCTTAGGGTCATTATGGTGATCAAGCACAGGTCAAGTCAAGTGGAAGAGAATCAGAATCCAAAAATCAGCCAGAAGTCCGTACATAGGCAGACAAGCAGATTGTAGCACCTTTGCATGATTTGGCAAGCTGGTAAACCTATTGCTAAGGCAGAGAGTGAGACATACAGCCCAGAATATATAGCAGAGCTGATTAACATATCAGAAGCAGTTGCACACAGAACCCAATGAGGTTTAACCCTTGCAATACTGCAGAATGAGTTGAGATTCAATAAAGAATATCTCCAATAGACACACAAGACACAGGGATCCGATCCACTGTCAGAGCACTGGAACTGCGAAAGACACAGGGTGAGAGGAGCGGTGCCTATGCCCACTGGGAGGAGCAGGATGGCAGCAGGCATGAGGCGCCAGTAGAACACCTCGCTCTCCAAGCAGCCTTGCGTCTGCTTTCCTCTCTATCTACAGTGTGTGACTAGCTCTCCCTGGAGGCTTCTCCCCTTCCTACACTCTGATCTGCCACGTTCAACATCCTCCCCATCCCTGCAGCTTTAGGCCCATTTCACATGAGCGAGTATTCAGTGCGGGTGCAATGCGTGACATGAACGCATAGCACCCGCACTGAATCCTGACCCATTCATTTCAATAGGTCTGTGTACATAAGCGTATTTTTCATGCATCAGTTCAGCATTGCGTGAAAAACGCAGCATATCCTATATTCTGCGCTTTTCACGCAGCCCTGGCCCCATAGAAGTGAATGGGGCTTCAGTGAAAAACGCATTGCATCCGCAAGCAAGTGCGGATGCAGTGCGTTTATCACTGATGGTTGCTAAGAGATGTTGTTTGCAAACCTTCAGATTTTTATCACGCTCGTGAAAAACGCATTGCACCCATGCGGAAAAAACTGAGCAACTCTACACAATCGCAGACAAAACTGACTGAACTTGCTTGCAAAATGGTGTGCATTTCACTGAACGAACCCTGAACGCATCCGGAGTCAATCCGCCACGCTCGTGTTTATCTAACACTGAGAGAAATAAGGGGGGAGAGCAGAGAGAGTCATTAGTAACAGAAGGAGTGCTCTGCTAGATTTATGTCAGATTCAGCAGCACCACTAGCCAGGTAAAGAAGTTACATGAACTCTGCAGAAGCAAAACAGTAGGAAATTTTAATGAAGCCTATTTAGAAATTTGCTTAATTTTGTATTTAGGAAGAAAATAACAAGAAGAAAAACAATGAAAAGCAATGTTCACATGAACTCATGATGTTTGATATTACAAAAATAAACTCCAATGTTACATCTGATATACTCCTGAGTAGTGATGGACGAACATCTGCCGGGACGGTTCGCGAACGCGATCGCGCGAACGTGATCAAATGTTCGCGAACCGCAAGTTTGCGGCGGGTCCCATTCATTTTAATAGCAGGCGAACCTGAAAAACCTTCAGCTCATATTTGCAGCCAAGAAATAATTACTAGAAGTGCACAAATAGTCCCACAACATGGACAGTGACATACCAGATGTATTATTCGAATTTGCGATCTCCATAAAAAAAAAAATTCAATGCGAAATATCGGCAATATAATTTTGGCGTACGCGCATGCGCAAATGCACTATACAGTACCAAAATGCACTATAAAGAAAGTATATTGGTATATAACACCCCGCTTCAATCTGTTTTTTTGGGGGACGACTGGTATATCACACCAGTAGAAATTATTTGCTCCAATAACGCTTGTCCCTCTATATACCTGCAGTATCGCAGCAGAACCGCACACAACTGCCGCACAATACAAATGCATTATAATATACTTTCTAACATAGAAAGTATAATATAACATTGTACAAGGAAGGCAATCCATTAGAATATACATGAAGATAAAACGTAACCTTTAATAATTTTACTATGAGGGTCCATTCACACGTCCTTAAGTGTTTTGCGGATCCGCAATTTGTGGACCGCACATTGCTGGCACTATAATAGAAAATGCCTAATCTTGTCTGCAATTGCGGACAAGAATAGGACACGTTCTATTTTTTTGCGGAAACGGAAGCACAGATGCGGAAGTGCGGATCCGCAAATGTGGATGTGGATCTGCAAATGCGGATGCGGACAGCACATTCCGGCCCTATTGAAAATGAATGGGTCTGCACCCGTTCTGCAAAATTGCAGAACGGATTCGGACCCATTTTGCAGACGTGTGAATGGAAAATATATCCCTCAAAATGAAAATAAATTAAATTATTAAAGTTAAGCAAAAATCATAGATGTGGTAGGCAATAACAAGTGCTCGGTGGCACTAAATCAGGTGCTCGGCGGTACCAAATCAGAAACCATATGTCCGGAGGGTTCCAGTGCACATTGATGAATCCAGGAGGGAAAGCAAAAAACATCTATCCCTGGGCTAGAAGATGATGTGGTATTGAAGGACAGGGTGGGCAAAGAACTGTCCCTGATATTGCCTTACAGGGGGGTGCTAATCTGGCCCTGATAACCTAACCACAGACAACCCGCCCTGATAAGAGCGACCCCATCCGGAACCTTACCCTATATAAAAATGGCCCTAGTAAGCCCCTAGGCCCCTGACTTCCAGGTGGCCACTATATAGATCTATGTGTTTTTGACTCATTATAAAAGTATATTATAAGTATATCGCACCCCTCTGTGTATCACACCTATCGATAGCACACCTATACTAGTGCTTAAAATAACTTTTGCGGCCCTATTAGCTAGCGTTTGGTGTCCCTAACAGTCTGTCCCTGCTCCACACAGCAACCTCTCCCTACACTGGCAAAACACTGAATGTAAAATGGCGGCCAGATCAGGTTTATTTATAAGGTAGGGGGTATGTCCATGTGCTGAAATGTCTCAATTGGCTTTCCTGTACCACCTGATGGATGTGTCATGGGTCACAATGTAAAAGAATATGGCGGGCGCAAATTTCTCCATATGTTCACATGTTCGGCGAATCGTGAACACGCAAAGTTCACCGCAAAACGACTGCCAGGTGAACCGCAAGGTCATCTCTACTCCTGAGGTTCTGGGTCTTCTTCTGCCATATGTTTGGTTTACATATGTACAGTTACAGTATAACGTTACATGTCATACATGTAAACACATATAAACATTATATAACATTTATTGACTAATGTTGTTGACATGTTATTATATCCTGATCATGTAAAGAACAATGCATAGATGTTTGTATTTCATTTACTTATGGATACTGTTGGTGAAAAATTAAATAAAAATTATGTAAAAAAAAAAAAAAACACATATAAAACAAACTGCTACACACAGTTACTCTTCGTAGAAAACTGCATTGCTCTAGACCAATAAACAGATTTTGTCTAAACAATAATAAAATATTTTTAATCTGTAGGATACCAGCGCCGTACATACACGGCACTGGTATCAGGTTCACAAATCAGGTACGTCCGCCCGATCAGCTGCAGGAGTCCGGCAGTCACAGATAGCCAAACCCCTGCTGTATGCGCAGTGAAAACACAGATGCACTGACGCAGTCTGCGCTGCGGTATCCTGTCAGGTGCGGGGTGACCATCGGGTCCCCCCGCTGCCGTGACAGGGGCCCGATGGCAGCCCTTCCGTGAGAGGAAGCTGTAAGTGTATTACAGTGAGTAATACACTTACAGCCAATGCATTACAATACAGAAGTATTGTAATGCATTATAAAGTTTTACAATAAAAAGTTTCAAGTAAAAAAAAAAGTCCTTTTCCCAAAATAAAGTAAATTATTTTTTTTTTAAATAGGGAAAAAAAAAGAAAAGTGGACATGTTAGGTATTGCCATGTCCATATCAACCAGATCTATAAAATATCAAATAATCCACCCCATCAGGTGAATGCTGTAAAAAAATAAAAATAAAAACCATTTTCTGATCTGATCTGATCTTACCTCGAAAAAGTGTAATACAAAGTGATCAAAAGTCTTATGTACCACAAAATGGTACCAATCAAAGTCATCTCATCCCACAAAACATGAGCCCCTAGACAATCACCCCCCAAAAAAATAGGGCTCTCAGAAAATGGCAACACAAAAACAAGATTTTATTCTGTCCAAAAATAATTTCACTGTGTAAAACTTAACAAAAATAAAAATGACATATTAGGTATCACCGCATCCGTAACAACCTGCTCTATAAAAATATTGCATTATATGCCTCCTCAAGTGAATGCTGTAAAAAAAAAAAAAAATGCCAAAATATACCCAGCGCTCAAAAAGTCTTATGTATCCCAAAATGACACCAATCAAACCATCACCTCATCCCGCAAAGAGTCCCCACAAAAGACAATCACTGCACTTCAAAAGCCATATGGTGCTCCTTCCGTTCTGAGTCCTGCCATGTGCCCCCACAGCAGTTTACCACGACATAGAGGGTGTTGCAGTATTCAGGAGAAAATGGGTAATAACTTATGGGGTGCTTTTTCTCCTGTTACCCATTGTGAAAATGAAAAATGTGGGGCTAAAGCATCTATTGGAAGAAATAAAACTTTTTATTTTTATAGCCAAGTGTTTCCAAATTCCGTAAAATGCTTAGGGGGTCAAAGTGCTCAGTACCCCCCTTAATATATTCTTTAAGGGGTGTAGTTTCCAAAATGAGGTCACTTTTTGAGGGTTTACACTGTAGGGGTAAGTCAGGGTCTCTTCAAATACAAAATGGTGCCTAAAAACCATTCTAGCGAAATCTGCCTCCAAAATCCATAAGGCGCTCCTTTCCTTCTGACCACTGCCACGTGCCCATATTTGGTATTTGGTATTTATGTAAACTGCAGAATTAGAGTAATATATATTGAGGTTTATTTTGCTGTTAACCCTTGCTGTGTTGCAAGAAAAATGATTAACATAAAAAAAATACCAAAAAAGTAAAATTTTGAAATTTCATCATTTTCCTTTAATTCTTGTGGAGCACCTCAAGGGTTAACAACGTTTGTAACATCAGTTTTGAATAATTTGAGGGGTGCAGTTTTTAAAATGGGGTCATTTATGGGTGGTTTCCATTACGCAAGCCCCTCAAAATCACTTTATAACTGAATTGGAGTTTAAAAAAAAATTGTTTGGTGGCGGAGTCCCTTTCTGTCAATGCACTCTCCTGGAGGACACTTCAATGGCCACAAGGTACCCTAACACACACAGCTTGCAATGGCTGACTTACACTCTCCTTCAAAGCGAAGTCAAATCTTTTCTATCCTAAGGAAAACCGATGCCGGAGTTGTGTTCCTCCAGGAGACGCACTTTTGCTTTAACCATTACCCTAACATGCAATTTTCCCAATACTCTCATTGGTATCACTGTGGGGGAAGCACTTCAGCCTCAGGTGGAGTTAGTATAGGATTTCAGAGGAAAACTCCCTTTATATATGTAGACCATACTCAAGACCCTGATGGAAGATTTATCTTGGTCAAAGGTACCATAGGCCCACAAACTTATACCTTCATAAATTTATATGCCCCCAACTCTAACCAATCCCACTGGTTCTCGAACATCTATCCACTCATTGACTCCTTCAAAGAAGGGATAGTGATCCTGGGAGGAGATCTAAACGTTGCCTTATACCCACAAGTAGATACATCATCCCAAAAATAATCCCACTCCTGTAAGTCCCTTAAAGTCATACTCGATAGTTTTTGGAATCTACAGTTGATAGATGTGTGGCGATCCTACCATCCAAATATGTTAGATTATACATTCTATTCCCCAATGCATGGTACCTATCACCGCCTAGACTATTTGTTTATCTCTAAAGAACACCTACATCTTAGTAAGGAGGCTTCAATAGGTTCCATGCATCTTTCCGACCACTCTCCAATTTTCCTCTCAGTAATGGCCCCAAATGGTGGCCCCACATGTTTCAACTGGCGATTAAATGAATCCTTATTGGGACACCAAGCCACGATTGATGTGGTCGCCAAACACATTAAAGAATACTTTTCTTTAAATGAGTGCCCTGACCTCTCCGCCAACACCCTGTGGGATGCACACAAACCCTTCTTCAGGGGCCAACTCATCAATATTGGATCTTACCAAAAAAGGTTGAGGGAGAAAGCAATAGATGAGGCCCTCAAAAACATTCAAAGGCTCGAATCCTGCCATAAAAAGAACCCCACTTACAGGAACTATCGAACCATAGAGCAGAACTTAAGACCCACCTACTAGCTAAATACTATATGAACTCACAGCACAAATTCTTCGCCCATGGAGGCAAGGCCACCAAATTCCTAATGCATAGGATAAAAGGAAGGAGAGCCGCAAACTACATACATCAACTGACCTCACCTGATGGCAAACCAGTCTTTTCTGGCCTCCAGATTGCCGCTCAGTTCCGCTCCTTTTATGAAAACCTTTACAACCTCCCTACCAACACAACTCCAGAAAATCGTGCTCCCATTATTTCAACCTTTCTAGACTCATCCAATATCCCTTCCATATCTCCTGACCAAAAGTCAAAATTGGAAGCCCCTTTCACCTTAACCGAACTCAGCAAAACTTTAAGGCAAATGCCAAAAGGGAAAAGCCCAGGTCCGGACGGTTTTCCGGTCTCATACTATAAAACCTTTCATAAAATCCTCCTCCCTTATCTTCTTGAAGTCTGCAACCTTGCGCTTAAAGGAGTCCCACTATCTAGAGACATGACAACGGCCCATATCACACTCATCCCTAAAGAAGGGAAAGATTCCAAACAATGCTCCAATTATAGGCCCATATCCCTCCTAAATATAGACCTCAACCAAAATGTTGGCCAACAGGCTGCCAAATCTTCTCCCCCACCATGTCCACAGGGATCAGGTTGGCTTTATCTGCAACAGAGAGGGCAAAGATAACATATCTAGAGTAATCAATGCACTATGTCATGCCAATCACATCTCTTCCCCTCTGCTCCTCACTGATGCTGAGAAAGCATTTGATAGGGTCAACTGGATGTATCTGAAGCAAGTCCTGTTGAGGTTTGGCCTTCCTGGTTCCTTTGTGCAAGCTACCTTTGCCATGTATGATCAGGCAACAGCTCTGGTTATGGTTAATGGGAATCTTTCCTCTCCATTTGCTATAAATAATGGAACTAGTCAGGGCTGTCCCCTCTCTCCACTTTTATTCATCTTAGCATTGGAACCGCTCTTATCTATTATAAGGTTGGACCAGAGGATTAAGGGTCTATACTTGGGAGGTAGGGAACAGAAAATTGCAGCATTTGCGAATGACGTTCTGATGTTGACAGTAAACCCGGCAGTTTCTCTGCCCTGCATCCAGTCCCATCTTAACCTTTATAGCACAGTTTCAGACTTCAAGATCAACGCCAATAAATCCCTAGTCCTATGCTATGGTATTCCCCTCTCCACCAAGCGACGATTAATGGAGAACTCACCCTTCAATTGGTCCTCTCCCACCATCACCTACTTGGGTGTTAAAATTAGCCCTAAAATAACAGACCTCTTTTCCCTTAACTACATACCTCTAAGATCCACAATCTTTAACGCTATAGACAATCTTGCCCAATCCAACCCTACTTTGTCTTGGTTTGGCCGCAAAAACCTACTTTCATCCCTAATTCTCCCCCGTCTCACTTACTTACAGAAGGTTCTTCCTATTCCCATACCCAAGCACTTCTATGCTTCACTACAAAAAAAGTTTAGATCCTTTGTCTGGAATGGGAAGAAAGCGAGACTTGCATTTTCCCTCCTCACAAAACCTCGACAAGCTGGGGGTATAGGTCTTCCAAACCCGGAACTTTACGGCAAGGCTATACTCCTTTCCTGAGCAGCAGCCTGGCTATGCCCCTCTCCACAATCTACCACAGTAGAAATAGAACTCGATATACTAAACAGACCAGCTAGAGCACTCTTGCTAGGGCATCAAAACGTTTTAGCTGACCCGTTAACCCATTACCCAATTGTCAAAGCTACCCTAGAGGCATGGAAGTGGCTATCTACATCCCACTGTTCCATCCCCTTTCCTTCCCCACTTCTAACGATAAAAGACGTACTCGGCCTTGCCTTGAGAATGTCTGCCTGCCAAGGACTAAAATCCTCATTAACCTCTTTATTCTCGCTGATGAACCCTTCTGGTGATATGATAGATTCAGAAGCCATAAACGCTCTACTTGGCCCCCACCCGTGTGATCTCTTCTGAGTCTCATATCTCAGAGCCTATATAAGACAGCATGTCCAATTGGGTGACCTCCAACGACCCCTTGTTTGGTTCGAGTCAGTAATCTCCCAACCTACAACCCCTAAAAGACTTATCTCACAAATATATAGCAGATTACGTCTTCCACCTATGCTGGCCAAGCCATCTTTCATAAAACAATGGGAACTAGACTTAAACATTACAATTCCCTTTGTCTCTCTCCACAGACTCCTTGAATCTCCCCATAGGGCCTCCCGCTGTGTCCGAATCCAAGAGAATGGATACAAAATCCTCACTCGCTGGTACAATACACCATATAAGACGTCACTTTTCTCTGAAACAGCTTCGGACACATGCTGGAGGTGCCTCTGGGAGAAGAGGACCTTCCTTCACATATGGTGGACTTGCCCCCTTATATATAAATGGTGGTCCGAGATATTTTCTCTTGCCAACAAGATTTGTCACACCTCTTTCCAACCGTCCCCACAATTGGCCCTGTTGTCTCTCACTCAGGAAAAAGGTCACACCCAGCCACCATATATCTTCTCACAAATGCTGATAGCTGCTCGCCTCTTGCTTCCTAGATTCTGGATGCAGGTCCTAACCCCCTCAATGGAATAATGGCTTCAGAAAGTAGACCAACTCCATAGGTTTGAGGAATTGTCTTCATGGGAAACCCGTACACACGTTGCATTCCTTAAAAAATGGCTTCTCTGGTCATCCTATAGAACCCCCCAAAAAAAACACACTTAGCCTCCATATATCATGAGTTAGATATTGGACAACAGCAGACCAGATTAGCTCCAGCATTAAAACATTATACTCCGACCTCCTACAGCCATTACCAACTTGCAGAATAAAAAGGTCCTCATTTTACTTTTCCACTTGTTGGTAATTAGCATTATTATATATAGCTGGGCTTCACTACGACGTGATTATGTATCTCTATTATGCTGCATTCTTCAATACTGTTATCTCTGGATGCCTTGCCCACTTATTCTCCTATTTGTATACTTTTTCTCACTATGGTCACCATGTATTAGCCATGTGTCTGATTTGTACTCGCAATGTACTTACTAGTATATCATCGTGGCCTGCGTGCCTGTACCTTGGTACCCTGTTACCCTCCTGTTCTCTAATGAAAATAACAATAAAAATATAAATAAAAAAATAATAATAAATGGTTTGGGAATTTTTGTTGAAAATTTGAAAAATAGTTTTTAAATTTCTAAGCCTTCTAACGTCCTAAAAAAATAAAATGACATTTACAAAATTATGCCAACATAAAGGAGACATATGGGGAATGTTGATTGATAACCATTTTATGAGGTATTACTATCTTTCTTAAAAGTAGAGAAATTCAAATTTAGAGAACTGTGAATTTTTCAAAATTTTGGGTGAATTTTGTATTATTTTATAAATAAAGGTGAAATACTGTATATAGACTCAAATTTACCACCGTCATGAAGTACAATGTGTCAGGGGAAAATAATCTCAGAATGGTTTGGATAAGTAAAAGTGTTCCAAAGTTAATACCACATAAAGTGACACATGTCAGATTTGCAAAAAATCGGCCTGGGATTTAAGGTGAAAAGTGGCCCGGTACTGAAAGGGTTAAATGTAAAATGTTATCTTGCATATTATAGCTCATTCAGTGACAATTAGGTCTCAGAGACCACAGGTCTTTTACCTGGTGATCACAGGAATATTCATGATATGCAAACAACAGTCACAGTACAGATGTAGTAGAGTTAACACACATGCTTTATGAGGCGTGTTATCTAAACGAAATGCATTAAGCAAACACCTTTAATTGCTTTTCAATGGCTTTTGTTTCAAAATAACACGATGAGTTAAACAATTTGAATTAAGCGTTTGTGTGTTAACCCTGCCACATCTGTAGGTTAAACAAAAGAAAATGGGAATGAAAAAGTAAGCAGCTGTAATGACATTAATAGGAATATTTTATTGTCATGCTTTCAGACAGGCTTTTAATAGGCTACAAGTAACGACACAAAACAATTCTGAATAATGGTAAAGCAGCTATAATGATGTTTTAACACATAACACAATGGAAATGCAAAGCTCTGTCTGCGTTGTGTAGGTGTAGCGTCAATCATCACAGGAAGAAAGAGTCTTACTAGAAAACTGCCACAATTAATACACATTACCACAATTCCCGTATGTGAGCTGCTTTCCCTATAAATTACACATTTGGGTAAAGCTATGTCAGATGTGTTCAAAGCGAGACAAGCACACTTGGTGGTGAACTTCTTGGAAGCAAAAAAACATTTATATCATGAGCACATAAAAACCCATGGGCTTGTTGGATGTGACAGGCTCATTGAAAAATTCAATATCCCTCTTGCCAATCAATCATGCTTTTCAATCCCCATTTCAATCAATCACATAAAAATGTCGTGTTCTGTGATAACTACACAAAGGAGAGCACAATGCTTCGGCAGGACTACCATGCCATGCTCTCAAGCTGCACAATGAATGAACTTATCTCTTCTCGGTAAATTCTACAGGCAGTGGCCGTTTATTTTCAGCAATCTATTGTTTCAATCCTTTCCATAGGCATAAATTACTGTGGATGGTGCACAGTATAAAGGCACAGTTTCTGCTTCTGTATAATTTACCTCAAACTTAGTCTCAATTGTTGCCTGGAAAACTATAGCTTTCACAAAACGTATTGTTCTCTTTCTAAGGATCGTTAAACTGCAGAACAAAATGCAATTGTGAACAAGACTGGTTGCCACCACCTACAGGGCTGCCTAGGAAGGTGAGGGGACGGAGCCTCACTACACTGCTCTATAATAGATGGTAATATGCCATCATGGCTGAGCAGCCTGACAGGAAAACGCACCAATATGTAGTATATGCAAGTGCCAGAGCGTAATGTGTAGTGAGGCCATGTCACCTCATCCCTCAAGCCTGCTCTGCAAGTGGTGGAAACCAGTTCTGCTCATATTCTCAGACAGGTTGCTGGTGATCATTTGACATCATACCTCGAGAACCACTTTAACAAATATGTTCATAAGTCTACCTCGCAAATGGGGTATTATTAAGCCATACAGGTGTTCTCTGGGTTCTCTCAGAAAACACCTTTAATTCAAGTAAGGGTAGATACACATAACCATATTGTTTTCCGTTCTGCTGATCCATCAGATGAACAGAAAACAAGAAAAGGATCCTTTATTGTGAGCATCCGTTATGTTCCTTTTGCATCTGTTTTTGCCTCCACAGAGGACTTTTTAGAATAAAAAAAAAATCCTCTGTGGAGGATAAAACAGATGCAAAAGGAACATAACAGATGCTCAAAATGAAGGATCTATTTTTTTTTTAAAAAATTGTTTTATTTTCTGTTCTTCTGATGGATCAGAAGAACAGAAAACGATATGGTGATGTGAATCTACCCCAACTGTAAAGGCACATTTAGACCATGCTGACTAGCATACAATTATTGAGAAGGAAGCATTCCTTATCAACAATAGCCTGCTCATCAGTGGAGATGAAGAGCTGCATTTACCGTACATGCAGCGATCCACTCCACTGTATGAGGATGAGGAATGGCTACTGCTATTGCTCGTCTTAATACTAATTCACTGCTTCTGGGCAAAGTGCTTTTTACCTAGCACAATCTGATCCAAAAATGACGATTGAGGAGTCCACACTACAGATCATTTCACCAAATGAACAAGCTTTTTGTTTATTCAGGAGGTTATCTGCAGCACCTTTGTATGGGCAGATTATTGTAAAGAACCTTTATAGGAACATTTGTTCCCGATAATCCGCACGGTATAATTTGTGGGTCCCACAATCTCGCTATCATCTCCTAATCTCTATTTAACTAACACATTGGTAGAGACTCTATCATAGCAGGGTACTAGAACAAAGACACTTTTGAAAAGTCAGTTCTGGGATACAGACATAATAACACACCATGGTGGGGGAGAGGGGATCGGATACATGAACGATATATCTTTAGTTTTTCGTTTTTTTTTTCCAAGGAGCAATCTTACAAAATGTGAACATATTTTATCTTGACTGTTTCCTCTAGTTTATGTTACATAGGAATAGTAACGTATTATCATATGGGAAGTCGAGGCAGTTGCAGGGTGCCCAAGGTTGAGTAGGGGAAGGGGAGTTACGATCTGCCTCTGTGCCCCTTTTTTTTTGTCTTGTCAAGGGAATCTGTTAAGTCAATGTTAGACCAGGCACAGTCCTTGTAGCGGCAATGATACACTTAATTCTGCAGATTGATAGCTTCATCCTGACGAAAAACTGCTATTAAATCATTTGCAAATGAGCAGTTAAGTGCAGCAAGGGCGGTCTTAAGACACTGTGTGCAACCTTGCTCTTCCTACTTCCTCTACCATCTTCTCCCTCTTCTTAATTAACAGGGCAATTTTCTTTTATAGTCATCTCACTTGGCCCTATCAAGAAGGCTAGTGAGGGGCTAGAAGAGTAAGTAGGAGGGGCACGAGGGAACAGAGTAGCTTGAGTGCACTTAATTGCTTATTTGCATATGGATTAACATGGCTTTTTCTCGAGAAAGAGGTTACATTGCAAAGTGAAAGACATTTTGTTCTGGATGCCATCCAGTGTCAGGACCAAGTCACCTAATGTCCTAATATTGGCATTGTTATAACGCTGTGAGCAGTTGTGCCCAGAGTGAAAGTAGACCCTGGAACTAAGAAGGTGTCACGGCGGGCGTGCACTCGGTATGACAGATAACGAACCAACCAGGCTCTGGGCGAGAGACAGGGAAGGGTCACCTCCTAGCTAATCCCTGACCTCTTTCTCTGCACTGCTCAGCCCATCTACAGATCTTGAAGGTAGATCTGAGATGTCCCCGTGCCTGGGCTGACAAACCCTGAATTCCCTGAGATGGTGAAGTGGGAAATAGGAGCAGCCTGCTCGCACAGAACCTGGATGGGAAAGATGACACAAAACAACCAACTAGAAACAACACTTATCTTCCTGAGCTGGAGCAGACAGCCAACCTTCCTTCCTAGCTTCCAAGATCACAAAAATGAATATAATCCGCTCAGGGCACTGGGCAGAGGAGCTATTTAAACTAATGACTCCACCCAGTGCACCTGATGAGGGGCGGATCCAGCACGACTCCAAAACAAACACTAAACTCGTGCTGCAATCCTGGCCGACCTCCGCACATCGTCAGAGTGGGGCATGACAGTACCCCCCCCCCCCCTCTACGGGTGACCTCCGGACACCCTGGACCAACCTTATCCGGATGGGACCTATGAAAGGCCCTCACCAGACGGCTGGCATTGACATCTGACGCCGGAACCCACATCCTCTCCTCAGGACCGTATCCCCTCCAGTGAACCAGGTACTGGAGGGAACCCCGCAGAACTCTCGAGTCGAGAATCCTGGAGATCTCGAACTCCAAGTTTCCCTCGACCAGAACAGGAGGAGGAGGCAATGGTACCACCAGTTTAACATATTTTTTTAGTAAAGACTTGTGGAAGACATCGTGGATCCTCCAAGTCTGCGGCAGATCAAGTCGAAATGCCACAGGATTGATCACAGCAGAAATCTTATATGGACCAACAAATCTTGGACCCAGTTTCCAAGATGACATTCTTAACTTGATATTCCTAGTGGACAACCACACCAAATCACCCACACACAGGTCCGGACCAGTCACACGTCTCCTGTCAGCCATTCGTTTATACCTCTCACCCATCCTCTCCAAATTCCCTTGAATCCCCCGCCAGATAGAGGATAAGGCAGAAGAGAATCTCTCCTCCTCTGGCATCCCGGAGGAACCAGACCCAGAAAAGGTACCAAACTGAGGATGGAAACCGTATGCGCCAAAAAATGGCGACTTACCCGTGGACTCCTGCCTACGGTTATTCAATGCAAATTCTGCTAAGGGCAAGAACGAGGACCAGTCCTCCTGATTCTCAGCCACAAAGCACCTCAAGTAGGTCTCCAGGTTTTGATTGGTACGCTCCGTCTGACCATTCGACTGTGGATGAAAAGCCGACGAGAAAGAAAGTTGAATGCCAAGTCGAGAGCAGAACGCCCTCCAAAACCTGGAGAAAAACTGCGTGCCCCTATCAGAGACAATATCCGAAGGAATACCGTGCAATTTAACAATATTATCCACAAAAATCTGCGCAAGAGTCTTAGCGTTAGGCAGACTTGTTAGTGGTATAAAGTGAGCCATTTTACTGAAACGATCGACTACCACCAAAATCACTGTTCTCCCGGAGGAACTCGGTAGGTCCGTAATAAAGTCCATGGACAAATGTGTCCAAGGACGAGATGGAATAGACAATGGAAGAAGTGAACCAGGCGGTCGAGTATGAGCAACCTTAGACCGAGCGCAGGTTTCACAAGCTGCCACGTAATTCTCAATACTCTTACGCAAACCTGGCCACCAGAACCTCCGGGACACCAGATCACAGGTGGACTTACCACCAGGATGTCCAGCGAGAACAGTATCGTGATGTTCCTTAAACACCTTGTATGGTAGGCCCTCAGGAACAAACAACCTCCCTGGGGGACACGAACCAGGAGCCCCCTCCTGAGCTCCCAACACCTCCATCTCCAATTCAGGGTACAGAGCGGAGACCACCACTCCATCCGCCAAAATCGGCGCTGGATCTTCTGAATCACCTCCCCCAGGGAAGCTGCGAGACAAGGCATCAGCCTTGACGTTCTTGACCCCTGGGCGAAAGGTAACCACGAAATTGAACCTGGTAAAAAAAAGTGACCATCTAGCCTGCCTAGGGTTCAGACGCTTGGCAGATTGCAGGTAAGCCAAATTCTTATGGTCAGTATACACCGTAACGGGGTGAGACGCCCCCTCCAACCAGTGGCGCCATTCCTCAAAGGCCAACTTGATAGCCAACAACTCTCTATCTCCAACATCATAATTCCTCTCGGCAACCGAGAGCTTCTTGGAGAAGAAGGCACACGGGACCCACTTGCCAGGAGATGAACTCTGTGACAGCACCGCCCCAACCCCCACCTCTGATGCATCAACCTCCACTACGAATGGTTGAGACACATCCGGCCGCACCAGAATGGGAGCGGACGCAAAACGCTCCTTAACAGCCGAAAAGGCCTGCAACGCCTCATCCGACCAGACAGAGACATCGGCGCCCTTCTTGGTCATATCAGTAAGAGGTTTTACTAGGGTAGAATAATTTGAAATAAATTTCCTATAATAATTTGTAAACCCCAAGAACCGCATCAAAGCTTTCTGATTCTCTGGTCGGTCCCACTCCAGAACCGCCCGGACCTTTTCGGGGTCCATACGAAAACCGGAATCAGAAAGCATGTATCCCAAGAACGGAAGCTCTTGCACCGCAAACAAACATTTCTCCAATTTGGCATACAACTTATTCTCCCGAAGGATCGTCAAAACCTGTCTCACATGATCCTGATGGGTCTTCAGATCAGGAGAATAAATTAAAATGTCATCCAGGTAAACTACTACGAACCTCCCCACCAAGTGATGAAAAATGTCATTGACGAATCACTGAAATACTGCTGGCGCGTTCGTCAACCCAAAAGGCATCACCAGGTTTTCAAAATGACCCTCGTGCGTATTGAAGGCCGTTTTCCACTCATCCCCCTCCTTGATCCTGATCAGATTGTAGGCTCCTCTCAAATCCAACTTGGAGAACACCTTGGCTCCAACAATCTGATCAAAAAGATCAGAGATCAAGGGCAGGGGATATGGATCCCGGACTGTAATACGGTTCAACTCCCGGAAATCCAAACACGGTCTCAGTGATCCATCTTTTTTCTTCACAAAGAACAAACCTACTGCCACTGGAGACTTAGATGGTCTAATATGACCCTTTGCCAAACTCTCGGCGACATACTTTCGCATGACCTCTCTTTCGGGTTGAGAGAGGTTGTAAAGCCGAGACTTTGGCAACTTGGCGCCAGGAATGAGATTAACTGGACAATCATAGTCCCGATGAGGGGGCAATTCCTGAGCCCCACCCTCCGAAAAAACATCCGCAAAATCCGAGAGATACGGAGGTAAAGACGTAATGGACACTTCAGAAATAGATGTGACAAGACAATTGTCCGAACAAAACTCGCTCCAACCAATGATTTCTTTCGCTTGCCAGTCTATAATTGGGTTATGTCTAATCAACCATGGCAACCCCAAAACTATAGGAGCCGGCAAATCCTTCATGACAAAACAAGAAATAATTTCAGCATGTGAATCACCCACCCTTAAATGAATACCATGAACAATGTGAGTGAGACTCCTTTGAGAAAGAGGGGAAGAATAAATTGCAAAAACACGAATCTCGTTCTCTAACGTGCAAGTATTTAGTCCCAGGCCTTGAAGAAAAAGAAAGTCAATTAGGTTTACCCCAGCACCACAATCAAGGAATACATCAACAAACACATTTTTTGACTCTAGCGCCACCATAGCTGAAAGGAGAAAACGGGAACTGCAGGGAGCTTGCATACCTGTCTGCTCCATTCATACTACCAAGTGTGAGGGAGTTTTTTTTTTCTTTTTTCCTTTTCTCTTCCACCTGTGATTTAACATGAGGACAAGAAAAAATAAAATGACCCCTCTTTCCACAAAAGTAACATAGTTTGTGCAATTTCCTAAAGTCTCTACTATCAGAATGGCAAGAAATCTGACCCAATTGCATGGGTTCCTCCGCTACTCCAGAGTTATAAGCAATATCACCCTGGGCAGAAGAAGAAACAAAACCACACGCAGGAGGAATCCCCTGCACGGAGGGACCCTTACCCCTCTCTCGGATACGTCTATCCAACCGTATAGCCAAAGACATTGCATTCTCTAAAGTATCCGGATACTCATGAAAAGCCAGGGCATCCTTCAACCTTTCAGATAACCCCTGACAAAACTGACTACGTAATGCGGGGTCGTTCCACCCCGACTCAGTAGCCCACCTCCTAAACTCTGTACAGTAACCCTCTGCAGTATGTTCACCCTGCAGTAAGTTACGCAATTTCGATTCTGCCATCGAGACCCGATCTGGGTCATCGTAAATCAATCCCAGGGCTTGGAAAAATTCCTCCACTGACCGGAGAGCCAGAGAACCGGGCGGCAGAGAAAAAGCCCAGGATTGAGCGTCCCCTTTAAGCAGAGACATGATGATACCAACCCTCTGATCCTCATTACCTGACGAAAATGGACGCAGTCGAAAGTACAATTTGCATGACTCTTTAATGCGGAAAAAATCATCCGTACTCCCTGTAAATCTGTCAGGAAGAGCGACTTTAGGCTCCCCACCAATTTGACCTGTACCTGATGCCAGAAACCTCTGACACTGTGTGACCGTACCACGCAGATCCGCAACCTCTAGGGATAAACCCTGCATGCGGTCAACCAGTGCATCAATTGACGCCATCACAAAAGCGCTGAGTGATGGCAGTCACAGTATGGCGGATTATAATGTCACGGCGGGCGTGCACTCAGTATGACAGATAACGAACCAACCAGGCTCTGGGCGAGAGACAGGGAAGGGTCACCTCCTAGCTAATCCCTGACCTCTTTCTCTGCACTGCTCAGCCCATCTACAGATCTTGAAGGTAGATCTGAGATGTCCCCGTGCCTGGGCTGACAAACCCTGAATTCCCTGAGATGGTGAAGTGGGAAATAGGAGCAGCCTGCTCGCACAGAACCTGGATGGGAAAGATGACACAAAACAACCAACTAGAAACAACACTTATCTTCCTGAGCTGGAGCAGACAGCCAACCTTCCTTCCTAGCTTCCAAGATCACAAAAATGAATATAATCCGCTCAGGGCACTGGGCAGAGGAGCTATTTAAACTAATGACTCCACCCAGTGCACCTGATGAGAGGCGGATCCAGCACGACTCCAAAACAAACACTAAACTCGTGCTGCAATCCTGGCCGACCTCCGCACATCGTCAGAGTGGGGCATGACAGAAGGTTAGTAATAAGTCTGGTCTGGGGTCTGTTTTCTGGCACTTATATCTGCCTGAGACTGGCACTCAAGTACTCAGTAATGTTGCTGGCTCTTGTGGGGACACTCTGACCTGAAGATATTTGAAGGCAATGGGGTTTGTACTTGTGGTAAGCACAGTAAGCTTCAGAGTGGTTGGGTCCAGGGTGTCTCTGAATATATTTTTATGTGACAACTACAAATATGTCAATGTCCTATAATAAAAAGCATAAAATTAGTAATAATGGTGATAATTATAATAATATGAAAAATGAGTAAGGTACTAATGTTATTAGCAATAGTGCATGGCAGCAGGGCCCAACATCAACCATGTACCATTGATATTCCTGGTATCTTCTTAAGAGATATAGAGGACTTTTCGCTCCCTTAGACACTATTGCCTGGTTGTGACTGCTACCTCCACAGGGTCCCTGATGTGATCGATGGTATTGGATGGGGACAGTGTTATGGCTCAGTGGTTACCCAGTGGAGTCAAGGGTTTAAACCCTATCAGTAGCAACATATATGTGGAGTTTTTACTGTATGCTTTCTCTGTGTGCTTCTATCAGGTACTCTGGCTTCCTACCACAGTTTAAAAACGTACTTATAGGATAGTTGTCCTTTCGTGAAAATGGCCCCGGTGTGTACAGTCGTGGCCAAAAGTTTTGAGAATTACATAAATATTGGAAATTGGAAAAGTTGCTGCTTAAGTTTTTATAATAGCAATTGGCATATACTCCAGATTGTTATGAAGAGTGATCAGATGAATTGCATAGTCCTTCTTTGCCATGAAAATTAACGTAATCCCAAAAAAAACTTTCCACTGCATTTCATTGCTGTCATTAAAGGACCTGCTGAGATCATTTTAGTAATCATCTTGTTAACTCAGGTGAGAATGTTGACGAGCACAAGGCTGGAGATCATTATGTCAGGCTGATTGAAAATGGCAGACTTGACATGTTAAAAGGAGGGTGATGCTTGAAATCATTGTTCTTCCATTGTTAACCATAGTGACCTGCAAAGAAACGCGTGCAGCCATCATTGCGTTGCATAAAAATGGCTTCACAGGCAAGGATATTGTGGCTACTAAGATTGCACCTCTATCAACAATTTATAGGATCATCAAGAACTTCAAGGAAAGAGGTTCAATTTTTGTTAAGAAGGCTTCAGGGCGTCAGCAAGCACCAGGATCGGCTCCTAAAGAGGATTCAGCTGCGGGATCGGCGTGCCACCAGTAAAGAGCTTGCTCAGGAATGGCAGCAGGCAGGTGTAAGCGCATCTGCATGCACAGTGAGGCGAAGACTTTTGGAAGATGGCCTGGTGTCAAGAAGGGCAGCAAAGAAGCCACTTCTCTCCAAAAAAAACATCAGGGACAGATTGATCTTCTGCAGAAAGTATGGTGAATGGACTGCTGAGGACTGGGGCAAAGTCATATTCTCCGATGAAGCTTCTTTCCGATTGTTTGGGGCATCTGGAAAAAGGCTTGTCCGGAGAAGAAAAGGTGAGCGCTACCATCAGTCCTGTGTCATGCAAACAGTAAAGCATCCTGAGACCATTCGTGTGTGGGGTTGCTTCTCATCCAAGGGAGTGGGCTCACTCACAATTTTGCCCAAAAACACAGCCATGAATAAAGAATGGTACCAAAACACCCTCCAACAGCAACTTCTTCCAACAATCCAACAACAGTTTAGTGAAGAACAATGCATTTTTCAGCACGATGGAGCACCGTGCCATAAGGCAAAAGTGATAACTAAGTGGCTCGGGGACCAAAACGTTGACATTTTGGGTCCATGGCCTGGAAACTCCCCAGATCTTAATCCCATTGAGAACTTGTGGTCAATCCTCAAGAGGCGGGTGGACCAACAAAAACCCACTAATTCTGACAAACTCCAAGAAGTGATTATGAAAGAATGGGTTGCTATCAGTCAGGAATTGGCCCAGAAGTTGATTGAGAGCATGCCCAGTCGAATTGCAGAGGTCCTGAAAAATAAGGGCCAACACTGCAAATACTGACTCTTTGCATAAATGTCATGTAATTGTCGATAAAAGCCTTTGAAACGTATGAAGTGTGTGTAATTATATTTCACTACATCACAGAAACAACTGAAACAAAGATCTAAAAGCAGTTTAGCAGCAAACTTTTTGAAAACTAATATTTGTGTCATTCTCAAAACTTTTGGCCACGACTGTATGTCTGACACAGGGAAATTAGTTGTTGAACAGCATGTGTTAACAATGTCTGAGAGAGGAGCAGAAGAAGTTGGAGCTATACAAGCAGTAAGAAATTAAAGACAGTACGCCTTAAAACCTTCTTATCCTGAACTATTTCTTAACAGACTGAATATAAAAATGTTATTAATGTTATTTTTTTATTATTATGTGAATAACTATATTTAAACAGAAAAATCCTAAACATAAAATCCTGCAGTTTTCGCACTGACCACTAAGAATAATAGGTGCTACTTTACTGCAGTTACCTGCTTATCTATATATAGAGGCAGGAATAGAATGACAGATAAGACAGGATCCACCATTCACAATAGCTAATTGTCTAGGCTTACACAGTATGTCACAAAAATGAGTACACCCCTCACATTTTTGTAAATATTTTATTCTATCTTTTCATGGGACAACACTAAAGATCTGACACTTTTATACAATGTAAAGTAGTCAGTGTATAGCTTGTATAACAGTGTAAGTTTGGTGAGCCCTCAAAATAACGCCATTAATGTCTGGACCACCGGCAACAAAAGTGAGTACACCTCTAAATGAAAACGACCAAATTGTGCCCAAAGTGTCAATATTTTGTGTGACCACCATTATTTTCCAGCACTGCCTTAACACGTTAAGGACCCAGGACAAGAATGGTCGTCCTAAAGGGCCGGTACTTAGTACCCCAGGATGAGCATTCTCATCCTGAGGTACCCCCCCTCCCGCATGCGGTGCATTGATCATTGATGTATTGTTGAAGTCCCAAATTTGACATATTAGGAATCGCCATGTCCGTAACAACATGCTCTATCAAAATACCACATGACCTAACCCCTCAGGTGAATACTGTAAAAAATAAAAAATAAAAATAAAAACTGTGTCAAAAACCATTTATTGTCACCTTACATCACAAAAAGCAAAAAGTGTAATAGCAAGCGATCACAAAGTCATATACACCCCAAGATACTGCCAATCAAACCGTCATTTTATCCTGCAAAAAATTAGCCCCTATCTAAGACAATCGCCCCAAAAATAAAACAAATATGGCTCTCAGACTACGGAGACACTAAAACATGATTATTATTTTTTGTTTCAAAAATGATATTATTGTGCAAAACTTAAATAAATAAAAAAGTATACATATTACGTATCACCACATCCGTAACAACCTGCTCTATAAAAATATCACATGACTTAACCCCTCAGGTGAACACTGTAAAAAAATAAAAATAAAAACCTGTGTCAAAAGCCATTTTTTGTCAACTTACATCACAAAAAGTGTAATAGCAAGTGATCAAAAAGTCATACACACCCCAAAATAGTGCCAATCAAACCGTCATCTCATCCTGCAAAAATGAGCCCCTACCTAAGACAATCGCGCAAAAAATAAAAGAAATATGGCTCTCAGACTATGGAGACACTAAAACATGATTTTTTTTTGTTACAAAAATGATATTATTGTATAAAACTTAAATAAAATAAAAAAAAGTATACATATTAGGTATTGCTGCGTCCATAAGAATCTGCTGTATAAAAATATAACATGACCTAACCCCTCAAATGGACACTGTAAATTTTTTTTTAAAAAAGTGAGTCAAAAAAGCAATTTTTTGGCACCTTACATCACATAAAGTGTAATCAGGGCCGGCGCTTCCATAGAGGCAAGGGGGGCAATTGCCCCCGGGCCCCTGAGTCCTTAGGGGCCCCCAGCGCCGGCCCGCAATACTATTCTATAATTCTTTCTGAACTGGCGGCGCTGCTAAGTTTGCTAGCTGCGCATGGAGTCCCGGGCGGCGTGTGGTCCGGACTAATGGAGAGGAGGGGGCCCCCTGCCGGCAGCCGCTCTGAACCCCGCTCTGCCTGCCTTTTTAAGAGACTTGACAAGCAGTGGCTGTAAGCGAGCGTGCCGTCGCTGCCGCACAGGCAGGCACGTCTTCGATTCTGTCTGCCGTTGCGTTGCCACTGCTCCGCCCCCAGAGCAGAGAAGAAGGAGCGAGCAGCGCCAGCGGCAGCCAGCCACAGCCCGCCATACGGACTCTGCCAGGGAAGACCCGCTGCCCACACACAGTGAAGACTCTTCTGATTCTGAGACTATGACAGGAGGCAGCGAAGTTGAAGCTCCTAAGTACAACAGTTACTGGTAGGTAGGTTGGTTAATTAATTATAACAACTTAGTTACTGGATTCCATTCCCACCATCTGACCTGTCCCAGTAGTGCCAGGCCCAGCCAGTGTACTAGCCTGTCCTGGTTCTGTTTTTTGGACTGGAGAAATGTGCATGGGGGGAGGGGGGGAGTGACTCAGAGTCATGAGAGAGATGTCACATCTATCTCATGAGTCTGAGTCATTCGCTCCCCCCCCCATGCACATTTCCCCAGTCCAAACAGAACCAGGGCGGCCCCATGGCACATTTCTCCAGCAGTGCCAGCACATGCACAGACATTTCAGACGAGAGATGTCTGTGCATGTGCTGGAACTGACACTGCTGGAGAAATGTGCCATGGGGCCGCCCTGGTTCTGTTTGGACTGGGGAAATTTGCATGGGGGGGGAGTCATGAGAGAGATGTCTGTGCATGTGCTGGTACTGCTGGAGAAATGTGCCATGGGGCCGCCCTGGTTCTGGATGTTGTTTACAATACGGGACGTTAAAGTCAGCACGTGTCATGTGGGGGGTGGGGCCCCTTCTTGTTTTTCGCCCCAGGGCCCCATTTCACCTAGAACCGGCCCTGAGTGAAATACCAAGCGTTCAAAAAGTCATATGAACCCTAAAATAGTACCAATCAAACCGTCATCTCATACTGAATAAAATGAGCCCTTACATAAGACAGTTGCCCAAAATCAAAAAATAAAAAGTATGGCTTTCAGAATATGGAGACACAAATTTTTTTTTAAAAAATTCAAAAATGCTTTATTATGTAAAACTGAAACAAACAACCAATACATATTTGGTATTGTCATGTCTGTAACAACCTGCTCTATAAAAATACCACATTATCTAACCTGTTAGATAAACAATGTAAATAACAAAAAATAAAAACTGTGCCAAAACAGCTATTTTTTGTGATATAGTGCAGCCAAAAATCATATGTACCCTAAAATAGTACCAGCAAAACTGCCACCTCCCATAGTTTCCAAAATGGGGTCTTTTTTGGGAGTTTTTGGGGTGCATCAGCGGGTCTTCAAATGTGACACGGCAGCTTAAAATTATTCCAGTGAAATCTGCCTACCAAAAACCATATGGCGTTCCTTTCCTTCTGCGCCCTGTCGTGTGCCTATACAGTAGTTTACGACCACATACCGTATCAGGTGTTTCTGTAAACTACAGAATCAGGAGAATAAATATTGAGTTTTGTTTAGCTGTTATCCCTTGCTTTGTTAGGCCTCTTTCACACGGGCATTGCGGGAAAATGTGCGGGTGCGTTACGGGAACACCCGCAATTTTTCCGCACGAGTGCAAAACATTGTAATGCGTTTTGCACTCGCGTGAGAAAAATCGCGCGTGTTTGGTACCCAAACCCGAACTTCTTCACAGAAGTTCGGGCTTGGGATCAGTGTTCTGTAGATAGTATTATTTTCCCTTATAACATGGTTATAAGGGAAAATAATAGCATTCTGAATACAGAATGCATAGTAAAACATTGCTGGAGGGGTTAAAAAAATATTTAAAAAAATTTAACTCACCTTAGTCCACTTGTTCGCGGCCCGGCATCTCCTTCTGGCTTCATCTGATCTCTGTGCAGCAACAGGACCTTTGGTGATGTCATTCCGGTCATCACATGATCCATCACCACGGTAAAAGATCATGTGACGTACCATGTGATGACCGGAGTGACGTCATCAAAGGTCCTGTAACTGTATTTAATGCTCACCACAGGTCCTATTCAACAAAGGAGACAGAAGGAGATGCCGGCTACGCGATGAAGTGGACTAAGGTGAGTTAAAATATTTTGAATTTTTTTTTAACCCCTCCAGCCCTATTTTACTATGCATTCTGTATTCAGAATGCTATTATTTTCCCTTATAACCATGTTATAAGGGAAAATAATAATGATCGGGTCTACATCCCGATCGTCTCCTAGCAACCGTGTGAGAAAATCGCACCGCATCCGCACTTGCTTGCGGATGCTTGCGATTTTCACGCAACCCCATTGACTTCTATGGGGCCTGCGTTGCGTGAAAAACAGATGCGTGAAAATCACCGCTCATCTGAACAGCCCCATAGAAATGAATGGGTCGGTATTCAGTGCGGGTGCGCATTGTTCACCTCACGCATCGCATCCACGCGGAATACTCGCCCATGTGAAAGGGGCCTTAGCGGGAAAAAATTTATTAAGATGGAAAATCTTGCAAAAAAGTTAAATACTAAAATTTCATCTCCATTTTCCATGAATTATTGCAGATCACCTAAAGGGTTTTCAAAGTTTGTAAAAGCAGTTTTGAATACCTTGAGATGTGTAGTTTCTAAAATGGGGTCACTTTTTGGGCGTTTCTACTCTATGGGTGCATCAGAAGGTCTTCAAATGTGACACGGTAGCTTAAAATTATTTCAGTGAAATCTACCTTCCCAAAAAAAAAATTGCATTCTTTTCCTTCCGCGCCCTGCTGTGTGACCGTACAGCAGTTTACGGACAATTATAGGGTGTTTTTGTAAACTACAGAATCAGGGTAATAAATAGTTTTGTTTGGCTGTTAACACTTGCTTTGTTACTGGAAAAAATGGATTAAAATGGAAAATCTGCCAAAAAAGTGAAATTCTAAAATGTAATCTCCATTTTCCATAAATTCTTGTGGATCACCTAAATGGTTAACAAAGTTTGTAAAATCAGTTTTGAATACCTTTAAGGGTGTAGTTTCAAAAATGGGGAAATTTTTGGGTGTTTTTCTCTATTATGTAACTTCAGACCTGAACTGGTCGTTAAAAAGTGGGTTTTGAAAATTTCTAAAATAGGGTCACTTTTTTGTAGTTTCTACTCTAGGGGTGCATCCAGGGGTCTTCAAATGTGACATGGCAGCTTAAAATGATTCCAGTGAAATCTGCCCTCCAGAAATCATATGGCGTTCCTTTCCTTCTGCGCCCTGCCGTGTGCCCGTACAGCAGTTAACGACCACATATGGGGTGTTTCTGTAAACTACAGAATCAGGGTAATAAATATTGAGTTTTGTTTGGCTGTTAACCCTTGCTTTTTTAGCAGAAAAAAATTGATTAAAATGGAAAATCTGCCAAAATAAGTGAAATTCTGAAATTTTATCTCCATTTTCCATTAATTCTTGTGGAACACCTAAAGGGTTAACAAAGTTTATAAAATCAGTTTTAAATTCCTTGAAGGGTGTAGTTTCAAAAATGAGGACATTTTTGGGTGTTTATTTTTGGGTGTTTTTCTCTATTATGTAACTTCAGACCTGAACTGGTCGTTAAAAATGGGTTTTGAAAATTTTCAGAAAAATTTCACGATTTCTAAACTTCTAAGCCTTCTAACATCCCCCAAAAATAAAATGGCATTCACAAAGTGATCTAAACATGAATTACACATATGGGGAATGTAAAGTTAGAACTATTTTTGAGTTATTACTATCTATAGTAAAAATACAGAAATTGAAATATGGAAATTTGCAACTTTTTCCAAATTTTGGGTAAATTTGGTATTTTTTATAAATAAAAATTTTATTTTTTGACTCCATTTTACCACTATCATGAAGTAGAATATGTGACAACAACAAAAAATCTCAGAATGGCCTGGATAAGTAAAAGTGTTTTAATGTTATAAAGTGACACATGTCAGATTTAAAAAAAAATGGCCTGGTCCTTAAGGTGAAAAATGGCAAGGTCCTTAAGGTGTTAACTTTCTTGGGCATGAAGGTTACTAGAGATTTAGGAAAAAATATTAATATCAATATTAAGCGTAATTTATTTTTTACAGGAGGTAGTCAGGAGCAGCGATGTGTGCTCCTGTCAATGCTGAGCTTGCTGTGGCCCTATTCCTGCAGGGATCTGTACACCGCATACATGTCAGTGGTCTACTGATCTATGGATTCCAAAGCGCTATAGACATCCTTCACTTTGGGTGCCTAGGTTTGCAGTAAAACAGTAAAATCAATACAGTATACAGTATTAAAAAATTACTTTTATGGTATTTAGAGAATTTTTAAATTAAGTTGTATAAAAGGTTACTGTTTAAAAGAATGTCATGCTACAGTAGATGTGTTTAATTACCAATGGAGATAAATAATTCATAAACTACTGTAATTAAGAATGCAGTTATAATTGACTATATGACGTTGGTTAGGAATCCACATTACTTCTGGCAATACCCAGATAGGAATGAATGATTGATATCTCTCTCAGCTAATTCAGCCAAAAATATGTCAAACTACTTCAATGTCAGTCGACTAAGTGATTAAAATCAAGCACAGCAGACATGTATTGACAGAGGCAGACATCTAGACAGCTCTGTTATGGCAAATATAGACACAATAGAAAAGCCACCCGGGTGGGGTCCTACCTCACCAAAATCAGAGAGAAAGTATAAAGGACATATACTACATATCTTTTATTAATTCACTCCTGGTTTTGGCTTCCAAAACGACATCAGGAACCCTGACCGTGTGAGCATAACCTTAGAGATAGGACCCCGCCCGAGCGACTTTGTATTATGTCTATCTTTGCTGGGAGTTCAATCTACATAATATATGTAATTTACAGACATTCTCTGTTCTTTACGGCTCTTATCTCTGCAGCCAAACAGCAAGCAACGATTAACTTGCTTTTACAAACGAGAGTTTATGAATTCTTTTAGGAAAAATCAATGATTCTAATAAGAAAATCACATTCACTGTCTTTCAGACTGTGGGTTTCTAATAGGTAAAACAAATCAATTGAGGACACATTTTTTTCTTATTGTAGGCAACCTATGATTATAGAACAGTGAAAAAGTGAAAACATCACTGTGATAGTAGTTTACACATTGGAAAATAGAATCAGATTTACTAATCCTATAATGGCATAAACAATCAGGCTGTCCAGCCATGCACCAGAATGATCACTTTTGTTTAACTCTAAACCAACTATTGGCTTAGTTTGAGGCAGGATTTTACACCAGAATTTTGGTGCAATTTTCTGGCAAGCCATACCACCATGTCAAGCAAGGTGCAAAGGATTTCTCTATAATTGGATGGACCAAATTGCACCATATTTTGGAGCAGTATACAAAAGTGTCTAGATACACTGATATTAATAAATCTAGACCATAGTGTATAATTAGATGCAAGAGTAGAGTCAAAGCTAGACTTTGTTTCACCCAGGGTCCTTCACCCACTAGGTCCCCCAAAACATAACCATACCTTTCTTATGAAAATCCAATCCTCTAATTCAGAGAAATGTTTCATTTTATTTTGTAAATAAGATCTTCGGTGCACTCGAGGCATACCTGCTCTGTTTGATGCACCATTGCTACGCCAGTAACTTTGCCCAGAGCCTACCACTCTTGTTTCACTGACAGTCCCTGAGCAATGACGTAAAGTAAGATGCACCAGAGTAGCCCTACCTATAGTGCACCAAAACCATAGTTGCATAAAATAAAAAGAATCATTTCTCAGCATCAGTGAACTAGATTTTCATAAGAAAGGTATGGTTATATTTCATGGCCACCTATCCTACATGGTGCTATACTTAGGTGAGGAATACATATTTTTTTCTTAATCCATTCTGCTTCTTTTCTAAAAACAAAAACTATCTGGCTGGTCATATGTAAATGTGGCATTAGTCCTTTCTATAAAATGGAGAATGGCATTAAAATGTAGTACGGTATGTCTAAGTAACAATGAATGAAGAAATGGATGAAATATATACTTGGGTATAGTTATCTTTTGATCTGCATTCTGAATACAAAGTACCCCAGGTATTTGCAAATTGTTTTGTTCATTTATGTTATGTCATTTTATGTTTTGTATCCCTGTTATGGCAAAGTATTGAAATGATGGAGTTAACTAACTCTGGCACGGCCCCTAGGGAAGCTGATGTGTGGACTGTTAGCTCCACTCCTATCTCAGTCTAGCCCAGAGAGTCTAGTGGCAAAGGAGTGATGACGGAAAGTCCAAGTGCTCCACTCCTCCGTACTAGGACTCAAGCTATAGTGACTTAGCCTCGCTGCATGATCTACAATTAGAAAATCATCTTCACATTGAAATACTACTGAAGAGAGAAAGCGAGAGGAAGGAAATTCCAGAATCTGTAAAGGCCAAGAAATTGGAGTCAGTAAGATAAACTGCTATCAAAAGGTATAGAGATTACTGCCGTGAGTGGAATACACACCAGCCACACTTACACATTACCTGGACGGTCATTTACCTAAATTTGTACTCCGTAGTAGCTATCTTACCAATAGTATTATTGTCAGCCTCAGATTCTGCAGAGGAAGAGCAAAGGAGCAAATGGGGAAGATTTGCACAATACATTGTTGGAACAGTGTTCTGAGACTGTTAGAAGAATTACAGTAAAAAGGGACGATTATTCTGTTCAATCTGGTCTGGTTACTGACTCCTACACCATATTTTGGCTATTGCACACCCTACACGCCCTGCTTTGCACCGACACCAAAAATCACAACACCAAGTGCACCCCAACTACTAACAGACAGGACTGCAATATCAGGGGTTGCCCCAAGGGAAGAAAGTGTGCACCATCCTTTCACTGCACTGGTCCTAGGGAACAACAGTGTGAGGAAAGCCACTGTGATAGACTATCTGCAGCCAGAGCTACTACTATTCCCATCCTCCACTCCAGATTCTCAGGGGCTCGCTGCATATATTTTTTGAAAACCGATGCCACACTTGTCTGTACCAGTTCCTCAACCTTATTAACACAATATACGGCATTGCCATTATACAAACTAAAAATATCATTAGAAGTGTGAGCCAATTTTGAACATTTTAATTATTAAAATGAAATGTGGCATATTCGTTTGCTTACCCTTCAGTCATGACTTAATGGCGTAATTATTTAAAGTGTGCAATGTTAATGCATGAGCTAACCATCTGTAATTAGTTCTGAAAACTCCTGAGTGCACAGAGTGGGACGATTTACTTAGCATCAACACATTATCTCATTTATTTGATATAATCAATTGACAGATCTCATTCAGAAGAGCAGTACACAACATATAATTTGTAATATGTACAATATTACTGTACAGTATATTCAGGTTGATGCTAAATACCCACCAGTATATTCTCTTCATGCTACTAGTACCAGGTCTTATTATAGCAATAATTTCAATAAACGACAACTGTCTGTCTGCTATTACTGCCCTTTAGTGTTGATCAAGCACCAAAGTGCTCGGGTGTTCAGGTGCTCAGGTCAAACACCTCGGTATGCTCAGGTGCTCTACTGAGCACCCGGGCACAATGGAAGTCAATGGGAGAACCTGAGGATTAAACCAGACACCTCCTGCGCTGAAGAGGGGAGGGTGTCTGGTTCATAAAAAAAAAAAGTCAGAAATTGATGGAAACACCACCGAATCGGTTCGAGAACAGCATGGGGAGGATGTCTGGATGCATCTTGGACTCCTAGGTCGCTGCTGAGAAAGATGTTGTCCGAGTATTACGCCACTTTTACAGAATGACACTAATACGCACAAAACCGAAGATAAAATCGATTTTAGAGGAAAAATTGTTAGGAAACATGCTGGTTACCCTCAAAAACATTAGGATATTATATGCGGGGGCCTACTAGTGAGCTGACCCTCTAAAACATTATATGTGAGGGCCTGTAGGTGAGCTGGCCCTCTAAAAAATTGTAGGTGAGGGCATGCTGGTGAGCTGACCCTCTAAAACATTATCTCCGAGGGCCTGTTGGTGAGCTGACCCTCTAAAACATTATATGCGAGGGCTTGTAGGTGAGCTGACCCTCTAAAAGATTGTAGGTGAGGGCCTGCTGGTGAGCTGACCCTTTAAAACATTACATGCAAGGGCATGCAGGTGAGCTTACCCTCTAAAAGATTGTAGGTGAGGCCTGCTGGTGAGCTGACACTTTAAAACATTACATGCGAGGGCCAGCAGGTGAGCTGACCCTCTACAACATTAGGAGAGAGGGCAGACTAATAAGCATGTTTATGGAGGAGGAGGAGGAGGAGGAGGAGGAGGACGAGAAAAGGAAGATTGAACCATATACCCTTTTTTGCGGTGGAAGGGGTGCATGGGAATACAGTGTATTCAGTACATTATAAAAGACACATTTAAAATACCTTTATGTTCAGCCGCTTTCCTCTTGTGAAGTAGAGAAGTCAGGGGCAATCCAGCCCTACGGCACTAAATTCCCACTCTGACAAAACACTGGCGGCAGGGCAGGCCAGCATCTCCAAGATGTAGAGCTCCAATTCGTGCCACGTGTCCAGCTTGGACACCCAGTAGTTATAAGGCACAGAGGGATCATAGAGGATGCTGACACGGTCTGCTACGTACTCCTTCACCATCTTCCAAAACTTTTCTCTCCTTGTGACACTAGGCCGCGCATCAGGGTGAGGGTGCTGGCGGGGTGTCATGAAACTGTCCCAGGACTTGGAGAGTGTTGCCTTGCCTCTGTTGGAACTGCTGTGTGTTCCCCTGGTCTCCCCTCCTCGGTTGCCCAAGGAACTACGTACCCTGCTAGCGTTGTCAGCTGGAAATTTTTGGAGCAATTTTTCCACAAGGACCTTCTGGTATTGCACTATTTTGCTCATCCTCTCCATCACAGGAATGAGAGATGAGAAGTTCTCTTTGTAGCGGGTGTCGAGAAGGGTGAACAACCAGTAATCGGTGTCCAAGATGCGTAGAATGCGTGGGTAACGGGAAAGGCAGCGTAACAAAGTCAGCCATGTGTGCCAGAGTCCCAACAGGCAAGACTTCACTGTCGTCATCAGGAGGATGACTCTCAATCTCTTCATCCTCTTCCTCCTCTTCTGCCCATCCACGCTGAACAGATGGATTAAAAATTCCATGGGTACTACCCTCTGTAGGGGAGGCAATCATCTCCTGCTCCTCCTCCTCATCATCCAATTTGCGCTGAGAAGACGAACTGAGGGTGGTTTGGCTATCACCCTGTGTAATGTCTTCCCCCATTTCCACCTCTTCCATGCGTCGGCCGTAATTGTGAGCAGCGAGCGTTTGAGTAGACCCAGAAATGGGATGGTGACGCTGGTAACATCACTGAAATCTGCTGTCAAGCGCTGCGCTTGGATGTTTTATAGGCGGATACTATAAAGACTACCAACTATGTTTACTGCTACTGGGAAGCCTCTGCCTAACAATGTTTTAAAACACGGTACCTCACTGAACAGAACCAAAGGCTGATAATGTGCAATGCATCTCAAGTCAAGGTGTCAAGGCAGAGCATCCAAATGCTCCAATACAATGCACATACAGTGCCTTACAAAAG
Organism: Bufo bufo; assembly: GCF_905171765.1. Taxonomy (NCBI): domain Eukaryota; kingdom Metazoa; phylum Chordata; class Amphibia; order Anura; family Bufonidae; genus Bufo; species Bufo bufo. The sequence continues at coordinate 635,139,743 of NC_053389.1, forward strand.
TATTAACTCCCCTAGACTTTTTTCGTATTTTGGTATATTACAGTAATAAGTTCAATGTTTTGTTAATCTGAATTTTATGTGATGGATCAGAACACAATAGTCTAGGTTGGTGAAGTAAAATGAGAAAAATATATAAATAAAACTATTGTTTAAAAATAGAAAACAGAAAGTTGGCATGTGCGTATGTATTCACCCCCTTTGTTAGGAAGCCCATAAAAAGCTCTGGTGCAACCAATTACCTTCAGAAGTCACATAATTAGTGAAATGATGTCCACCTGTGTACAATCTAAGCGTCACATGATCTGCCATTACATATACACATCTTTTTTGAAAGGCCCCAGAGGCTGCAACACTTAAGCAAGTGGCATCACTAACCAAACACTGCTATGAAGACCAAGAAACTCTCCAAACAAGTAAGGGACAATGTTGTTGAGAAGTATAAGTCAGGGTTAGGTTATAAAAAAATATCCAAATCTTTGATGATCCCCAGGAGCACCATCAAATCTATCATAACCAAATGGAAAGAACAATGGCACAACAGCAAACCTGCCAAGAGACAGCCGCCCACCAAAACTCACGGACCGGGCAAGGAGGGCATTATTCAGAGAATGGAGTATCTGTACATATGACGACAATAAGCCATACGCACAATAGAGTTGGGTTTTATGGCAGAGTGGCCAGAAGAAAGACAATACTTTCAGCTAAAAACAAAAAGTCACGTTGTGAGTTTGCGAAACGACATTCGGGAGACTCCCAAAATGTATGGAGAAAGGTGCTCTGGTCTGATGAGACTAAAATTGAACTTTTCGGCCATCAAAGAAAACACTATATCTGACGCAAACCCAACACATCACATCACCCAAAGAACACCATCCCCACAGTGAAACATGATGGTGGCAGCAGCATGCTGTGGGGATGTTTTTCAGCAGCTGGGACTGGAAAACTGGTCAGAGTTGAGGGAAAAATGGATGGGGCTAAATACAGGGATATTCTTGAGCAAAACCTGTACCACTCTGTGCATGATTTGAGGCTAGAACGGAGGTTCACCTTCCAGCAGGACAATGACCCCAAACACACTTGAGTGGTTTAAGGGGAAACATGTAAATATGTTGGAATGGCCTAGTCAAAGCCCAGATCTCAATTCAATAGAAAATCTGTTGTCAGACTTAAAGATTGCTGTTCACAAGCGCAAACAATCCAACTTGAAGGAGCTGGAGCAGTTTTGCAAGGAGGAATGTGCAAAAATCCCAGTGGTAAGATGTGGCTCATAAGTATCTAAAGCGACTTGGAGCTGTTATTGCAGCAAAAGTGGCTCTACAAAGAATTGACTTTAGGGTGGTGAATAGTTATGCACATTTAATTTTTCAGTTATTTTGTCCTATTTGTTGTTTGCTTCACAATAAATAAATAATACATCTTCAAAGTTGAGGGCATGTTCTGTAAATTAACCTATAGAGGACCCGCGCCGTACATGTACGGCGCAGAATCAGATGTCAGTCATGTACGGCGCTGTGATCGGGCGGGTGCAGGAGATGAGCCCGCCCGATCCGTGGCAGGGGTCCGGCAGTCACTGATAGCCAGACCCCTGCTGCATGCGCCAGCATTGGTGCAATCACAGATTCCGGCGCATTAACCCTTGATGTGCCGCAGTCAGCGCTGAAGTCGGCACATGCGATGTCCTTCCGGGTATCAGAGCTGCCATCGGGTCCCCTGCTGCTGTGACGGAGACCCGATGGCATGGAAGGCAGCACGATGCCTTCCTTAGCCATTGTGGCTGCCTTCCGTGAGAGCCTGTGAGATCCAGCCCCCTGGATCTCACAGGCAGGAAGCTGTAAGTGTATTTCAGTGTGTAATACACTTACAGCCAATGCATCACAATACAGAAGTATTGTCATGCATTGTAAAGAGGATCAGACCCCCAAAAGTTGAAGTCCCAGAGTGGGACAAAAAATTAAGTGAAAAAAAAAGTGAAAAAAGAAAGTTTTACAAAAGAAAAATTTTAAGTTTCAAGTAAAAAAAAATAAAAAATCCTTTTGCCAAAATAAAGTGAAACAAAATGGTAAAAAATAAGTGAAAAAAGAAAAGTACACATATTAGGTATCGCCACATCCATATCGACTGGCTCTATAAAACTATGACATGACCTAACTCCTCAGGTGAACACCATCAAAAAATAAAATAAAAACTGTGCTAAATAAACCATTTTTTGGTCACCTTACATCACTAAAAGTGCAACACCAAGCGATCAAAAAGGCGTATACCCCCCAAAATAGTACCGTTCTAACCGTCACCTCATCCCATAAAAAATGAGCTCCTACCTAAGACAATCGCCCAAAAAATAAAACATAGTTTTTTTGGTTTCAAAAATGCTGTTATTGTGTAAAACTTAAGTATATAAATAAAAGTTTACGTATTAGGTATTGCCACGTCCATACCAACCGGCTCTATAAAAATACCACATGACCTAACCCCTCAGGTGACCACCGTAAAAGAATAAAAATAAAAACGGTGTCAAAAAAGCTATTTTTTTGTTATCTTACATCACAAAAAGTGTAATAGCAAGCGATCAAAAAGTCATATGCACCCCGAAATAGTGCCAATCAAACCGTCATCTCATCCCACAAAAATCATACTCTACCTAAGACAATCTCCCAAAACCGGAAAACCTATGACTTTCAGAATAAGGAGACACTAAAACATGATTTATTTTTTGTTTCAAAAATGATATTATTGTGTAAAACTTACATAAATAAAAAAAAAGTAGACATATTAGGTATTGCCACGTCCGTAATAACCTGCTCTATAAAAATATCACATGAACTAACCCTTCAGGTGAATACCATAGAAAAATAAAAAAAACGGTGTAAAAAAGCTAATTTTTTTGTCACCTTACATCACAAAAAGTGTAATAGCAAGCAATCAAAAAGTCATATGAACCCCAAAATAGTGCCAATCAAACAGTCATCTCATCCCGCAAAAATCATACTCTACCTAAGACAATTGCCCAAAACCAGAAAACCTATGGCTTTCAGAATAAGGAGACACTAAAACATGATTTTTTTTTTGGTTTCAAAAATGAAATCATTGTGTAAAACTTACATAAATAAAAAAAATTGACATATTAGGTAGCAACACGTCTGTGTAAAACTTACATAAATAAAAAAAAATTGACATATTAGGTAGCAACACGTCTGTAATAACCTGCTCTATAAAAATATTACATGGAAAATCTGCCAAAAAAATGAAATTCTGAAATTTCATCTCTATTTTCCATTCATTTTTGTGGAACACCTAAAGGGTTAACAAAGTTAGTAAAATCAGTTTTGTATACCTTGAAGGGTGTAATTTCTAAAATGGGATCACTTTTTTGGAGTTTCTACTCTAGGGGTGCATCAGGGGGTCTTCAAATGTGACATGGCAGCTTAAAATTATCCCAGTGAAATCTGCTTTCCAAAAACCACATTGTGTTCCTTTCATTCTTTGCAATGCCGTGTGCTCGTACAGCAGTTTACAACCACATATGGGGTGTTTCTGTAAACTACAGAATCAAGGTAATAAATATTGAGTTTTGTTTCGCTGTTTCGCTGTTTCCCCTTGCTTGGTTAATGGCCAAAAATTTATTAAAATGGAAAATCTGCCAAAAAAGTGAAATTCTGAAATTTCATCTCCATTTTCCATTAATTCTTGTGGAACACCTAAAGGGTTAACAAAGTTTGTAAAATCTGTTTTGAATACCTTGAGGGGTGTAGTTTCTAAAATGGGGTCATTTTATATATATTTTCTATTATGTAAGCCTCACAAAGTGACTTCAGACCTGAACTGGTCCTTAAAAAGTGGGTTTTGGCAATTTTCTGAAAAATTTAAAGATTTGCTTCTAAACTTCTAAGCCTTCTAACGTCCCCAAAAAAAAAAAAATTGCATTCACAAAATGATATAAACATGTGGTAGACATATGGGAAATGTAAAGTAATAACTATTTTTGGAGGTATTACTATCTATTATAAAAGTAGAGAAATTGATATTTGGAAATTTGCTAATTTTTCCAAATTTTTTGTAAACACACCTGGCCATGGAAAAGCTGAGAAGCCAATTGTCCCATTACTTTTGGTTCCTTAACAAGTGGGAGGCACATATGCAAACTGTTGTAATTCCTACACCGTTCACCTGATTTTGATGTAAATACCCTCAAATTAAAGCTGACAGTCTGCAGTTAAAGCACATCTTGTTCGTTTCATTTCAAATCCATTGTGGTGATGTATATAGCAAAAAATGTTAGAATTGTGTCGATGTCCCAATATTTATGGACCTGACTGTATCTTCTTAAATATCTTCGTATCTCACTATCTACACACCGCGCACACCTGACCTGGACATTTAAAATCTTCACCAAAAAAAAAAAAAGTATATTTTACCTGTTTATAAGCTTATGCTGTTGCTATTTCTCATTGTATATGTACATATATCTCAGCAAGCATGCGCTAACTTCTGTATGGCCTTTAAGTCTGGGCTGGCACCAGGTGTAGATGCCCATCATTGGTGGCAGCGGAGAGTTCAGATCGGAGTCCCAGTTTAATCGCTGGGACTCCGATCGGTAACCATGGCAACCAGGACGCTACTGTAGTCCTGGCTGCCATGGTTACTTAGCAATTTTAGAAGCATTATACTTACCTGCGATGTCTGTGACCGGCCGGGCGCTCCTCCTACTGGTAAGTGAAAATAAGCAATGCGCCGCACAGACCTTTTACTTACCAGTAGGGGGAGCCCCTGGCCGGCCACAGACAGCGCAGGTAAGTATAATGCTTCTAAAATTGCCTCTTGAAGCTAAGTAAAGAAAAACTAGTAGCCATCATTAGGGATGTGCACACTTTAAGCAGGAGATATGGCGCAGATAATTTAACTGTCCGCAGCGGACACCGTCTATGGAAAATTTACTCTGACTACGACCTCACTCCTCGGGCCCTGACCCACAAAGGGTTGGGATAATCATCTCTTTGCTTCAAGGGGACCCCCAGGAGTGGGCCTTTACTTTGCTGCCTGATTCCCTCGGGGTCCGTTACGATGAGCCTGACCGGGCATCTGTGGCTGAATCTAATCTAAAGGCCCTTACCCAGGGGGAGCGGCCCGTGGAAGATTATTGCACACAGTTCCGCAAGTGGTGCGTTCCCTCGAGCTGGAACGAACCTGCGCTCAAATGCCAATTTAGAGCAGGGTTGACAGAGAGGTTGAAGGATATGCTGGTCTGGACGTTAGCCATCAGATTAGACAGACGGATTAGAGAGAGAGAGCGGGAGCATTTGTTTTCTCCTCATTCCTTTCTTAAATATGAGACTTCTCCTACCGAACCCAAGATGAAGGCTCAGTTGGACGAGCCCATGCAGCTCGAGATGACGCGAAGAGAACTACGCCGTCGTCACAGCTCTTGTTTTTATTGTGGCGATTCCGACCACTGGGTTCGTCAATGTCCCAAAGCTCCTCCTTCGGGAAGATCGTCCAAGTCAGAGGGATCCAAGGACAAGGTATTCCCGGAGGTGGTAAGAAGCAAACTATTGCTACCTGTCTCAATTTCCTTTGGGGTCTTAAAGGGGTCAGGAAGTGCTATTGTGGATTCAGGGTCAGCATTTAGTTTTGTTGATCTCAAATTTGTTGAACATGTAGGGATCCCAATACTAAAATTGTCCACCCCGGTCCAGGTGGTTGCTATCGACTCTACCCCCCTCCTGGGGGGCATGATAAAACTCTGTACTCCCGAGATTACCCTGTCTGTAGGGGTCTGCCACTCTGAGAAATGTTCTTTTTTTGTTTTAGATAATCTTCCGGTACAAGTAGTTTTTGGCATGCCCTGGCTTCAGCAACATAACCCGGTCATAAACTGGAGTTCGGGCGAGTTAGAGAGATGGGGTTCCAACTGCTTAACTGTAATTCAAGCTGGAGTTTCTTTAGATGCCATTCCTCACTTTATTGCTGATTTTCATGATGTTTTTTCCACTGCTGAGACCGACACTCTCCCTCCCCATAGGCCTTATGACTGTGCTATTGAGTTGGTTCCCGAGTCCAAGTTTCCTAAGGGACGCATTTACAATCTTTCTGGTCCTGAACGCACTGCCATGAGAGACTACATCCAGGAGAGTCTTAAGGAGGGACATATTAGGCCCTCCACCTCGCCCTTGGGAGCTGGGTTATTTTTTGTTAAGAAGAAGGACGGTGGTCTCAGACCCTGTATTGATTATAGAATCTTGAATAAAATTACTATTAGGAATCAATATTCCATCCCGTTGATTCCTGATTTATTTAACCAGATCTTGGGTGTTTCTTGGTTTTCTAAACTCGATTTGAGGGGGTCTTATAACTTGATTCGTATTAAGGAGGGTGATGAATGGAAAACTGCCTTTAATACCCCAGAGGGACACTTTGAGTATCTTGTTATGCCATTCTCTGCGTTTCATAGGACCATATAATATTATTTAGGTTATTAACCCGGTGTCTTTTAGAGTAAAACTACCCGACTCCCTTCGTATATACACTGCGTGCAGAATTATTAGGCAAATGAGTATTTTGACCACATCATCCTCTTTATGCATGTTGTCTTACTCCAAGCTGTATAGGCTCGAAAGCCTACTCCCAATTAAGCATATTAGGTGATGTGCATCTCTGTAATGAGAAGGGGTGTGGTCTAATGACATCAACACCCTATATCAGGTGTGCATAATTATTAGGCAACTTCCTTTCCTTTGGCAAAATGGGTCAAAAGAAGGACTTGACAGGCTCAGAAAAGTCAAAAATAGTGAGATATCTTGCAGAGGGATGCAGCACTCTTAAAATTGCAAAGCTTCTGAAGCGTGATCATCGAACAATCAAGCGTTTCATTCAAAATAGTCAACAGGGTCGCAAGAAGCGTGTGGAAAAACCAAGGCGCAAAATAACTGCCCATGAACTGAGAAAAGTCAAGCGTGCAGCTGCCAAGATGCCACTTGCCACCAGTTTGGCCATATTTCAGAGCTGCAACATCACTGGAGTGCCCAAAAGCACAAGGTGTGCAATACTCAGAGACATGGCCAAGGTAAGAAAGGCTGAAAGACGACCACCACTGAACAAGACACACAAGCTGAAACGTCAAGACTGGGCCAAGAAATATCTCAAGACTGATTTTTCTAAGGTTTTATGGACTGATGAAATGAGAGTGAGTCTTGATGGGCCAGATGGATGGGCCCGTGGCTGGATTGGTAAAGGGCAGAGAGCTCCAGTCCGACTCAGACGCCAGCAAGGTGGAGGTGGAGTACTGGTTTGGGCTGGTATCATCAAAGATGAGCTTGTGGGGCCTTTTCGGGTTGAGGATGGAGTCAAGCTCAACTCCCAGTCCTACTGCCAGTTTCTGGAAGACACCTTCTTCAAGCAGTGGTACAGGAAGAAGTCTGCATCCTTCAAGAAAAACATGATTTTCATGCAGGACAATGCTCCATCACACGCGTCCAAGTACTCCACAGCGTGGCTGGCAAGAAAGGGTATAAAAGAAGAAAATCTAATGACATGGCCTCCTTGTTCACCTGATCTGAACCCCATTGAGAACCTGTGGTCCATCATCAAATGTGAGATTTACAAGGAGGGAAAACAGTACACCTCTCTGAACAGTGTATGGGAGGCTGTGGTTGCTGCTGCACGCAATGTTGATGGTGAACAGATCAAAACACTGACAGAATCCATGGATGGCAGGCTTTTCAGTGTCCTTGCAAAGAAAGGTGGCTATATTGGTCACTGATTTGTTTTTGTTTTGTTTTTGAATGTCAGAAATGTATATTTGTGAATGTTGAGATGTTATATTGGTTTCACTGGTAAAAATAAATAATTGAAATGGGTATATATTTGTTTTTTGTTAAGTTGCCTAATAATTATGCACAGTAATAGTCACCTGCACACACAGATATCCCCCTAAAATAGCTAAAACTAAAAACAAACTAAAAACTACTTCCAAAAATATTCAGCTTTGATATTAATGAGTTTTTTGGGTTCATTGAGAACATGGTTGTTGTTCAATAATAAAATTAATCCTCAAAAATACAACTTGCCTAATAATTCTGCACTCCCTGTATGATGTGTTTCATAAGTCTTTACTCAAGAAATATGTGTCGCCAGTGATTCCTTCAAAAAAACCTCCCCCACCTGTGGAGGTTGAGGGTCAGGAGGAATTTGGCATCTCTAGAATCATGGATGTTAGAAAGGTTAGAAACTCCTTTTAATACCTGGTCCACTGGAAAGGTTTTGGACCCGAGGAGAGGTCCTGGGTACCTGTGTCCAGGATGCATGCTTCCAGGTTAATTGCTAAGTTTCACCGGGAACATCCTGAGAAGCCCTGTCCACGATTGTTGAGTCCAGAGGCCCCTCGTGGAAGTGGGGGTACTGTCACGAGAGGCAGGCGGCGGGCTTCTGTCCCCCTGCGCTCTCGATGCTCCCCGATCTCCTGGCAGCCTGGACGCTCGCGGCATCCGTCTGCGCCTCCTGGCTCCCAGTGTCTCCGTCGCCATGGTGACGGGGGACGCGGTACGTCCGGCCGCACTCCTCCTGCAGGAGCGGTCGGCATTCCTCGTAATGGGAACCGGGAGGGGCTGAGCGGGAGGATGGATCATGTGACGCTGGCCGTAGACACGGTCGGTTGGATTGCAGTAGATAATGCTTCCAGTCGGTTTAGCACCACCCTGTCTTCCACCAAGTCCAGTCTAAGTAGCCAGGAGTCTGGTCAACACAATCCTCATCCTGAACTTCCTTCCTCCCACCATGTACAGTCTGTCCAAACAAGTGATCCCACACGCAGATATTCCGAGGACCTTTTTTCATCACCATTACTTGATTTGGCCATCTCGCCAAGCACGCTTGAAGAGGGACATGAGATCTTGTGCCCTGATTCCAAACCTCTTGAGCATCCACAGTCACAATAAGATGACCGTGGGGAACGGCAATTAGTGTTTCACGAAGTGGATGATGATGAGACACAGTTGCCAATGAGGTTGATGAAGAGGATGAGACACAGTTGTCAATCACTGAGGTTGTGGTTAGGTCAATAAATCAGGAGGATGATCAGAGTGAGGAAGCGGAAGAGGAGGTGGTGGACGATGAGGTCACTGAACCAACATGGGAAGGTGGAAAGCCGAGCGAGGACATCAGTACAGAAGGGGAGGTATCTGCAGCACCGCAACAAGCTGAAAAAGTCAGTGGGGTGCCAAAAGGGAGAAGGCGGGCCACATCAAACAGGCCCGCAACTGTTCCCTGGAGCACCCCCTTGTGGAAATCTCGCTTGCCAAGGGGTAGATATTCCGCAGTAAGGCGCTTGAGGAAAGTGCGGATGACAAAAGAATAGTAGTTTGCAACCTGTGCCATACGAAAATGAGCCGGTGTGTGAACACTAGAAACCTCACCACCACCAGCATGATCCGCCACATGGTATCCAAGCACCGTAATAAGAGGGACGAACGCTTGGGTCCACAATCTGTGTCTGCAGGTCACACCACTTCCCCTATGCTATGTGCTGGCCAATCCCATGTCAAAGGCGCAGGCCCAGATGCCTTCCGCCCTGCACCTGGAAGTTTGCAAGCACCATCAGTGACCACATTCACTTCCGTGTCCCAGTGCAGCGTCCAAATGTCCTTACCCCAGGTCATTTTATTCCAATCTGAACTTCAGAGGAGAAAAAAATTACAACTATTTGACAAAGTAACACTATATTAGCTAAATTGCTCTATATTCGTTTTTTTCCCCGAATATTCACTATATTGCTATATATTCTTGTTTTTTAATATTACGAATATTCTAAAAGCTAATATATTTGTTTTTTAGAATATTCGTCTTTTTTTTAAAATCTGTACAGTTGTTCCACTTTGGCATACTACTCCCAGACATGAGTCCCCGTCACCATGGAAATGCCTGGGGGTTAGAATATACCATCGGAGCTGAGTTTTCACAATCTCATTGATTCTCATTACGAAAATTTACATTACAAAAATTCTCATTACGAAAATTTGCATTACGAAAATTCGCAATCAAAACTACTCCTAAAGTCAAAGATATTGCAGCCTTCTCATTGGCCCACAAGCTAGAAGTGGGGAGGGATCATGTGTACTGATTTAAAAAAAATCACTATATATATAAATATATATCACTATATTCTAAATATTCGCAAATTCTCGAAGTGCCTATATTCGCAATATTTAATTCGCAATTAGAATATTCGTGAACAACACTACTAGCGAGTCCATTGCAATAATCTCGCTCTGTAGCGTCATCCACCATTGCAGATTTGCTGGAGAGCATAGCATTATCATGACTACAAATAAGTCCCTCTGATTGACCCCTTACATAATAATGCTGACATGAAGCTGCCGGTATGATGAAGCAAACACATAGCAATATGAATCAATGGTATGCGCGCATGTCTTCTACAGAGGAGGATCACAATCACAGAAACAGCCAGATTATCACAATGTACTGGCTTGTGTGAAATAACCCTATCACATTATTGTCTACTAGAGATCAGGTCTACAAAGTAGGATTTTATTTGTGTTTCAGTCTATATCTCCCATATGTGATTTGTAGTCCCATGTTCCATATCGGTGCCCTTTTTTTTTTTTCGATGTGGTTTTATAGAACCTTTTATAATGCATTGAATGTTTTATTTTTTTTTTAAAAAACTATGTAAAAGTATGATACTGTTTTTGAAAAAGTATTCAAAAATAAATACTTTTGGTTTTTGACTAATATTTTCTAATTGTTATTTCTTTGTAATTAATATTATTTTTTGTCCTAAGATTTGTGTGTGGTACAGTATGTTGGCAGGTTTTTATTATAGAAATATAAAGAAAATCAATCCACAAAAAGTAGACTGTGGCAAAACCAACCTCGCCACTAGGTGCTGGAGAAGCCTGGTTGCCAGCCTCTTGCCCCAGGATTTTGGGCCCTCTCATCAGCCCATGCTAAACTTAAACCCCATGGCGATTTGACTGTGTTTGTGGCATCTGAGCGCTGTTTGGATATTGAGCGTTCAGATCCAAGCCATCTGGGGATATGTTAAATGTCTATGTTTACTGTAATGGTTGGGACATTGTATATTTGAGTAGTGATTTCTGTCCACTGCTTGACCCTCAACACGGAGCCTCGTCTCGTTCTTGGGGGGATTCACTGTATGCTGTTAGAGACTGATTGCTAGGAGTGTAAGCCGCTTGGGTGCGTTTCCTATTCGTCTGCTAGCAGCTATTCGTGATGGTTCCGTTCAGAGTTTGGAGCATTTCCTTATATGCCGTAACATGGACAATAACAGAAGACATGATGTTTTGAGACACGTTGCAACCATGATGAAGATTTGTTCGTAACACTACAGTCAATCAATGTTGTTTGACTGATGCATACTGATCAATTCTCCCTCAATTATGAGCCAGATTCCTATATAGCAACATCATTCAAATAAATGAGACTATGTAAATTATGATGATATGCTGTCTATGGAATAATTAACCCCAAGAAATTATAAAATTTTTATAACCACAGTTTATTTTTTGGGGAACTATAGTTAACAAAACTGTAAAAGACAGAGAATCAAAAATCAAATCCAAAACATAAAAGTGCACAGCATGAATGGTTTTGACAAATTCAAATATGCTCATCTTGCCAAGGCACAGATCCAGCCGAAGAGATAAAATATTCTGCAAATTGATCCTGCATGCGATTCACAGCAGTTGTTGATCTTGGCCCAGTTTGAACTGTATCTCCAGGTGTGGAAACTGACATGGGGTCTAAAAGCAAAGGCTCTTTGGTTAGTACATAATTGTGCAACACAACACATGCTTTTATAACGTCATCCACTGCGTCTATTTTTATTGCATTGGCCTATTGAATAGTCGCCATTTTGCAACCAGAATGCCAAAATCACACTCTACTATTCTTTGTGCGCGAGTCAGGCGGTAATTAAAAACTCTTTTAGGATAGGTTAAACCACAGCTAGAATATGGCTTCAATAAATTTCCACACATTTGGAAAGCTTCATCTCCAATAAGAACAAATGGTAGAGCAGGGTTTAAAGTACCAGGTAAAGGCCTAGGCTCCAGATCTTCATGGGCTAGCAAGATGTCCTCAGCAAGTTCCTCAGCATTTAGAGCTCGTGCCAAGGCAGAAGCTGCCCGTGTCCAGCTACAGTACGCAGAAAAAAAAGCCATGATGATGCAGGAGTTAGCAGCTAGGGAAGCTGCCATAGCACAAGAGAGAGGAGCTAGGGAAGCTGCCATAGCATAAGAGAGAGCAGCTAGGGAAGCTGCCATAGCATTAGAGAGAGCAGCTAGGGAAGCTGCCATAGCAGTAGAAGAAGCTGAATTAAAATCTAAATTGCTCATCCTGCAGCGACAGACTGCAGCTGTAGTTGCTGAAGCAGAGGCCGCTGCCTACATGGGAACAAGTCGGTCAGGAAGTGAAAAATCATATTAAGACTCAGAGGTTCCAGAAAAACCTCTATTCTCTGCAGATCGTACAAGTGAGTACATCCAGAACCTTACTGATGTGCATACAAAGGAGCAGTCTCTTAATCCTGAAGCAAAGGAATTCAGGCCGAGATCAACATACCCCCTGAGCAGGCCCAATCAACCACATGAGGTCAGTGGCTGCCAGCAAACCAAGAATGAAGCACCAGAAACTAGAGATGTCCCGAACTATTCGCCGGCGAACAGTTCCCGGCGAACATATGCGATGTTCGATCCGCCCCCTATTCGTCATCATTGAGTAAACTTTGACCCTGTACCTCACAGTCAGCAGACACATTCCAGCCAATCAGCATCATACCCTCCCTCCCAGACCTTCCCACCTCCTGGACAGCATCCATTTTAGATTCATTCGGAAGCTGCATTCTTAGTGAGAGAAGGGACAGTGTAGCTGCTGCTGATTTAATAGGGAAATCGATAGCTAGGCTAGTGTATTCAGTGTCCACTACAGTCCTGAAAGACTCATCTGATCTCTGCTGTAAGGACAGCACCCCAAAAAGCCCTTTTTAGGGCTAGAACATCAGTCTGCTTTTTTTTTTTTTTGTGTAATCTAATTGCAGTTTCCTGCCAGCATGTGTGTCAAGCTCACAGCGTATACTGTGCCCACTTGCCCAGTGCCACCACTCATATCTGGTGTCACAGTAGCTTGCATTTAAAAAAAAACAAAAAAAAATTTTTGGACTGTAATATAATAGCAGTCAGTTGCCTGCACGTGTTTGTGTGTTTAAGGCCCTGCTGCAAGTGCATAGTGTCACCAGCGCAACTCATATCTGGTGTCACAGTAGATTACATTTAAAGAAAAACAACAATTTTGACTGTGAATAAATAGCAGTCAGTTGCCTGCACGTGTTTGTGTGTTTCGTTCCCTACTGCAAGTGCATAGTGTCACCAGCGCAACTCATATCTGGTGTCACAGTAGATTACATAAAAAAATATATATATTTTGACTGTGAATAAATAGCAATCAGTTGCCTGCACGTGTTTGTGTGTTTCGTGCCCTGCTGCAAGTGCATAGTGTCACCAGCGCAACTCATATCTGGTGTCACAGTAGATTACATAAAAAAAATAATAATAATTTTGACTGTCAATAAATAGCAATCAGTTGCCTGCACGTGTTTGTGTGTTTTGTGCCCTGCTGCAAGTGCATAGTGTCACCAGGGCAACTCATATATCTGGTGTCACAGTAGATTACATTTAAAGAAAAACAACAATGTTGACTGTGAATAAATAGCAGTCAGTTGCCTGCACGTGTTTGTGTGTTTAAGGCCCTGCTGCAAGTGCATAGTGTCACCAGCGCAACTCATATCTGGTGTCACAGTAGATTACATAAAAAAAATAATAATAATTTTGACTGTGAATAAATAGCAATCAGTTGCCTGCACGTGTTTGTGTGTTTTGTGCCCTGCTGCAAGTGCATAGTGTCACCAGGGCAACTCATATATCTGGTGTCACAGTAGATTACATTTAAAGAAAAACAACAATTTTGACTGTGAATAAATAGCAGTCAGTTGCCTGCACGTGTTTGTGTGTTTAAGGCCCTGCTGCAAGTGCATAGTGTCACCAGCACAACTCATATCTGGTGTCACAGTAGATTACATTTAAGGAAAAACAACAATTTTGACTGTGAATAAATAGCAGTCAGTTGCCTGCACGTGTTTGTGTGTTTCGTGCCCTGCTGCAAGTGCATAGTGTCACCAGCGCAACTCATATCTGGTGTCACAGTAGATTACATTTAAAGAAAAACAACAATTTTGACTGTGAATAAATAGCAGTCAGTTGCCTGCACGTGTTTGTGTGTTTAAGGCCCTGCTGCAAGTGCATAGTGTCACCAGCGCAACTCATATCTGGTGTCACAGTAGATTACATTAAAAAAAAAATAATAATTTTGACTGTCAATAAATAGCAATCAGTTGCCTGCACGTGTTTGTGTGTTTTGTGCCCTGCTGCAAGTGCATAGTGTCACCAGGGCAACTCATATATCTGGTGTCACAGTAGATTACATTTAAAGAAAAACAACAATGTTGACTGTGAATAAATAGCAGTCAGTTGCCTGCACGTGTTTGTGTGTTTAAGGCCCTGCTGCAAGTGCATAGTGTCACCAGCGCAACTCATATCTGGTGTCACAGTAGATTACATAAAAAAAATAATAATAATTTTGACTGTGAATAAATAGCAATCAGTTGCCTGCACGTGTTTGTGTGTTTTGTGCCCTGCTGCAAGTGCATAGTGTCACCAGGGCAACTCATATATCTGGTGTCACAGTAGATTACATTTAAAGAAAAACAACAATTTTGACTGTGAATAAATAGCAGTCAGTTGCCTGCACGTGTTTGTGTGTTTAAGGCCCTGCTGCAAGTGCATAGTGTCACCAGCACAACTCATATCTGGTGTCACAGTAGATTACATTTAAGGAAAAACAACAATTTTGACTGTGAATAAATAGCAGTCAGTTGCCTGCACGTGTTTGTGTGTTTCGTGCCCTGCTGCAAGTGCATAGTGTCACCAGCGCAACTCATATCTGGTGTCACAGTAGATTACATTTAAAGAAAAACAACAATTTTGACTGTGAATAAATAGCAGTCAGTTGCCTGCACGTGTTTGTGTGTTTAAGGCCCTGCTGCAAGTGCATAGTGTCACCAGCGCAACTCATATCTGGTGTCACAGTAGATTACATAAAAAAAATAATAATAATTTTGACTGTGAATAAATATCAGTGAGTTGCCTGCACGTGTTTGTGTGTTTTGTGCCCTGCTGCAAGTGCATAGTGTCACCAGGGCAACTCATATATCTGGTGTCACAGTAGATTACATTTAAAGAAAAACAACAATTTTGACTGTGAATAAATAGCAGTCAGTTGCCTGCACGTGTTTGTGTGTTTAAGGCCCTGCTGCAAGTGCATAGTGTCACCAGCACAACTCATATCTGGTGTCACAGTAGATTACATTTAAGGAAAAACAACAATTTTGACTGTGAATAAATAGCAGTCAGTTGCCTGCACGTGTTTGTGTGTTTTGTGCCCTGCTGCAAGTGCATAGTGTCACCAGCGCAACTCATATCTGGTGTCACAGTAGATTACATTTAAAGAAAAACAACAATTTTGACTGTGAATAAATAGCAGTCAGTTGCCTGCACGTGTTTGTGTGTTTAAGGCCCTACTGCAAGTGCATAGTGTCACCAGCGCAACTCCTATCTGGTGTCACAGTAGATTACATTTAAAGAAAAACAACAATTTTGACTGTGAATAAATAGCAGTCAGTTGCCTGCACGTGTTTGTGTGTTTAAGGCCCTGCTGCAAGTGCATAGTGTCACCAGCGCAACTCATATCTGGTGTCACAGTAGCTTGCACGCATAGTACAACAAAACTAATCTAAAAAAAATGACAGGCAGAGGCAGTCCACCCTGCAGGGGCCGTCGTGGTCGTGGTGCTGTGATTCCCTTTGGCCCTAGAATAATGCCCAGTGTTCAGAGGCCACGTACCCTGAACTCTAAAAGTTCTGAGGACATAGTTGACTGGCTAACACAGGACACCCAATCTTCTACAGCTTCCGCTCGGAACCTTGACGCACCATCCTCCTCCAGCTCAGCTTCGGGCACCTCTCAAGTTACCACTCGCCCGCCTGCCGCCACCACCAACACTAGCACCACAGCCGCTTCACTTGATCTATCAGAGGAGTTATTTACACATCAGTTGGAAGAAATGAGTGATGCACAACCATTATTGCCAGAGGATGTAGATAACAGGGATATGTCTCAGTCAGGCAGCATTACACACATGGACGTACGGTGTGATGATGATGATGTTGTACCCGCTGCTGCTTCCTTTGCTGAGTTGTCAGATACAAGTGAAGAGGTTGATGATGACGATGTGTCCGTGGATGTCACGTGGGTACCCGCTCGAAGAGAAGAAGAACAGGGGAAAAGTTCAGATGGGGAGACAGAGAGGAGGAGGAGACGAGTTGGAAGCAGGGGGAGGTCGTCGCAAGGAGCTAGTGGAACAGTCAGACAGCATGCATCGGCACCCGGGGTCAGCCAGACAGCACGCCAATCAACGCATGCTGTTGCCACCACCAGAATGCCATCATTGCAGAGCTCAGCAGTGTGGCTTTTTTTTTGTGTGTCTGCCTCTGACAACAGCGTTGCCATTTGCAACCTGTGCCAAAAGAAACTGAGTCGTGGGAAGTCCAACACCCACCTATGTACAACTGCTTTGTGAAGGCACATGATTGCACTTCACAAACGCCTATGAGATCAACACATGAGTACAAGCAGCACACAAACTCAAAGCCGCCATCCTCCTCCTGGTCCAGCATCTTCAGCTACGTCAACCACTGCTGTCCTCCTTGCCACCTCTCAACCATCCGCCACTCCGTCTCCCGCCTTGAGCAGTTCCTGCTCATCTGCCCATAGTCAGGTGTCTGTCAAGGACATGTTTGAGCGTAAGAAGCCAATGTCACAAAGTCACCCCCTTGCCCGGCGTCTGACAGCTGGCTTGTCTGAACTCTTAGCCTGCCAGCTTTTACCATACAAGCTGGTGGAGTCTGAGGCCTTCAAAAAATTTGTAGCTATTGGGACACCGCAGTGGAAGGTACCCGGCCGAAATTTCTTTGCACAAAAGGCAATCCCCAACCTGTACTCGATTGTTCAAAAGGAAGTAATGGCATGTCTGGCACACAGTGTTGGGGCAAGGGTCCATCTGACCACTGATACCTGGTCTGCAAAGCACGGTCAGGGCAGGTATATCACCTACGCTGTGCATTGGGTTAACCTGCTGACGGCTGCCAAGCATGGAATGCGTGGGTCTGCAGAGGAGTTGGTGACCCCGCTGCGACTTGCAGGCAGGCCTGCTGCCACCTCCTCTACTCCTCCTACTCCATCCTCTTCCATAACCTCCTCGGCTGAGTCCTCTTCTGCTGCTGCTTCTTGCTCCACATCAACGGCACCCCCCAGCTCCCCAGGGGCTATTCCACATCCCGGATACGACAGTGTCACGCCGTCTTGGGGTTGACTTGCCTGAAAGCAGACAGTCACACCGGACCAGCACTCCTGTCCGCCCTGAACGCACAGGTGGATCAGTGGCTGACTCCGCACCAACTGGAGATCGGCAAAGTGGTGTGTGACAACGGAAGCAATTTGTTGGCGGCATTGAATTTGGGCAAGTTGACACATGTGCCGTGCATGGCACATGTGTGTAATCTGATCGTACAACACTTTGTGAATAAGTACCCAGGCTTACAGGACGTCCTCAAGCAGGCCAGAAAGGTGTGTTGCCATTTCAGGCGTTCCTACACGGCCATGGCGCACTTTTCAGATATCCAGCGGCGAAACAACATGCCAGTGAGGCGCTTGATTTGCGACAGCCCGACACGTTGGAATTCAACACTCCTAATGTTCGACCGCCTGCTCCAACAAGAAAAAGCCGTCAACGAGTATTTGTATGACTGGGGTGCTAGGACAGCCTCTGCGGAGCTGGGAATTTTTTTGCCACGTTACTGGACGCTCATGCTCAATGCCTGTAGTCTCATGCGTCCTTTTGAGGAGGTGACAAACCTAGTCAGTCGCACCGAAGGCACCATCAGCGACATCATCCCATTTGTTTTCTTCCTGGAGCGTGCCCTGCGAAGAGTGCTGGATCAGGCTGTAGATGAGCGTGAAGAGGAAGAGTTGTGGTCACCATCATTACCAGAAACAGCCTTATCAACATCACTTGCTGGACCTGCGGCAACGCTAGAAGAGGAGTGTGAGGAAGAGGAGTCAGAGGAGGAATGTGGCTTTGAGGAGGAGGAGGAAGACCAACCACAGCAGGCATCCCAGGGTGCTCGTTGTCGCCCGTGGTGTTGTACGTGGCTGGGGGGAAGAACATACCTTCAGTGAGATCAGTGAGGACGAGGAACGGAACATGAGTAGCTCGGCATCCAACCTTGTGCAAATGGGGTCTTTCATGCTGTCGTGCCTGTTGAGGAACCCTCGTATAAAAAGGCTGAAGGAGAACGACCTGTACTGGGTGGCCACGCTACTAGACCCCCGGTATAAGCAGAAAGTGCCTGAAATGTTACCTTATTACCGCAAGTCGGAAAGGATGCAGCAGTTCCAAAATAAATTAAAAAGTATGCTTTACACAGCGTATAAGGGTGATGTCACAGCACAACGGGAATCTAACAGGGGAAGAGGTGAAAGTAATCCTCCTCCTACCACGACCACGCCGGCAAGGACAGGACGCTTTACAGACGTGTTGTTGATGGAGGACATGCAGAGCTTTTTAAGTCCTACGCATCGCCACAGCCCTTCGGGGTCCACCCTCAGAGAACGACTCGACCGTCAGGTAGCAGACTACCTCGCCTTAACTGCAGATATCGACACTCTGAGGAGAGATGAACCCCTTGACTACTGGGTGTGCAGGCTTGACCTATGGCCTGAGCTATCCCAATTTGCGATAGAACTTCTGGCCTGCCCCGCTTCAAGTGTCCAGTCAGAAAGGACCTTCAGTGCAGCAGGAGGTATTGTCACTGAGAAGAGAAGTCGCCTAGGTCAAAAAGTCTAGATTACCTCACCTTTATTAAGATGAATGAGGCATGGATCCCGAAGGGACTGACAGTGGGTGATACATTCGACTAAAAAAGGCCTGATGAGATGAGCTGCCTTGAGCTAAAAATGGTCCACACGCTGCTGTATTTTAACTCTGAATGCTGGATGACTTGCGTGACTTATCCGCCACCAACTAGGGTTCAAGCCGCAATGTTTTAGGGCACTTTCTGCCTGGGAAACATCAATTTTTCTGGCCGCTGCTACAGCAGCGGTTGCAACAATACCAAATTTTTCAGACATGTGTACATGCCTAATTTTTCTGGCCTCTGGTGCTGCACTGTGGCTGCAAAAAACAACAAAAAAAAAAAGGCACATACATGTGTCAATTCCTCATTGTGATCGTTACCTTGTTGTGGTGAAGGGGCTTGCGTATCACAATGAAGCAACCACCTCTATGAGTGTGTTGGCAATGGCAATGTTGGCACACCCCAGATGATAAGGTCGTTGCTTCATTGTGAACAGACCAAAAGCGATCGGCTGGATAATTTTGCATTGAAAAAACAATTTTCTTTGTGATCATCTAAGGTGATCATTAAAGCCTACTAGGCCAACAATGGGCCCACACTGCAGAATCATTGTTTTCTGGGTCACTTAACTGTCACTGAACTACCTCAGCTAGACCATAGGCTTTGAAAAAAAAACATTGCCTGCAATCTCCCAAATGTGCGCACGAGCACAGTCATCACTACACCAAGATTGACGCATAGAGGAATAAAATTTATGTCATGAGTGTGTCAACTATTGACAACTCTTTGCGGTTGTCTAAAATCTATTCCATACACGTCCCCTGATAGGGGACGTAACAGGGATTAAACTGATAGGAATAGTACTACTTAACACACCACTCCTATCTGGTGGCACAGTACATTGCACGGCGCACGCGCAGTGCCCCAAATTGGAAGTAGGAGGACCGACCAAGCATCTTTTTCCATCTCCCGGTTCCTAAAATCTATTCTATACACGTCCCCTGATACGGGACGTAACAGGGATTAAACTTATAGGAATAGTACTACTTAACACACCTTATTATAATAATAATAATAATAATAATACTAGTGGACGTAACAGGGATTAAACTGATAGGAATAGTACTACTTAACACACCACTCCTATCTGGTGGCACAGTACATTGCACGCGCAGTGCCCCAAATTGGAAGTAGGAGGACCGACCAAGCATCTTTTTCCATCTCCCGGTTCCTAAAATCTATTCCATACACGTCCCCTGATATGGGACGTAACAGGGATTAAACTTATAGGAATAGTACTACTTAACACACCTTATAATAATAATAATAATAATAATAATAATAATACTAGTGGACGTAACAGGGATTAAACTGATAGGAATAGTACTACTTAACACACCACTCCTATCTGGTGACACAGTACATTGCACGCGCAGTGCCCCAAATTGGAAGTAGGAGGACCGACCAAGCATCTTTTTCCAGGCTTTAGAAGCAAACCCATTGCAGAGCGGATGTCCTTCCATAAACAAAACAGCATCTGTTTCAAGTGCTGCGGATCTACTTATCACACTGCCAAAGACTGCAAAATACTGGTAGAATGTACAGAATGTGGCAGCGAGAGACATATTGCAGCTTTGCACCCTGGCCCTGCTCCTGCCCCACTAGAGACTGTAGAACCCAGGAAAGATCAGGGCAGGGAGCAACAAGAGACCCCACTCTCCTCAGTAATGTCTAATTGCACTGAAGTATGTGGACAAGGCAAGAGTGCACGATCATGCTCCAAAATCTGTTTAGTGACTGTGTATCCCACTGGCAAGAGAGAAAGGGCAGTGAAAATGTATGCAGTGCTAGATAAACAGAGCAATAAATCCCTTGCAAAGTCAGATTTCTTTGATATCTTTAACCTTAAGGCAAGTGAAGTTCCGTACACTCTAAGGACATGTGCGGGGACAATTGAAACCACAGGGAGAAGAGCTACTGACTTTACCATTGAATCCTTCAATAAGATAGTGCAGTTCCCACTTCCTACCCTAATAGAGTGTGGCATGATACCTGACGACAAAACTGAGATTCCCTCTCCAGAAGTAGCCCATCACCACCCTCACCTCCGCTCAATTGCTCATCTTATCCCAGCTGTTGAACCAGATGTTTCTATCCTTCTACTTCTTGGGAGAGATATCCTTCAGGTACACAAGGTGCGCCAGCAAATCAATGGACCTTATAATGCCCCCTATGCACAGACTGGACCTGGGGTGGGTCATTGTAGGAGAAATTTGCCTGGGGACAGTGCACCAGCCTTTGAACACGTCTGTGTTAACAAATGGACGCACATCCCTTCTCAATCCCTGTCACAACAGCTTCGTTGTCAAGGAAAGCTTTGGCAGGTCAAAACAACACTGTGACTCTTCTACACTAAATGGTAAAGAAGAAGTCAATTCCAACATTGAGACAGACAATTTAGGGATTACAGTGTTCCAGAAAACTAAAGATGATGATAAACAGGCTCTCTCTATAGAGGATCAGACCTTCTTGCAGATTATGGATAGAGAGGCTTAACAAGATGACAATCACAGTTGGGTGGCCCATCTCCCCTTTCACACACCCATACGTGTTTTGCCTAGTAACAGGGAGCAAGCCATGAAGTGTTTGCATTCACTCAGCAAAACACTGCAAAGAAAGCCAGAAGTGAAAAGAGAATTCACTGAATTCACTAAAGGGATGCTAGACAATGATCACGATGAAGTTGCAGGACCACTTGAGACAGACAGGGAACACTGGAATCTACTAATGTTTGGTGTTTACCATCCACACAAACCTAACCAACTCAGAATAATTTTTGATTCCAGCGCAGAGTATAAAGGAGTCTCTTTAAATGACGTACTGTTGAGTGGCCCTGACCTAAACAATACTTTGCTAGGTGTCCTCATGCGCTTCAGAAAAGAGCCCGTTGCTTTCATAGCAGATGTGCAACAAATGTTTTATTGCTTTATTGTCAGAGAAGACCACAGAGACTTTCTACGTTTTCTCTGGTACAAAGACGATAACAAAGACAAAGAAATTGTTGAGTACAGAATGAAAGTGCACGTATTTGGCAATAGCCCCTCTCCTGCTGTCGTTATATACTGCATGCAAAAGGCTGCCCAGAAAAAATGCAGAGTACTATGGACAAGAAGCCAAGCACTTTGTATTGAGACATTTCTATGTAGATGATGGACTCGCTTCTGCTAGCACACCTAAAGATGCAATTTTCATCCTCAGTAAAGCAAAGCAAATGCTGGCAGAATCCAATCTGCGTCTTCATAAAATCGCTTGCAACAGCCAAAAAGTTATGGAAGCCTTCCCTGTAGCAGACAGAGCTAAGGACCTTAAAGATCTTTGCCTAGGTACAAACACCCTTCCCCTGCAGAAAAGCCTAGGCCTAAGTTGGGATCTAGAAACAGATAGTTTTGTTTTCAGAGTTTCCTCAGAGGAAAAGCCTTTTACACGTAGAGTCAATCTATCCACCGTAAATAGCCTCTATGATGCCCTAGGGTTTGTATCACCTGTGACAATAAGAGGTAAGGTCTTAGTTCAGGAACTGTCATCTGAGAAAAGTGAATGGGATGCATTGCTTCCACAGGAGAGACCAAGTGAGTGGGTTCAATGGACAGAATCCTTGCAAGCGTTAGAGCACCTAAAGATAGACAGATGCTATGTGCCCGTATCTCTATCATCAGATTGCAGGAAAGAACTGTGCATCTTCTCAGATGCATCCACCACAGCTATAGGTGCAGTATCTTACTTGAAAGTAATTGATGCAGAAAATGTGTGTCATGTTGGATTTGTCATGGGAAAGTCCAAATTAAGCCCTAAACCAGCCCACACGATTCCTCATTTAGAGTGGTGTGCTGCAGTTGAAATGTCTGAGCTAATCACAGATGAACTAGACACTGACTTTGATGCTGTGAAATGCTTTACTGATAGCAAGACTGTCCTAGGGTACATTTGCTACACCACTAGGAGGTTCTATCTGTATGTCTCCAACAGAGTGAATAGAATCAGGCAATCTACAAACCCAGATCAGTGGTTCTATGTATCTACAGAGCAAAACCCTGCAGATTATACCACTAGACCTACTCAAGCAGCATGCCTTCAGAACTCTATATGGTTCTCAGGCCCATCCTTTCTATACCAACCACACTGTGAGCAGATAGACACTGCTAATGTTTATCCACTCATAGAGCCTGAAGCTGACCCTGAAATCAGATTGGAAATTACAAGTTTCAGTACCAAAGCTTCTGAAGCCACACTTCACTCCCATTGCTTTGATAGATTTTCACCACTTCACCAAAACCTTCCGGAGAGAAACCAATAGCGATCAGGTCAGAAGGTGGGAAGGTTTTCATGAACAGGTAAATCTAGAAGAACTTGCTCAGGCAAAGTCTGTTATAATTTCTTCTGTTCAAAACAAACATTTCCAGAAGGAAATTGACTGCATCAAAAAACAAAAGACATTCCCAAAACAAAGCCGTCTTAGGAGGCTTAGCCCGTTTTTAGACAAGAATGGGTTGTTGAGAGTAGGTGGACGTTTGTCTCTTGCTGAACTTTCAGAGGAAGAGAAACAGCCTGTCATTATACCTTATGATCACCACATTGCGACACTGCTTGTAAGGTACTATCATGAACAAGTAGTTCACCAAGGGCACCACATCACAGAGGGTGTATTTAGATCCGCAGGTTTCTGGATTCTTGGTGGCAAACGCTTGGTATCAGCTCTTACACACAAATGTGTCATCTGTCGCAAGCTGCGAGGAAGATTACAAAGTCAAAAGATGGCAGAGCTACCAGAAGACAGAGTAATTGCTCAACCACCTTTCACCAATGTGGGCTTATGGTCCATGTATTTGTATTTGGTCCATGGTCTGTTTTAACCCCTCGCACTAGAGGAGGCAGCGCGGACAGTAAACGATGGGCAGTCCTTTTCACTTGTTTGTCCACTCGAGCTGTACACATAGAGCTACTTGAAGCCATGTCAAAATCAAGCTTTATTAATGCCTTGAGGAGATTATTCTCAATTCGTGGCCCAGCCAAACTGCTCCATTCTGACAGAGGAACAAACTTTGTGGGAGCCTGTAAAGAACTTAACATTTGAGACAGCGAATCACAATTGTAAGACTTTCTCCAAGACAGAAGATGTACATGGGTCTTTAATCTTCCACACTCCTCACACATGGGTGGTGTCTGGGAGGGACTTATAGGTATAGCCAGGCGAATCTTGGACACTATGTTGCTACAAACCAAACCTGCTCAATTGACCCATGAGACTTTAAGCACCTTTATGGCAGAGGTTACAGCTATTATGAATGTCAGGCATATAGTTCCTGTGTCCTCAGACCCAGATACACCTATGGTCCTTACCCCAGCAATGTTGTTGACTCAAAAGGTGAACTCTTTGTCTGCTCTATCTGGAACCATAAGTACAACACAAGTTCATACGAAACAATGGAAGCAAGTACAATGCTTGGCAGACACCTTTTGGAAAAGATGGAAGAGAGAGTATCTGTCAAATCTGCAACGCCATAGGAAATGGACTGAGGATCGCCCAAATGTAAAAGTGGGTGATGTTGTTCTGTTGAAGGACAGCCAAGAGGGCAGGAACGAGTGGCCCGTAGGACTTATTGTCAATGCTCTACCAAGCAGGGATGGCAAGGTTAGAAAGGTGGAGGTCAAGATTGTAAAAAATGAGACCTCCAGAATTTATCTCAGACCTATAACTAACATTATAGTTTTGATCTCAGACTAGCTAGGATTCCATTTTCCTGTTTATATGTTTTTTTCTGCATAGCAGTAGTTATTTAGGTAGTGACATAATAAATAATGCCAGACAGGGAGTGTTCTGCCCATATTGTTCATAGTAAATGTATGCAATGTGCTGTTACAGATTACACTGCAATGTTAGTTTGACGTTGCTGCCATCTAGTGGTCAGAGTTAGTTATTATTTTGCCAGAGCTTGACAGGAAGTGGTATTTTTCTCAGTGTGATTTTCCAAGATGAAATTGAAAATTAAGATTTGAAAAACTTTCACCTGTGGCCAGAAACCTAGGAAACAAATACATAAGTGCCACACATTATACATAATGTAGCAATACTATTATGACAGTTTTTATAAAGCAGAACAACTGTCAGTTCATTGGTCAACAAGCGGCCTCCAGGTCAGCTAAAAATTAAAATTACCATATAGTAGCTCACAGTAACTTTGGTCAAATACCATGTATTTCACCCATGATTTAGAGAAAATATGGCATACTACCATTCTGGCTTCCATTAACTGCAAGTAATAAATTTACTAATTGGTGTAAAGAGTCAATGTGATCCATCACTTCGCCACACATGGGGACAGTACCAGTGGCCTATAAAATCTGTTCATCCACGCAATATTGTCTCTTGACATATTTGTCACGACCGCTATCCCAGCAGCAGTCGTGTCGCACCAGACGGAGGGGAAGGGGGACCCTTATCTACGGATGGGAATAGTATGGCCACCCCTGACTAACCCTAAGCTGGCACCTGTCTGCCCTGATACCCTAGACGGGGTATGAACCCGTGCGGCGAGCAGGATGCCTAAACCCTCAGTCACCCTAACAAGCCTAGAGTGGGGAAAGGCCGATGGGAGCACTAGTCACCATCACTCATGTCTAGGAGAACAGCAGGGGAAGACAGCAACAAACAAACTATAGCAGAGAAAGACTTATCCAGTCACGAGCAGAGAAGGCGATCCCAATCACGACAGTCCACGCCGGACAAGAGCTCCACAGCAACACCATCAAACGATCTCCTTCAAAGGTCAGAATAGAACTGGAAGTAAGGACTATATCTGGCAATGACTGCAAGTGAAACTGAAACTAATATAGTAGCTGGGAGTGGCAGTCAGGACAAAAAGGTTCACAAGGCAAAACCCGGATGACATACCCTGAACCATGGAGCAAACTCACAAGCTATAGCGAGAAGCAAGTCGCTGCGAACTTCTCCTCCCAGACCTGTCTGGATCAGTCACAGTCGTGACAGTACCCCCCTTTCTACGAGGGGCCCCCGGACCCTCAAGACCAGGCCTCTCCGGATGGGAGCTATGAAAAGCCCGAATGAGTCTGTCCGCTTTTATCTCTGAAGCTGGAACCCACATTCTCTCTTCGGAACCATAACCTCTCCAGTGCACCAGGTACTGAAGAGAGCGGCGAACATATCGTGAGTCAACAATCTTTTCTACCTGAAACTCAAGACTGCCATCAACAACCACCGGTGGAGGCGGTAGTGGCAATGGTTCAGGAGGTTCTACATATCTCTTCAGCAGAGATCTGTGGAAAACATTATGGATCCTTAGAGTCTGAGGTAGCTCCAGACGAAAAGCCACCGGGTTAATGATCTTAATTACCCTATAAGGACCTAATTTCCACGAGGGAACCTTCAACTTGATATTTCTGGTAGACAACCACACCAAGTCATTTACCCCAAGGTCCGGACCTTCAGAGCGCCTCCTATCAGCCACACGTTTGTATCTACCACCCATTCTCTTCAAACTTTCTTGCACACTCTGCCACACTGAAGAAAGTGAAGACGCAAATCGTTCCTCCTCTGGAATCCCAGACGGCCCCCCCTCACTAAACGTACAAAACTGAGGATGGAAACCATACGCACCAAAAAATGGTGACTTATCGGTGGATTCTTGACGACGATTATTAATGGCAAACTCGGCTAACGGTAAATAAGATGACCATTCCTCCTGATTTTCGGAAACAAAGCATCTCAAATATGTCTCTAGGTTTTGATTGGTACGTTCAGTCTGACCGTTGGACTGTGGATGGAAAGATAAGGAAAACGACAGATGAACCCCTAAACGAGAACAAAAAGCTTTCCAAAATTTAGAAACTAATTGGGTACCACGATCCGAAACAATATCGGAAGGGACCCCGTGAAGCTTCACGATGTGGTCAATAAAAACCTGAGCCAGTGTGTTAGCATTAGGCAATGCGGCAAGAGCAATAAAGTGCACCATTTTACTGAATCTGTCAACAACTACAAGAATAACAGTTTTCCCCGCTGATACTGGTAGATCCGTAATGAAATCCATTGATAGGTGCGTCCAAGGCCTGTTGGGGATGGCCAGAGGTAAAAGATGCCCTGCCGGACGAGTATGATCTACCTTAGAACGAGCACAGGTAGCACATGCAGACACAAAATTCAACACCTCCTAGCGCAACTTAGGCCACCAGAACCGATGAGACACTAATTCAGAGGTTGCCCTACTACCTGGGTGTCCTGCCAGTGTGGAGTTATGGTGTTCTTCTAGTATCTCCAGTCGTAAATTTTCTGGCACAAACAGTTTACCCGAGGGGCAGGAGGCCGGGGTGTCCCCCTGAGCTTCCAACACCCTCCCCTCTAAACCTGAGTGTAATGCAGAGACCACCACCCCCTTTTGCAAAATGGGCTCTGGTACCTCAACATCACCCCCTCCAGGAAAACTTCGAGACAATGCATCCGCCTTAGTATTTTTTGCCCCCGGGCGATAGGTTATTACAAAATTAAACCTAGTAAAAAATAACGACCACCGAGCCTGTCTAGGGGTGAGACGTTTAGCAGACTCCAGATATAATAAGTTTTTGTGATCAGTAATCACCGTGACGGGATGAACCGCCCCCTCCAAAAAATGACGCCACTCCTCAAAAGCCAACTTAATAGCCAAAAGTTCCCTGTTGCCAATATCATAGTTCCTTTCTGCAGTAGACAATTTCTTCGAAAAGAAAGCACACGGATGCCATTCACCAGGGGACGGGCCCTGAGATAGTACCGCTCCCACCCCCACCTCTGATGCGTCAACCTCTACAATAAAAGGAAGCGAGACATCTGGCTGTACGAGAATAGGGGCCGAGGTGAATCTCTCCTTCAGAGATGCAAAGGCAGTTTTGGCTGCATGTGACCATTTGGAAAAATCGGATCCCTTTCGGGTCATGTCCGTCAGTGGTTTGACCACCAAGGAATAGTTCTTTATAAACTTTCTATAAAAATTGGCAAACCCCAGGAAGCGTTGCAATGCCTTCAGGTTCTCAGGCAGATCCCAGTCTATAATCGCCCGGACTTTCTCTGGATCCATGCGGAAACCTGAATCTGACAACACATACCCCAGAAATGGCAGTTCTTTTACGGCGAACACACATTTTTCTAACTTAGCAAACAATTTGTTGGCCCTTAATATCTGCAGCACTTGTCTCACATGGATCTTATGTGTATCCAGATCCGGGGAATAGACCAGGATGTCATCAAGATATATCACAACAAATCTCCCGATAAGGTGACTAAAAATATCGTTGACAAAATGTTGGAATACCGCAGGCGCATTAGTAAGACCAAATGGCATGACCAGATTTTCATAATGCCCTTCCGGAGTATTAAAAGCCGTCTTCCACTCATCCCCCTCTTTGATGCGAACCAGGTTATAGGCTCCTCTGAGATCCATTTTGGAGAACCATTTAGCACCAGCAACCTGATTAAAGAGGTCGGGAATGAGAGGAAGAGGATAGGGATCTCGGATAGTTATCCGGTTTAATTCCCGGAAATCCAGGCAAGGACGTAGGCCCCCATCTTTCTTTTTAACGAAAAAGAACCCTGCAGCCACAGGTGAAGAAGAGGGTCTGATGTGTCCCTTAGCCAAACTCTCCGAAATATAATCTTTCATAGCCTTCCTCTCCGGGCCGGAAAGATTGTATAACCGGGTTTTAGGTAGTTTTGCCCCAGGTAATAGATTAATCAGGCAATCATATGGACGATGAGGTGGTAACCCCTGACAACCCTTCTCAGAGAACACATCCATAAAATCTGACAGAAAGGCAGGTAAAGATGTTACAGAGAGTGTAGAGCACCTACTACTCAAGCAGTTGTCCTTACAATGTTCACTCCACTCCACAATCTCCCCGGCCTGCCAATCCACCACTGGATTGTGAGTCACCAGCCAGGGAAGCCCCAATACCATAGGAGCCGGAAGACCGTCCAGGACATAACAAGAGATATGCTCTTTATGGAGGTCCCCTACCTGCAGATGGATATTATGGATGATCTGAGTTAACTCTTTCTGAGTAAGAGGGGAGGAGTCGATGGCAAAAAAAGGAATAGTTCTGCGTATCGGTTCCGGAGTAAAACCCAGAGCCTGAGCAAACCGTGAATCCACCAAGTTGACCCCCGCCCCACTGTCCAAAAAGACGGAACAGATCTCAGTCTTATTGCCCGCCTCAACGGTAGCGGACAACAAAAACTGAGACATGCGTATGGAGGAAACGAATACGCCCAGACTGTTATCCTCCGCACAATCTGGGGACTCTAGTTTTCCGGCGGCTCCTTTGTTTGTGGTCTCTTGGGTTCTGAGGGACAAACCTTTACAAAATGACCCCTCCCCCCACAACGAAAACAAACCTCTGACCTACGGCGGAACTTAGGAGGATTCACCCGTCTAGTGGCGCCCCCTATTTGCATTGGTTCGACTGGATCATAACAAACCGATCCCTGCCCTATAGAGGCCTCCGTAAAATTTAATAGTCTCTCCCTGAGTCGTCTGTCGATTCTTATGGACAGAGACATAGCAGCCTCCAGAGACCCAGGGACCTCGTATACCGCCAGCGCGTCTTTTAATTTTTCAGACAACCCCTGGCAGAACTGACTCCTAAGGGCCGAGTCATTCCATAACGTATCAGTAGCCCACCTACGGAATTCGGAACAATATAGTTCAGCAGACCGGTTCTCTTGCCGAAGTCTACGTAGCTTAGACTCAGCCAGTGAGACCCTGTCCGGGTCATCATATACGAGACCCAGCGCTTCAAAAAACTCCTTTCACTGATCGTAAGGCCAGAGAGTCTGATGGTAGGGAGAAAGCCCAAGCCTGCGGATCTCCTTGCAGGAGAGAAATTACAATGCCCACCCGTTGTTCCTCACCGCCGGAGGATCTAGGGCGTAACCTGAAGAACAATTTGCAAGCTTCTCTGAAGGTTACAAATTGGTCTCTCCCTCCTGAGAACCTATCAGGTAAAGCCACTTTTGGCTCAGGAGTACCTTGGTTTCCCGTAGCAACGGTGGAACCCAAGGATTGCTGCTGCTGCTGCAGCACTGTTGCTTTTAATCCTGCCACTTCAAGGGATAATCCCTGTAATTGTTTCGCCAAAACCGTAACCGGATCCATAGTGGAACAGAAAAATACAAAGCAAAACAGCAAGCAAAAAAAAAAGAAATGTCACTTTTTTTTTTTAAAAGGCCAGATATACTGTCACGACCGCTATCCCAGCAGCAGTCGTGTCGCACCAGACGGAGGGGAAGGGGGACCCTTATCTACGGATGGGAATAGTATGGCCACCCCTGACTAACCCTAAGCTGGCACCTGTCTGCCCTGATACCCTACACGGGGTGTGAACCCGTGCGGCGAGCAGGATGCCTAAACCCTCAGTCACCCTAACAAGCCTAGAGTGGGGAAAGGCCGATGGGAGCACTAGTCACCATCACTCATGTCTAGGAGAACAGCAGGGGAAGAAAGCAACAAACAAACTATAGCAGAGAAAGACTTATCCAGTCACGAGCAGAGAAGGCGATCCCAATCACGACAGTCCACGCCGGACAAGAGCTCCACAGAAACACCATCAAACGATCTCCTTCAAAGGTCAGAATAGAACTGGAAGTAAGGACTATATCTGGCAATGACTGCAAGTGAAACTGAAACTAATATAGTAGCTGGGAGTGGCAGACAGGACTCACCTGAGAAGGATGCCTACAAACTCCCAGTCAGGACAAAAAGGTTCACAAGGCAAAACCCGGATGACATACCCTGAACCATGGAGCAAACTCACAAGCTATCGCGAGAAGCAAGTCGCTGCGACCTTCTCCTCCCAGACCTGTCTGGATCAGTCACAGTCGTGACAATATTTGATTCAAATCCCAAACTCTCACTGTATTTTAAAATGTTAAAATGTGATTTTGGCCTAATTGAAATTAAGTATACCCAAAAAAATGGTGTTACCAAAAAACACAAAAAATAAATCGCTAAAGTACTAGGAAAAAAAAATGAATTATGTTGGTGATAAGTAATATATACCTTAGAGTGACGATCAGTCGTTCTTTAGGAGTTACACTCCGACAAAATTTTGTATCCTTGCGTCTTAATCATCTACGCAAACGTTGGACAAAGTCGTCAAAGCTTGAGACACTTAGAAAAAAATTTCAGGGTGTTTTCGAAGTTTTGGAAAAGAGTAGAAAAAACACCTCGTGTCATTTGGGCCGATGTAATGGGATGCACCCAATATTGCAGTCTTCTTTGACGTAAGCAAGCCATTCTCCTGTGTCTGATTTTCCAAATCATATAGTCCACAGAAAAAAAGGACATGAACAGGCAGCATAGTTCCACTACCAGCAAAGAGATGCAAAATCACACATCTAGTACCTTTCCTGAAATTTAAAGCATGAAAATGTGGGATGGACAAGGAAAAAAAAAAAAACGGATCCGTTAATTGATTGACATAACGGGTCCAACGGACAGTTTTAAATCCGTTTTTAATGGATCCGTTACTGAAATCCGTCTGTAAAACGGACAATAAGGGGTCCGTTGTGTTACGTTATGAATCAATCTGATTCTTTTTCAGAATGGATTAAAATCAGAATGGAAAACAGAACGGAAAGCAAAAACGCTGATTTGAACTCAGCCTTTGTGCTATGGCCTGTAGGTGGGTGGGTGGCAGGGTATTTGCGCTTGTGTTCAAATGCCTGGGGTAAGGACATTTGTACTCTGCGCTGGGACACGGACGTGGATGTGGTTGCTGATGGTGCTTGCAAAGGTCCAGGTGCAGGACGGGAGGCATCTTGACATGCGCCTTCAACAGGGGATTGGCCAGCACGTAACATAGGTGAAGATGAGGCAGTGGTGTGACCCGCGGACACAGATTGTGGACCCATGAGTTCGGCCCACCTATTACGGTGCTTTGATGCCATGTGGCGGATCATGCTGGTGGTGGTGAGGTTGCTAGTGTTCACGGCCCTGCTCATTTTTGTATGGCACAGGTGGCAAATTACAATTCTTTTCTCGTCCACACTTTCCTCAAAAAAGCGCCAGACTGCGGAACACCTACTCCTTGGCAAGGGAGATTTCCGCAAGGGTGTGCTCCAGGGAACAGTTGCAGGCCTGTTTAGGTGTGGTCCGCCATCTCCCTTTTGCCACCCTACTGCCTCTTCCAGCCTGCTGCGGTGCTGCGGATCCATCCCCCTCTGTACTGCTGTCCGAGTTCGACTTGCCACCTTCCCAGGTTGGGTCAGTAACTTCATCGTCCACCACCTCCTCTTCCACTTCCTCACTCTGCTCATCCTCCTCACTTGTTGACCTAACAACAACCTCAGTTATTGACAGCTGTGTCTCATCCTCATCATCAACCTCTTGAGACACTAATTGCCGTTGACCTATTGGCAACCGTGTCTCATCATCATCATCCACCTCGTGAAACACTAATTGCCATTCCCCACCGTCATCTTCTTGCTCAAGAGTTTGGGAATCAGGGCACAAGATCTCATGTCCCTCTTCAAGCGGGCTTGTTGAGAGACCCAAATCAAGGAATGGTGCTGAAAAGAGCACTTGTTTGGCAAGACTCTCCATGGTGGGAGGAAGGATGATCAGGGTGAGGATTGTGTTGACCAGACTCTTGGCTACTGAGACTGGACTTGGTGGAAGACAGGGTGGTGCTTAACCGACTGAAAGCATTATCTGCTGCAATCCAACCGACCACCTGGTCGCACTGGTCTGACTTCAAGAGTGTTGTCCTGCGCCACCCTGCAAACTGGGACATTGGAATCGTGGATGATTGTTTTTCTTGTGCTCTGGCAGCAGGCACAGGTTCACCGCGCCCAGGGCCACGGCCTCTGCATGCACCATCAGCATCATGGCCACTTCCCTGTCCCTTACTGCTCGCCTTCTTCATATTAAATGTTATATATGCTTAAAAGTATGTTACGCGTACAGTAGCATAGGATTTGTAAGTGTATGCGCAAAAAATAAAAAAAGGTATTTGGGATGCTCACAAGTAACACAGGAGAAATAACGCAGATAATGTTGCAGATGTCAGAAGCGGCTAATATAAAATTACAGGGAATGTCACAGGTATTTGGGTTGTGGAAACGTTACACAGGAGATGTACCCCAGCTAATGTCACTGTCCGCAGTGGACACTATCTACGGAAAAAGTACACTGGATGTCACTGATATTTTTTGGATATGCAGTTGTGCACACGTTACACAGGAGATGTAGTGCAGCTAATGTCACTGTCCGCAGCGGACACCATCTACGGAAAAAGTACACTGGATGTCACTGATATTTTTTGGATATGCAGTTGTGCACACGTTACACAGGAGATGTAGCGCAGCTAATGTCACTGTCCACAGCGGACACCGTCTACGGAAAAAGTACACTGGATGTCACTGATATTTTTGGAATGCTCACACGTTACACAGGAAAAATACCGCAGATAATGTCGCTGATGTCAGCAGCGGCTAATATAAAATTACAGGGAATGTCACAGGTATTTGGGTTGTGGAAATGTTACACAGGAGAGGTACCCCAGGTAATGTCACTGTCCGCAGCGGACACCATCTACGGAAAAAGTACACTGGATGTCACTGATATTTTTTGGATGTGCACACGTTACACAGGAGATGTAGCGCAGCTAATGCAACTGTCCGTAGTGGACACGTCTACGGAAAAAGTACCCTGGATGTCACTGATATTTTTGGGATGCGCACACGTTACAAAGGAGATGTAGCGCAGATAATGTTGCTGTCTGCAGCGGCCTAACTATTGCATGCTATTTTAGGATGCCCTAAAAATAGATATTGCTGCCACACACAACAATAGTCGTTAAAAGTACTTTTCTACTGAAAAAAAATATATATTCACTCCCTACACTATCTTTCCCTTCCTCAGCACAGCTCTCCCTGACTAACACTGAGCCGAACACGTGTCATCGGGTGCTATATATTGCACCCAATAACGCGTTTTGGCCAGCCAATCACTGTAATGCCAGTAACCAACAAGGCTACAGCATTACAGTGAAGGGCAGTACTTACCTGCACGTTTATTGGCAGCACAGCAGCCAAGAAACGTGCGGGGAGGAGACTCGAGCATCGCACTCAAGCAGCATTGAGCATTGCGCTCGAGCACACGCGGTATTCGGCCGAGCATGCTCGATCAACACTACTGATTTTCACTTTTCATGACTCATTCATTATTTAGAGATTATCTTGGCAGCCACAATTATGAAAGTTATAATGCAGATGATTATGTAGGTGGATTAGAGTGGAGCCGGCTACTATTTCTGAATCTTAACTGCTGTCACCATTTTGGTAAAATAAAATTTGCGAACGGTTATAAACAGGATGACACTGAGCGAGGCACTGTCTGTACTATTACAACATAGTAGAATATCTATGGTATTGTAAATATTGCACAGAAAAAAACTGTACTAATGCCGCAAATACTATTGTGTTCATTGCAAAAAGTTCTAGTTTGCCATATGACCAAACTAAGTGGGCATGTGAAATTTGGCCCCAGGGGGCATAATTGGTTGGAAGAAACATGACAGTTGGGCAAAGTAGAGCATGAAAATTCATAGGCATGGGGGGCCACATTGCTCACATGGGCAGAGCAGCTAGTCTTTAAAATGGTCTGTCTTTCTCACCATGGGAATATACCTGTAATAATAACTACCACTGTGTTAGGCTGGGTCAAGATAGAATAAAGCATCACAGTGAAAACATGGCTACAGGACGGTGGACAGTGTGTCCCATATGTGATCATCCAAGGTCAGGGTCAGAGAGAGCCTGAGAAGTGTGTAGAGATAGGAATCTTATTGCAAACTGTGTTTGGACCAAGATCTAATTGACAATGCAGACCTGTAGAGAGGCAATGTCAAGCATGCCACGTATGATAATGTCAAGCATGCAACGTATATAAGTATACCCCTTAGCAAGGAACACGCAGTACATATACAGTTAACCATAGAAGTAGAGACACTATTGCCCCTTGTGAGTTGTGACTGTAAATAACCTGCATTATAGTTTTGTGCAGCGTTCAAGAACTCACTTTCTGGGAGAGAAACCTGTTTTTTCCCCTATGAGGGCATACTGTACCACTGTAACACTTACGTATCTCAGAACAATGATTGTTTTATTCTGCACCTAGGCTTGGTCTGTGATCTGCCATCATCTGCCTAACACTCAGCTCTCATGCACATGAGCCAGCATGAATGTGAAAATAAGTAATATATGCAAGTACGCATGTACCATAGTTGCAGTCCATGCGGCTTCTATGGGTCCCTGCGTGGTGCTAAATGTTCGATCACTAAAGGCTCCACTGCTAGGACCTTCACAGCTCACTAGTATGGTGATCTCTACTACGACATTTTTACAAGCACCATCATATTGTGATGTCATAAGGATGAGTTGCAGCAGAATGCATTGTTGTTTGTATACTTCACGTTATATTGTGATGTCATTGTTACCAACTGAAGCATACCATGCTGTCCTTTGTATGTTGTGATGTTCATGTATAATATACTGTGACGTCATAGGGACCAACTGCAGCAGATTGATTTGCCTATTATATATAGTGTATGATACTAGGATGTCATAGGGGACTAGTTACTAGTGCAGAAAAGTTCACTGTATATCTTACATCATATGGTAATCGCATAGTGATCCATAGACCATAGCAGTACATTGGATCCTTCTTGTATATTTGACTTCTATGGCGGATCAAGGTGGAACCCAACCCAAAGTTATCACTCCTCGACCTCAAAGCAGTTGAACCCGGACATATCCCCATTGTCATCCAGGCAGCCCCCTGATATGAGCACTGGAGCATTTCATGCTCCGATGCTCTCCCTTGCCCTGTGCTGTGTCGCGCAGGGCAAGGGCTTTTTGTTTATGTTTTTACACTGCTAGGCAGAGGCTTCCACCCAGCAGCGTTGCCAGTGATGTCACTGACTCTGATGGGTGGGCTTTAGTGCTGCCCTAGCCATTTTACAAGCTAGGGCAGCGCTAAAGCCCACCCATTAATGCTGGTGACGTCACCGGGCTCACTGCTAAGCGGAAGCCTCTTCCTCATTTTCCCCTTGGAGAGCTCGGTACATCACTGGATCTTCAAAAAAAAAGTCTTTGAAAAGTCAGGGAAAAGGAGAGCACAGGAGCATAAAATACTCTGATGCTCATGTTAGAGGGGCTGCCTGGGTGAAAACAGGGATAAGTCCGGGTTCAGCTCTGAACCCAGACAACCCCTTTCTTAACTGATGCACAGGATACCTATTTGAATACAGCATAATGACCAGCTGCAGTCTATTGTGTTGTCCATTATATGCCTTGCATTTTATTGTGATATCATATCATACATCTTATCATATAAAGTCAGAATGCAGCAGATACTATGCCTTGGGAAAAAATATGTTGATGGATTTAAACTTTCTTCCTTGGCCTCACTACAACACAATTGAATAAATATAAGGCTATTTCCTTATTTTTAAATATCATAAAATAAATGCAATAAAAAATAGTTCAAAGATAAAGAGGGAAATTAACGATTATATTTACAGCTATTTTTTGTATATTTGTAACATGAGATGTCGCACAACATTATTTTCAGTAAATTTTGTGACATTTGCCTCTTTATATTACTTGATGTAACTTTTCACAGTGCTCTAGGTTTAAACTAAGTGAATATGTTTACACCTGTTTTATACAACATTTACTATTTGTGATCATTTCAAATGTTGCAAAAAGTTGCTACTTTTATACAGTACATATACACTCACCTAAAGAATTATTAGGAACACCTGTTCTATTTCTCCTTAATGCGATTATCTAGTCAACCAATCACATGGCAGTTGCTTCAATGCATTTAGGGGGGTGGTCCTGGTCAAGACAATCTCCTGAACTCCAAACTGAATGTCAGAATGGAAAAGAAAGGTGATTTAAGCAATTTTGAGCGTGGCATGGTTGTTGGTGCCAGACGGGCCGGTCTGAGTATTTCACAATCTGCTCAGTTACTGGGATTTTCACGCACAACCATTTCTAGGGTTTACAAAGAATGGTGTGAAAAGGGAAAAACATCCAGTATGCGGCAGTCCTGTGGGCAAAAATGCCTTGTGGATGCTAGAGGTCAGAGGAGAATGGGCCGACTGATTCAAGCTGATAGAAGAGCAACGTTGACTGAAATAACCACTCGTTACAAGCGAGGTATGCAGCAAAGCATTTGTGAAGCCACAACACGCACAACCTTGAGGGGGATGGGCTACAACAGCAGAAGACCCCACCGGGTACCACTCATCTCCACTACAAATAGGAAAAAGAGGCTACAATTTGTACAAGCTCACCAAAATTGGACTGTTGTAGACTGGAAAAATGGTTTCTTGAACATGACAATGAGTTCACTGTACTAAAATGGCCCCCACAGTCACCAGATCTCAACCCAATAGAGCATCTTTGGGATGTGGTGGAACGGGAGCTTCGTGCCCTGGATGTGCATCCCTCAAATCTCCATCAACTGCAAGATGCTATCCTATCAATATGGGCCAACATTTCTAAAGAATGCTATCAGCACCTTGTTGAATCAATGCCACATAGAATTAAGGCAGTTCTGAAGGCAAAAGGGGGTCCAACACCGTATTAGTATGGTGTTCCTAATAATTCTTTAGGTGAGTGTAGGTGTAAACCACATTGCAATCATGCCAACATTTTTCATATGGCAAGACAATTGAACTCAAAATCTGTAAGCCTACTTTCACACTGGCGTTTTGGTTTCGGTTTGTGAGATCCGTTCAGGGATCTCACAAGCGGTCCAAAAACGGATCAGTTTTGCCCTTAATGCATTCTGAATTGATAAGGATCTGCTCAGAATGCATCAGTTTGCATCAGTTCAGTCTCTATTCCGCTTTGGAAATGGACACCAAAACGCTGCTTGCAGCTGAGCCAAACGGATCCGTCCTGACACACAATGTAAGTCAATGGGGACGGATCCGTTTTCACTGACACAATCTGGCACAATAGAAAATGGATCCGTCCTCCATTGACTTTCAATGGTGTTCAAGACGGATCCGTTTTCGCTATGTTACAGATAATACAAACGGATCCATTCTGAACGGACGCATGCGGTTGTATTATCTGAACGGATGCGTTTGTGCAGATCCATGACGGATTCACACCAAACGCAAGTGTGAAAGTAGCCTAACAGAAATAGTATCTTTGCAGAGCATGACTCAGCATGTGATCCTACTCTGTTCTCTTTATACATGCAGCTGAACACATTACTGTGACTGCCCCCCCCACAGTTTCCCATCAATGACTGGAGCTAGAGGCATAAAAGTAACACAGAGCAGATGGGTGCATAGAAATTGAGAGGTTTTATTTAAAAAGAAGGATTATATATATATTTCTAATTATACCACCTCTTCCTGGGCACTAAAGAAAATCTTAGCAACTTCCAGAACTGCTGTTCACAAAGCTGTAGCACAAGGTGGCATCTGTACAAAGACTGCCATGAAGAAAGGCCAACCCTTGGGTCTAAAGAGACTTACTTTACATTCTTTAAAATTAATCCGTATTTATTTTACCTTTATTGCTCCTATCTTCTGCTCTGGACTGTGGTCACATGGTGATGTCCATGCATCTTTCTTATTTCCTTTGATGTTATGTCCATGGGCGTGTCAAAGCAGCAACAGGGGCAGTGATAGGGGAGTGTGTATGTAACTAGGTAATTGGGAGGAGCTATAAACTAGCTGGGTGTGGTTAGGGGCGGTGCTGGAGCTGTGGCAGAGAAAGGAGAAGTGCATCATGGGTTTGGTCGGATACAGCAACAGGAAGCGCTAGATATTGGATGGAAGCAAATGAGAGTGATCGGTTTACATGGTGAAAACGGGTCAGGAAGGGTCCAAATCCGAAGATGTATATGCAGTAAGTAATTACATGAGCATGTCATAGTAATTCTGAAAAAACCCTTTAAGGCTTTATTTCTTCTATAAAACAACAGAAAAATGCACAAAACATCTTATCAAGGATGTTATCTGGCCACAACTTTGATAAAAATAATAATAAGAGGTTAAATAAAATTAAAAAACACACACACACATTTGTAAGTGATTGGAGAAGTCTCATTCCACCTGAACCATGGGGGAGATTTATCAAACTGGTGCAAACGAAAACTGAATTAGTTTCTCTTAGCTACCAATCAGATTTCACACTTTATTTTTCAGAGCTTCTTTAGAAAATGAAGGATGGAATCTGGTTGCTATGGACAACTAAGCTAGTTTTCCTTTACACTAGTTTGATAAATCACCCTCCATATTTGTTTGTGTTCTTAATCCAGAATAGTGTTGTGAATACATTAATAAATCTGCCTAACCTCTTGGGGACACAGGGCGTACCTCTACGCCCTGATGTCCCAATACTTAAGGACACAGGGCGTACAGGTACGCCCTGTGTATTTTCGATTACCGCCGGGACAGGCGGGCAGGGGTTTACTTCCCCCAGCTCTGCTCTCCTCCTCCACATTGTTTCCTGGAATAAGAGAGAGAGAGCAGCCCGTCGGCAGCACCCCCACTGACCCACCATAGTGGCATCTGGCACTAAAAAGGTACCTAGGGACAGATTAGGAAAGTTTAGGGAAAAAAAATAATGAAAAGTTTTATCTTTGCATTACCCTGATCGGGTGTCGGGTCCACAGCACACTCAGCTGCGTAACCCTAGACCCCCCCCAGGGGTGCTGCAGCTTGCACCCCTGCCCCCCCCCCCCCACTCCACACAAATTTTTTGGGGCGCAAGCACTTTTTTTTTTGTGTGCGTGCTCTGACTGTGGCCAGGACTCTTAGCGTCCGGCCACTGTTAGCGCATCGCCCACCCCACCGCTGATCAGTGAGTTTGAATCTTTTTTTTTTTTCCACTTTTTTTTGGGCTTTTTTATTTTATTTTAATTTTTTTACTGTTAGGTTTAGGGTAAGTACGCGAACACCCGTGCCCCCACACACACGCACACTAAATAAAGTTTTATACACACGCACACACACTCCCCTATGGCCGTCAGACGTTCTCAGCCGAGGTGGCATACGCCCTGCTTCCCTCCGACTCTCAGAGCCCCAGTGAGGACGAGGATGACCCCACTTTCCTCTTGTCATCCGCGTCCTCCTCGTCATCTAGTGATGATGATGAGCCCCCAAGGCGGCGGAGACACCGCCAGGCGGAGCAAGGGGACCCCCATGCCAGGAACCCTGTGGCCCACACTAGTACGAGCAGCTCTGGGGCTTGTACTAGTATTCCAGACCACCAGATTAGTCCACCTGAGCCCCCAACCGGTAAACTTGCATGGTGTACCCAAGAGGATTTTGAGCCCGTGATTCCTGATGTTGTTGACCAATCAGGAATCCAGATTCCCACAGTGGGCTTCACTGAATATGACTATTTTTTTTTCAGTGACCACTTTGTGAATCTGATGGTGGAGCAAACGAACTTGTTCGCCCAACAGTTCATTGCTCAACACCCGGGCTCCTTTTTGGCTAGGTGGCTGGACTCCGGTCAGTGCAGCTGAGATGAGGACGTTTTGGGGCCTCGTTCTGCACATGGGCCTAGTAAAAAAAAAACTGTATCAGGCAGTACTGGAGTGGGGACGTCCTCTATCAGACCCCACTCTGCTGTATGGCCATGACACGTTCCCGTTTTAAGGGCCATCCTGAAATGCCTGCATTATGCAGATAATGCAGCATGTCCCCCCCAAAATGGTCCTGCTTATGACCGCCTGTACAAAATCAGGCCGTTCATTGATCACTTCGGGGCCACATTTTGGAGGCCTATGTACCTGGAAGGAAGGTCGCTGTTGATGAGTCTCACATTGCTTTCAAGGGGAGACTCATTTTCCGCCAGTATGTTCCCTCTAAGCGGACGAGGTATGGCGTGAAGCTGTACAAACTTTGTGAGAGTACCTCAGGGTACACTTACATGTTTTGTGTGTACGAGGGGCGAGATTCCTGTATTGAACTACCCAGAATGTCCCCCCACTTTGGGTGTTAGCGGGAAACTTGTGTGGGACCTTATGCACCCACTTCTAGATAAGGGTTACCACCTGTACGTGGATAACTTTTATACTAGTATCCCCTTGTTCCAGTCCCTCACCGCCAGATCCACGTCCGCCTGTGGGACCGTGGGGAAAAATCAACGTGGCCTCCCTACCCACCCCCTTCAGGTACCTATCCCCAGGGGTGAGACCCGTGCCCTTACTAGTGAAAACCTGTTGCTGGTCAGATATAAGGACAAGAGGGATGTCCTTGTACTGTCCACAATTCACGGTAACGGCATCATCCCTGTCCCTGTGTGAGGTACCGTGGCAACTCACCTCAAGCCAGATTGTATTGTCGACTACAATCGGTATATGGGAGGAGTTGATCTTTCTGATCAAGTCCTCACGCCATATAACGCCATGCGCAAAACCTGGGCATGGTACAAAAAAGTTGCAGTCTACTTGGTACAGGTTGCCTTGTACAACTCTTTTGTGCTGTCCCAGAGCGCTGAAAACACAGGGGTGCATCAGGGGGGCTTCAAATGGGACATGGTGTAAGTAAACCAGTCCAGCAAAATCTGCCTTCCAGAAACCATATGGTGTTCCTTTCCTTCTGCGCCCTGCCGTGTGCCCGTACAGTAGTTTACGACCACATATGGGGTGTTTCTATGAACTACAGAATCAGGGCAATAAATATTGAGTTTTGTTTGGCTGTTAACCCTTGCTTTGTTACCGGAGTGTTGCCAAGAGTGTGCAAAGCAGTAATCAAAGCAAAAGGTGGCTACTTTGAAGAACCTAGAATATGACATATTTTCAGTTGTTTCACACTTGTTTGTTATGTATATAATACAATATGTGTTAATTCATAGTTTTGATGCCTTCAGTGTGAATCTACAATTTTCATAGTCATGAAAATAAAGAAAACTCTTTGAATGAGAAGGTGTGTCCAAACTTTTGGTCTGTACTGTATGTGAATGGTTAGTCCTACCTGCCCTTCCTGATGCAGTAACAGAAATGAAGATGTTAATTTCTGTAAAAACTAAGCATCTAAAAATGTAACTTTATCAGTAAAGGAGATTTCATATCTATTTGAAATGCAAGTCTGAAAAAAAAAAAACATGGGAGTGGTTCTTTAATAATACTTTCTTATGGTGGGCCCAAGGAATCTCAGTCTAACGTTGCTTAAATACAGAATATATCTGCCATGATGTATGAAAAGAATAACAAGCGTAAAACCTGTGTTCAGACCAGCTATAGATTTTGGGGGTATGTGCCAGCAGCCCAGCAATGCTTTACTGCCAACATGAAAGCTGATTGTGCACATTATTATGATCCATATATTGTTAACATTATTGCTTAAACTGAATCCTTAAAAGAATATCACTTGTTAAACCATTTTAATGAGCTACATCGTTTCATGAACTTATCTGCCCTTCAATCTTAAAACATAAAATGAGCAACCAAGCCAAGGATGTCTTATTAAAACACTTTCTTTGAGAGAGTAGCCTTGATGTCCCAGTGATACATCTGTTCCTTTGATTTATTATCAAGCTGAAAACTGTTGTAATGCAAGCCCCCTACGAAATAAGAGAGCTGTAGCCATGTTAACGGAATGATGTGGTCCAATCTCAAAAGCTATTTCCTTATATTTTAGCATTTCCTAGTAACATGTGAAGCTAATGATGAGATTGATTTGAGATGGTTCCAAATTATAAAGCATAGCAATCTGATTTATTTTACTATGAAGATTTTACAGCCGAGATGGACAAATTTAAACCCTGTTTCTGATAGCTTAGGCTACTTTCACACTAGCGGCATTGACTATAATGGGGACGGGGGCAGAGCTCCGACTCAGCACGGCAGTGCACGGCGAACGGCCGCCGGACTAAAAGTACTGCATGTCCGACTTTTTAGTCCGGCGGCCTCTCGCCGTGCACTGCCGTGCTGTGCCGGAGCTCCGCCCCCATCCCCATTATAGTCAATGGGGATGGAGCGGCAGTCCGGTGGCACGGTGAAATAGCGGCAGGACGGATCCGACAGGGATTATAAATACTGACAATGATACAGTTTTGTATAGACTTTCTCCTGATGAAGGGGACATTTATTCTCCCCGAAACGCGTTG
The DNA here is from genome assembly GCF_905171765.1 of Bufo bufo. NCBI lineage: Eukaryota > Metazoa > Chordata > Amphibia > Anura > Bufonidae > Bufo > Bufo bufo. Next base: position 635,182,996 of record NC_053389.1, read on the forward strand.
AGCTTTATATCCTGCTTTTACACCAATAAAGGAAATTGCAAGAAGTATCCGGGGTTCGGACTGCTGCTTCATCCTAAGATTCTACAGGCGATTCAGGATAGAAAGGATTCCTTTGGGTGTCTTGAGCTTTATCCCAATTGGAAATCCTCCCTGTGAAGTGAGTGAAGTCCACTACCTAATGGTTTTAATTTGATTGATATAATCTAGTGATTCTGAATATCTTTTAAGGTATATCAGTTTTTTATTCTTTTTATTCTATTCTATTTTACCTATTGACACCCTCCTTTGAACCTTGGTGTTCTGGTGTATCTTACAAGGTAATTAGTGGGTAAATACATCCTACTCCTCTAATCTATTCTTTACTCTTAATTATTCCTATTATTCGGACTGGCGCCTCTTGGTCTATTGTGGTTATTATTTTTCCTTTGGCTTTACATTTTCACTCCTTGGTTGTGCCTGGTGCTCAGGCACACAAAGAACCACACACGGCAGCCTCTCCTAAACATTTCCTTTTATCTATCTTCTATTCTAATTAGTATCTATCCAATCATTACTGCTTAAGAAGTTCCACTCTTTGGCGCCCTGCCTGACCATTTGATTACTTGGGATTCAATTCCGAGATAGTCGAGTGAGTTATCCTCTTTTTTATATTGTCATTTCTTTTTCTTCCCATATCTGTTTATAAAAATATCACATGATCTAACTGTGCCAAAACAGCCACACAAAAAGTGTAATATCAAGCGATCAAATAGTCAAATGTATCCCAAAATTGCACCAATGACATCATCCTGCAAAAAATTTGTTCCCACATAAAAAAAATTGCCAGAAAAGAATATAAATGGCTTTCAGAAAATGGCAACACAGAAACAAGATTTTTTCATTTAAATGCTTTTACTGTGTAAAACTTAAAGGGAACCTGTCACCTCCTAAATGCATGTAAAGCCGCCAGCAGTACCTCAGGGTAGCCCGCAGTGTGATACTAATCATACTTTTTATCCTGCAGTCCGATGCTGCATAAGGTCAGAAAACAATATTTTATCCTCCGTCTGCGCAAATTTGCATGTCAGCTTGAACTCAAGGGGCAAAGGCTTCCTTGCTTCAAGTCAAGGTAACCATGCCCCCTCTTGCCTTTGAGTGACAGCCCGCAATTCGGCTTCGCTTTCCGAAGTCTCGCGCATGCAAGGGGCACTCTATTTTACTGCGCAATCCCATGCCCTGACATTTACTGATGGGATAATACTATTGTACCTTATGCATTTTATCTTCCATGTAGTACATTTGGTCAATTTTCCATGTATTTTAGTAATATTTAAAAAAGGATATAATTTTTATTCTTTGTGGCTGTTTATGTTATGGGTATTCACACCATGGTTTTCTATAGGTTTCTTTGATTCGCTTAGGTGTGCCCCTTTATTAGGTCTAAATCTACAGTCGTGGCCAAAAGTTTTGAGAATGACATAAATTTCGGAAATTGGAAAAGTTACTGCTTAAGTTTTTATAATAGCAATTTGCATATACTCCTGAATGTTATGAAGAGTGATCAGATGAATTGCATAGTCCTTCTTTGCCATGAAAATTAACTTAATCCCAAAAAAACCTTTCCACTGCATTTCATTGCTGTCATTAAAGGACCTGCTGAGATCATTTCAGTAATCGTCTTGTTAACTCAGGTGAGAATGTTGACGAGCGCAAATTTGCAAATTCTAGAATTCGTGATCGCCAGTCATTATCTTCTTGATTGAGAAAATCGGCAATGTAATATGCATGTATTGCGTGCGCAATACAGGTGTAGCTCACTTTTGCTACATTTTTAAAGCTGCTAGAAGTTTCCTGAGACTGGAGAAAACGGTTGGCAGCAACTTTCGTGACTGTGAGGAAGAACTCCTGATCACTGTAAGTAATTTTACATTACAGCATTGTTTTTGATTAAAAACAGACAGCAAATTACTTTTTGTTTTCAAAGACGAAAGCCAAAGACACTAATCCCTATCATAGCACAGTAATTCTTATCACACTACCTGCACTGGAACCTATCAGCTACTTTGCATCACTATCTAACCTACCCTGACTATCTCCCACTAACTATCTGTATTATATATACAGTTGCAATAAAAAGTATGTGAACCCTTTGGAATTATATGGATTTCTGCACAAATTGGTCATAAAATGTGATCTGATCTTCATCTAAGTCACAGCAATAGACAATCACAGTCTGCTTAAACTAATAACACACAAAGAATTAAATGTTACCATGTTTTTATTGAACACACCATGTAAACATTCACAGTGCAGGTGGAAAAAGTATGTGAACCCGTGGATTTAATAACTGGTTGAACCTCCTTTGGCAGCAATAACGTCAACCAAACGTTTCCTGTAGTTGCAGATCAGACGTGCACAACGGTCAGGAGTAATTCTTGACCATTCCTCTTTAGAGAACTGTTTCAGTTCAGCAATATTCTTAGGATGTCTGGTGTGAATCGCTTTCTTGAGGTCATGCCACAGCATCTCAATCGGGTTGAGGTCAGGACTCTGACTGGACCACTCCAGAAGGCGTATTTTCTTCTGTTTAAGCCATTCTGTTGTTGATTTACTTCTATGCTTTGGGTCATTGTCCTGTTGCAACACCCATCTTCTGTTGAGCTTTAGCTGGTGGACAGATGGCCTTAAGTTCTCCTGCAAAATGTCTTGATAAACTTGGGAAAAATTTTTCCCTTCGATGATAGCAATCCGTCCAGGCCCTGACGCAGCAAAGCAGCCCCAAACCATGATGCCCCCACCACCATACTTCACAGTTGGGATGAGGTTTTGATGTTGGTGTGCTGTGCCTCTTTTTCTCCACACATAGTGTTGTGTGTTTCTTCCAAACAACTCAACTTTGGTTTCATCTGTCCACAGAATATTTTGCCAGCACTGCTGTGGAACATCCAGGTGCTCTTGTGCAAACTGTAAACGTACAGCAATGTTTTTTTTGGACAGCAGTGGCTTCCTCTGTGGTATCCTCCCATGAAATCCATTCTTGTTTAGTGTTTTACGTATCGTAGATTCGCTAACAGGGATGTTAGCATATGCCAGATATTTTTGTAAGTCTTTAGCTGACATTCTGGGATTCTTTTTCACCTCATTGAGCAGTCTGCGCTGTGCTCTTGCAGTCATCTTTACAGACGGCCACTCCTAGGGAGAGTAGCAGCAGTGCTGAACTTTCTCCATTTATAAACAATTTGTCTTACAGTGGACTGATGACCAGCAAGGCTTTTGGAGATACTTTTATAACCCTTTCCAGCTTTATGCAAGTCAACAATTCTTAATCGTAGGTCTTCTGAGAGCTCTTTTGTGCGAGGCATCATTCACATCAGGCAATGCTTCTTGTGAAAAGCAAACCCAGAACTGGTGTGTGTTTTTTATAGGGCAGGGCAGCTGTAACCAACACCTCCAATCTCATCTCATTGATTGGACTCCAGTTGGCTGACACCTCACTCCAATTAGCTCTTGGAGATGTCATTAGTCTAGGGGTTCACATACTTTTTCCACCTGCACTGTGAATGTTTACATTGTGTGTTCAATAAAAACATGGTAACATTTAATTCTTTGTGTGTTATTAGTTTAATCAGACTGTGATTGTCTATTGTTGTGACTTAGATGAAGATCAGATCACATTTTATGACCAATTTGTGCAGAAATCCATATAATTCCAAAGGGTTTACATACTTTTTCTTGCAACTGTATAAGCTAACTAACTAATTTAATTGGATAAGGAATAGGATCCAGATAAAAGCAAAGAGCACAGCAATGTTACTGCTCTCTCTCTCTCTCTCTCTCTCTCTCTCTCTCTCTCAGAACTGCAAAAAACTGCAGAAAATGGCTGCTGGGGAGTTTCTTATATAGTACAGGGGTAGGCAACTTTCCTATTGGTTGCTAGGGATGTTGCTAAGCTCAGAAAAAGATATTGAAGCCTTCTCATTGGCCAACAAGCAAGAATCAGTAGTACTGATGAAAAGAAATTTAGAATATTCGTGATCAACACTATTTAATTCTTGTGGAACACCTAAAAGGTAACAAAGTTTGTAAAATCAGTTTAGAATAACTTGAGGGGTGTAGTTTCTAAAAGTAAGCCCCTCAAAGTCACTTCATAACTGAACTGATTCTTTGAAAAATGGGTTTTGGAAATGTTCTTAAAAATTTTAAAAATCACTTCTAAAATTCTAAGAGTTTTAATGTCTTTAAAAAATAAAATGGCATTTACAAAATGATGCCAACATCAAGTAGATATATGGAAAATTTTAAGTAATAAGTATTTTATGAGGTTTCACTATCCATCAGAAAGGCAGAGAAATTCTAATTTCGAAAATTGCAAATTTTTTCACATTTTCTATAAATTTGGGATTTTTTTTTATAAATAAAAGCAAAACATATTGACTTAAATCACTAACATGAGGTAGAATATGTCACGAAAAAACAATCTCTGAATGACTTGGATAAGTAAAAGCATTCCAAAGTTATTACAAAATAAATTAACACTTCAGATTTGGAAAAATCGGACTGGGATTTAAGGTGAAAAGTGGCTCAGTACTGAAGGGGTTAATGGTGCTTTAAAATAATAATTATAATCATAATAACCCTCAATGCCATTTGCTTTTTAAAGTGCTGCTATAGTAACTTTCCATTACTACCTTTGTAAAGTTAAAGGATCCTTTCTAAATGTCTAAATCTACATGTAATGACATGTAATGAAAGTCCTTTGAACAAGTAAATCATGTCTCAGTTGACCACACATGTATCTATGTATGTAACATATATCACCTCAAAAGGTGTGTTTTGTTTTAGTTTTTTTATTGTTTCTTAGTGTTTTGTTTTGTTTTTTCAAGTTCAACAGGTCTAAGAGACACCTTTTCTCCTAGTTAATCTAGTTGCACACCTTTGGACCCTCTCCACTTCTCCTATATCTATTTTAGATTGTGGAGCCAAAAATGAATCCCATACTCAAAATGTGCACTTACAAGTTATACTAAGAGGAGTAATATTATATTGGAATCACAGATTTTTGTCTTTTTTTATATACAGTACAGACCAAAAGTTTGGACACACCTTCTCATTCAAAAAGTTTTCTTTATTTTCATGACTATGAAGGCATCAAAACTATGAATTAACCAGTTGCCGCAACTGTAACGCCGAAAAGCGTCATCGCGGCGGCTCCCCCAGGCTACGCTAACGCCAATTGGCGTCATCTCGCGTGAGCCGAGATTTCCTGTGAACGTGCGCACACAGGCGCGCGCGCTCACAGGAACGGAAGGTAAGAGAGTGGATCTCCAGCCTGCCAGCGGCGATCGTTCGCTGGCAGGCTGGAGATGTGATTTTTTTAACCCCTAACAGGTATATTAGACGCTGTTTTGATAACAGCGTCTAATATACCTGCTACCTGGTCCTCTGGTGGTCCCTTTTGTTTGGATCGACCACCAGAGGACACAGGTAGCTCAGTAAAGTAGCACCAAACACCACTACACTACACCCCCCCCCGTCACTTATTAACCCCTTATTAGCCCCTGATCACCACTGATCACCCCATATAGACTCCCTGATCACCCCCTGTCATTGATTACCCCCGTGACATTGATCACCCCCCTGTAAAGCTCCATTCAGATGTCCGCATGATTTTTACGGGTCCACTGATAGATGGATCGGATCCGCAAAACGCATACGGACGTCTGAATGGAGCCTTACAGGGGCGTGATCAATGACTGTGGTGATCACCCCATATAGACTCCCTGATCACCCCCCTGTCATTGATTACCCCCCTGTCATTGATCACCCCCCTGTAAAGCTCCATTCAGACGTCCGCATAATTTTTACGGATCCACTGATAGATGGATCGGATCCGCAAAACGCATACGGACGTCTGAATGGAGCCTTACAGGGGCGTGGTCAATGACTGTGGTGATCACCCCATATAGACTCCCTGATCACCCCCCTGTCATTGATTACCCCCCTGTCATTGATCACCCCCCTGTAAAGCTCCATTCAGACGTCCGCATGGTTTTTACGGATCCACTGATAGATGGATCGGATCCGCAAAACACATACAGGCGTCTCCCTGGAGCCTTCCAGGGGGGGTGATCACCCCATATAGACTCCCTGATCACCCCCCTGTCATTGATCACCCCCCCTGTCATTGATCACCCCCCCTGTCAGGCTGCATTCAGATGTCCATATGATTTTTACGGATCCACGGATACATGGATCGGATCCGCAAAACACATACGGACATCTGAATGGAGCCTTATAGGGGGGTGATCAATGACAGGGGGGTGATCACCCCATATAGACTCCCTGATCACCCCCCTGTCATTGATCACCCCCCTGTCATTGATCACCCCCCTGTCATTGATCACCCCTCTGTAAGGCTCCATTCAGACATTTTTTTGGCCCAAGTTAGCGGAAATTATTATTTTTTTCTTACAAAGTCTCATATTCCACTAACTTGTGTCAAAAAATCAAATCTCACATGAACTCACCATACCCCTCACAGAATCCAAATGCGTAAAATTTTTTAGACATTTATATTCCAGACTTCTTCTCACGCTTTAGGGCCCCTAGAATGCCAGGGCAGTATAAATACCCCACATGTGACCCCATTTCAGAAAGAAGACACCCCCAGGTATTCCGTGAGGGGCATATTGAGTCCATGAAAGATTGAAATTTTTGTCCCAAGTTAGCGGAAAGGGAGACTTTGTGAGAAAAAAATAAATAAAATCAATTTCCGCTAACTTGTGCCAAAAAAAAAAAAATTCTATGAACTCGCCATGCCCCTCATTGAATACCTTGGGGTGTCTTCTTTCCAAAATGGGGTCACATGTGGGGTATTTATACTGCCCTGGCATTTTAGGGGCCCTAAAGCGTGAGAAAAAGTCTGGGATCCAAATGTCTAAAAATGCCCTCATAAAAGGAATGTGGGCCCCTTTGCGCATCTAGGCTGCAAAAAAGTATCACACATCTGGTATCGCCGTACTCAGGAGAAGTTGGGCAATGTGTTTTGGGGTGTCATTTTACATATACCCATGCTGGGTGAGATAAATATCTTGGTCAAATGCCAACTTTGTATAAAAAAATGGGAAAAGTTGTCTTTTGCCGAGATATTTCTCTCACCCAGCATGAGTATATGTAAAAAGACACCCCAAAACACATTGCCCAACTTCTCCTGAATACGGCGATACCATATGTGTGACACTTTTTTGCAGCCTAGGTGGGCCCACATTCCAAAGAGCACCTTTAGGATTTCACAGGTCATTTACCTACTTACCACACATTAGGGCCCCTGGAAAATGCCAGGGCAGTATAACTACCCCACAAGTGACCCCATTTTGGAAAGAAGACACCCCAAGGTATTCCGTGAGGGGCATGGCGAGTTCCTCGAATTTTATATTTTTTGTCACAAGTTAGCCGAAAATGATGATTTTTTTTTTTTTCCTTACAAAGTCTCATATTCCACTAACTTGTGACAAAAAATAAAAACTTCCATGAACTCACTATGCCCATCACGAAATACCTGGGGGTGTCTTCTTTCCAAAATGGGCTCACTTGTGGGGAAGTTATACTGCCCTGGCATTCTAGGGGCCCAAATGTGTGGTAAAAAGTTTGAAATCAAAATGTGTAAAAAATGACCGGTGAAATCCGAAAGGTGCTCTTTGGAATATGGGCCCCTTTGCCCACCTAGGCTGCAAAAATGTGTCACACATGTGGTATCTCCGTACTGAGGAGAAGTTGGGGAATGTGTTTTGGGGTGTCATTTTACATATACCCATGCTGGGTGAGAGAAATATCTTGGCAAAAGACAACTTTTCCCATTTTTTTATACAAAGTTGGCATTTGACCAAGATATTTCTCTCACCCAGCATGGGTATATGTAAAATGACACCCCAAAACACATTCCCCAACTTGTCCTGAGTACGGCGATACCACATGTGTGGCACTTTTTTGCAGCCTAGGTGGGCAAAGGGGCCCACATTCCAAAGAGCACCTTTCGGATTTCACCGGTCATTTTTTACACATTTTGATTTCAAACTACTTACCACACATTTGGGCCCCTAGAATGCCAGGGCAGTATAACTACCCCACAAGTGACCCCATTTTGGAAAGAAGACACCCCAAGGTATTCGCTGATGGGCATAGTGAGTTCATAGAAGTTTTTATTTTTTGTCACAAGTTAGTGGAATATGAGACTTTGTAAGAAAAAAAATAAATAAATCATCATTTTCCACTAACTTGTGACAAAAAATAAAAAGTTCTACGAACTCACTATGCCCATCAGCGAATACCTTAGGGTGTCTACTTTCCGAAATGGGGTCATTTGTGGGGTGTTTGTACTGTCTGGCCATTGTAGAACCTCAGGAAACATGACAGGTGCTCAGAAAGTCAGAGCTGCTTCAAAAAGCGGAAATTCACATTTTTGTACCATAGTTTGTAAACGCTATAACTTTTACCCAAACCATTTTTTTTTTTACCCAAACATTTATTTATTTTTATCACAGACATGTAGAACAATAAATTTAGAGAAAAATTTATATATGGATGTCGTTTTTTTTGCAAAATTTTGCAACTGAAAGTGAAAAATGTCATTTTTTTGCCAAAAAATCGTTACATTTTGATTAATAACAAAAAAAGTAAAAATGTCAGCAGCAATGAAATACCACCAAATGAAATCTCTATTAGTGAGAAGAAAAGGAGGCAAAATTCATTTGGGTGGTAAGTTGCATGACCGAGCAATAAACCGCTAAATTTGTGGAGTGCCGATTTGTAAAAAAGGCCCTCGTCTTTAGGGGGGTATAAACCTGTGGTCCTTAAGTGGTTAACACATGTGGAATTATATACATAACAAACAAGTGTGAAACAACTGAAAATATGTCATATTCTAGGTCAGGGATCAGCAACCTTCGGCACTCCAGGTGTTGTGAAACTACATCTCCCATCATGCACATGATGCTTGGCTGTTCTCTGAACTCCCATAGAAGTGAAAGCAGCATGCTGGGAGTTGTAGTTTGACAACAGCTGGAGTGCCGAAGGTTGCTGATCCCTGTTCTAGGTTCTTCAAAGTAGCCACCTTTTGCTTTGATTACTGCTTTGCACACTCTTGGCATTCTCTTGATAAAAAATAAAGAAAACTCTTTGAATGAGAAGGTGTGTCCAAACTTTTGGTCTGTACTGTATACACACTAAAATCTTATATGCAGCTGTCTCCTGACACTGAGTGCTGCCGCTTATCTTTCACTCTAGTGTTTTCAATTCCGCTATTGAGATCCGTCATAGGATCTCAATAGCGGAAGAAAACACTTCAGTTTTGTTCCCATTCATTGTCAATGGGAACAAAACTGAACTGAACGAAACGGAGTGCACCAGAATGCATTCTGTTCTGTTTTGTTGCGTTTCCACCGCGGACAGAATAACGCTGCAGCAGAAAAGACACTCCCCTTGATCTGTCAGCTTGATATAAATCTAGCAGAGCAATGAATGTAAAGATCTCTGGATCCATGGAAGGTACAGGGCTGGTTCTAGCTTTGTTATAAAGAGATTGTCATGCACTATATGATTTTCATTTTTTACGTTGTCATTTGTATCTAAATCAGAAGAATCAGAGAGGTGCAGTTGACTATTTTACATTGCAGGGTCATAGGACATTGCCCTCCTTCAGAGCCTAATACCGCTTACTGGCAATGGCTAATCATCATTTGCATTCCTCTAGGGCAGGTGAACAATTAATTTCAATCTCTGATTGCTTTTGTATAATTTAAGTGCACATTTGCATCTTCAATCAGCGTCAGCACACAAGCCGCACTTCGGCAACCTGTCAATAAATCATGTCCTCCTTCTTACTTGTGAGGAACACTCTCTTTTCCCTAAGCATTGACTTTTACACTCCTAATAAATCCACAACACAAGCATCCAGGGAGTACCTACATTTTATCTTTCTATCTACATTGCAAGGCTAGGCCTTTAGAAAGGATTATTTATTTGTTTGCTGTATACGTATTTAACTGCACATGGACATCAACATTTCTAGTCTGCTTCATCTTCTATCACATTTTCAGTTTTCACTCTAATTCCACACAGCTAGTTCTCGTACACAGAAAAAAACGGTCATAAATTCCTTTCATTTCCATTTTTTTTTACATTTATTTGGCTATAAAAGCTGCTGAGCCAAATCTGAATAAACCCCAGCAAATAATATGTGTTCAGACTGAATAATGCCTCGTAGACACAGTTACCTGAACAACAGTCGTATTAGCTAGAGATGAGCGAATTTCATATTTAAAAATTTGTTCACGCTTAGTTTGGTGGTAAAAGCAGAATTGCTCGATGGATTCCGTTACCACGGACCATAACGCAATTCTATGACGGAATGCATAATGCCTTTAGAGGCATTCAGTTATTCATTCCATCATAATGGAAGTCTATGGGCTGCAAAACGGATCCGTTCCGTTTCTGTTATACAGGGAAGTCCTTTCCTGCATAACGGAAATGGGACGGATCTGTTATGCAGGCCATAGACTTCTATTATGACGGAATGAATAACGGAATACCTCTAAAGGCATTCCGCCATAGAATTTGTTATGGTCCGTGGTAACGGAATCCATCGAGCAATTCTGCTTTTACCACCAAACTAAGCGTGAACAAAGCTTATCTCTAGTATTAGCATAGCTGACAATCAGGTTGATAACTTTGGATATTGACAATACGAACTTCATCATTTCAGTTCAATATCACAATCACTATTTTCTGTCAGTATATAAAAATTAACAATAAATACTTAATGGGGTTGTCCCACGAAAAATAATTGACATTTTCAAATCAGAATCTGAATACTTTTGTAATTGCTTGTAATTAAAATGTTAGTATAGCCACTGAGTTATTCAATAAAATATATCTATATAGCGCCACCTACTGTTGGATTTTGCTTATAATTTGTGCACAATGCGATCAATACTAACTAACCATTAATGCATAGAAGAAGCAAATTGCATTACTTTTGAAAATGTTTAATATACTATACTTATATAGTTGCCATTTTTTACCTGTAGTCTAATTTACCAATCTTTTCCTCAATCTCCTTCATCCAAAAAAGGGATAGGTACTCATCTTGATCTGGCTATAAAGCATACGACCAGTGTCGGACTGGGGTGTCTAGAGCTCACAAGTAAAACTCATTCTGGGGGACCGCTGTACAGCTACAGTACATGCAAACACGCTACAAGATGATTGATTATAGGGGTCCCTGCAACAACTTTGACAGGGCAGGTCCCTGGGGAAAGAGGATAACGTCTTGCATACTCTACGTCTGTACCTAGAGGTTATCTCAGCCTACCAATGTTTCTATCAGTGGCGTATATCGAGAAGTAAGGGCCCCAAAGCAAGGATGAAACCAGCCCCCTCCCCATACACACACACAGGACAGAAGGGTTTCTGCCTAAACCCTTTTCAATGACCCTTGGGCCATTTTTCCACTGCCTCATTTGCTAAAAGTTGTTCCTTTAGAGCAGGGGTTCTGTGCGGCCCCCAACCATCTGGTAACAGACATGTATATCTATGTCTTGTGGCTGCTCACATGCCTTTTTCATGTACTCTCCCATTAGATGTGAGTCCTGGAACTGTAACTACACATTAATGGCATATACTGTATGTTCAATATGCCATAAATACAGTATTTCGGTTGTCAATACCCATTAAAAAAAAAATTTCGGCCCTTGATGTTGGTTCGGCCCCTGACAATGTGGCCCCCACCCAAAACATGTTGTGCACCCCTGCTTTAGAGGGTAGAGTCCCAACCAAGTTTTCACCTCCAGTAGAAGAGGAAATAATTCCAACTAAGACTGGGCCCCCTCTTGCCCTGGGCCCCATAGCAGTCTCATGCACTGCCGCAATGGATGTTACGCCCCTGCTTTCTATAATGGGGATCAGCAACATCCGGCGCTCCAGCTGTTCTAAAACTACAACTCCCAAAATCCACCTTTAACTTCTATGGGAGTAACAAGAACAACTAAGTGTGCATGCTGGGAGTTGTAATTTCACAGCAGCTGGAATGCCGAAGGTTTCTGATCCCTGTTCTATACTAATAAACTGTTAACCATCTGTTAACCTACCTAATATTTTATATCTACGGCTGGTTGAGATGCTGTGTGCTGCCTATCTATATATTGATAGTGATGTGCACCTACATACAGGTTGTGCTGACTCAATCCCCCACATTTTTTCTTTGTAGTATATATTGGAGGCGTGGCGATCTCCATGCAGTCATGCACACCTGACCAGTCAATCTGTCCTGAAGGCTGGTTTTAAAGTCAGTATAAAACTGAGTCTGCTTATAAAGAACCTACCAGTGGCCATTTGGCTCCAGGAGAAGTATATGGTGGGCTCAGCGTGCATGTTGGTACTTACATCTCTGGATCCGATGAAAGCTGTAATGGCACCGGACGGGGTTAAAAGCAGAGTGTGCTTGGCGTGCATGCTGACCTGCATTCCCTGGACTTTGTGTGGCTGTCATGGCCCATAAACAGGTAGGAACTAGTGTTAGGGACCACTCCATAGAGGCGACCTTGACGTGGTGAGTGGCTTATTACGCTTTGGCCAAAATGTACACCAATGCCTCATCCAGCATGGAGGCAGGGCAGAATGCTGGATGCAGAGTGCTATCACATTTGCATTTTCCTATCTATATATTGTTCAGTCAACTGTGTCACGTGCTACTTGTACAGGGGGTGGGGGACTACCTTTCTCAGGGGTCCACCAGAGAATTCACCTATTCCCCTTGGGCCAGTCCAAGTCTGCATAAGATCATGTAATTTTTGAATGCATTTGGCCATAAAATACATCTATATACCATATCAATCAGACATGTCCTAAATGTCTTATGAGTAAGCATAGCGCTCCAGAGCAAAACTCTGTGCACCTTTTCTCTGGAGCAGGGCACCACATGACATGCCGCTGTTTATAAGGGTGGTAGAGTTAAGCTGGCCATACGCATTAGATCTATGTCAGTGAAACCTGCCAATTTCAGTGTACTCAGCTGACCATGTTATTTGTATGAGGCCTCCTGATGGATAATGTTGGGGGATAAGAATCAGGCATGTTGGATTTGTTCTCAGGAGATAATCTACTGTCAGAGGTGTCTGGTGGCAACTCTCTTCCCTTTCCCCATTCACAACATATGTGTGCTCGACCGACCAGAGCATGCATATACAGTATGTATGGGATTATCAGGTGCCATCAGTTTCACTGCAATTGAATTTATACAATCTATGTTTAACACGTTAGGAGCTCTATAAATATGTATAAAGTGAGCATTCCATAGCGGTGGCTGGAGGTAACCAGAATTTTAAAATTTAACTCACCTTGGGAAACTAAACAGTGAGAAAAGTTTAATAATGGGGCCCATTTTCCCCATAGGCTCCATAACATTGGTGTGATCTACCTCTATGGTGGGCACATCATTGGTGAAACAGGTGGAAGAATAGCAACATCTCCTATCCCAAGAGCAAGACTATCAAGGTCTCAAACAGGTTTCTTGTTTTCAGATACCATATGTGCTTAATGCCATTATATACATCCCTATAGAGTAACTTCACCAGAAATCGGGCTCAGTTACTAGTAGTGCTAATGCACATCATGTAGTCTGAGAAGTTGTGGCCATCTTGCATGGCAGTAGAGGAGCTATAGAATTAGTGGAACTGCAGCTACAAAGATGAAAATGGGGGCGCCAGGTAAGCGTTCTGTTTGATCCCCAGTTGATGTGATTTTCGCTTTCTTAAACTGGAGTGCCACTTTAATTACCACCTGTGAAGGTGAAGAAACCTTGCACTATGCAAAATTAGTACTGTAGATCTCAGTATTCATCAGCAAAATTTTATTTTCTTTTGCAACAAGATGTAAGGTTATATGCTTTTTCTCAGACAAACAATGTCCTTATGCTTATATGGGTTATCCAGGCTGTGCCACCATCCACTGGCAGGTTCATGGGTACATTGGGCACATGCTCCTAGCCTGTGGTTAGAGAACCCGTAATGCATGCGTGAGTCTGAATCTCTCACCACACAGTACTAGCAGGAGATTCAGACATGCTCTACAGGTTCCAACCCCAGGCTAGGATCACGTGCCCAATGTACAGAACATGATCCTGGAAGTGGCTGCCACACAGGGTGGCCGTGCAACATGAATTAACCTCTTTAGGGATATGCTTACAGGTTCAGAATATCATGTGGATTGAGGCACAGATTCTGTTCTAAACCCTCATTAGATTCGTGAAAATTCTATATCCATGCCAAGTGAATGAAGAATTTTATATCCCATTCAGATGCTCTAGGGAAAAAAAACAGCACACATTTTTAGCCACCACAATGAAAAAAAAACATCTGCTAGAAAAAATCTTGAGAATTCTGTATGGAAAAGCCACAAATTAGTTCCAATGAATGACAATAGGGCTCACGTTCTCATGTGGATTTATAGCACATCAACAGCAGATCCATGGCAGAAATCTGAGTTTCATCCCCAGATCTTCTTGTAAAATGCATCTGAACATAGCCTGACTGCAATGTAACACAAAGAAGCTGAAGGGATGTCTATAAAACTGCCAACATAAAAAGGGCTCATAGCTATATCCAATTAAATTTGAGGACATGATCATGTCATTGTTGTCCCCCGAGCTGTTACGATATGAGAATATATACTTTCTATTCCACTAGCTTATTATAGATGAAGTCTTATTCTACCCCCAAAAAAAAATCACAAACTGTGAGAAACAGATTTAGCATGTTAATTAATAGGATGTCAGTGCTCAAAAGGGACTGTGCACATTTATATCAAATTAAGAATTATTTTGGTCTTCCAGAAAAAGAACTGGTCAGCAAAAAACACCTACGTACAACTATTTTTTATGGAAACTGAAAAGTTTAAGCAGATTCTACTGCACTGCACATATAGGGGAAGATGGTGATGGATCATGTGATGGACCATGTGATGAGCGCAGTGACGTCACCAAAGGTCCTTTTCCTCCAGGTCATCAAAGAAGAAGACAGAGGAGAAGCCGGGCTGTGCGAACAAGTGGATGAGATAAGTTACATTTTTTATTTTTATTTTTTAACCCCTCCATCCCTATTTTACTAAGCATTCTGTATTAAGAATGCTATTATTTTCCCTTATAACCATGTTATAAGGGAAAATAATAAAATCTACACAACACCTAACCCAAACCCAAACTTCTGTGAAGAAGTCCGGGTTCAGGTCTGGGTACCAAACATGCCGATTTTTCTCGCGCACGTGCAAAACGCATTAAAACGCTTTGCACTCACGCGGAAAAATCGTGCATTTTCCCGCGACGCACCCGCATCCTATCCGGCCCTCACACGCGATGCCCGTGTGAAAGAGGCCTAAAGGTTAGACATGTCCACTGACAGTCCATTCATTTCTATGGGACTTGCAATGGGAAATGACCAAGTACTTGTACTTGGCTATCTCAAGCAGCCCCATAGAGAGGAATGGAGCTGCAGTACATGTGCCCAACCTGCTGCTCTGTTTATTTAAGGGGGCCCTGCAGGGTACAGGGCTCCTGTTCTTATGATCGGTGAAAATCTAAGTGGTAGGACCCCCAGTGATCTAATAATTAACATCCGGTTAGTGGGGGATAAGCTGAAATAACTCTGGACAAAACAAAATGTCTACAACTCTGCATGCTTCTGAGCTGTACAGTGGAAGTTACCAAAACACCACCGTTTCTCTGTTATCAGTCAGTCCTCTGAAGATTTGCCCCAGACCTCCTACTCTGCCCACCCCCTGCACGTACCTTGCACATAACACTGCTAAGACTTAGTTCACATGTATGTCACAATTGCAGATTCTGTAAGAAAAAAAGTATTCTCATAATGGATTGGCTTGGTGCGCTCTCCATTTGCCGCTATGGGACTTCTGAAAATAGCCAAGCATGTGCTCTCCTTCACTTTGTGGGCCCTATTCTGGAAATAGGACAGGGTCTCAGGGGTTTGATCCTCACCTAGTGGTATGCCATCAATGTTTGAGATGGGCAAACCACTTTTACAGAAACTTCACAGAACCAATCATAGTCAATGGTGTCCATTGGGCGCCATTGGTTTTAGTTATTCACTGAATTCCATTTCTGTCTGTGTGTACCTACAGAAAACAGGGAGCAGTAGATGATATTCTAAAATCATTTGTGTAAAATCACAGAAACACAGGATTTTAACTACAGATGTTTTATAAGCTCAAAATATTTGCATATTATGAAGTTCTGGAGAGTGTATTTTGGCAAGGGTGGACATACCCCAAGTGCAGTAGGTTCAACTGAACAGGGGCCCAGAGAGGAGCGGGAAGACATCTCGGCGAGGGAGCAGTAACTGCTCACAATGATCCAGGCAGTACTGCTAAGTTGATGAGTAAAAAGTTGATGATCTTTCAACTTTGTTTCTTTCTCCTGTAATGACCGCAAATTGGGCGTGGTTTACCAGAGTGAGCAGAGCTTAGTGTGGCATTTAGGCGGAGCCTGGCAGAGCCATAATTGAGTATAGCAAAGCAAAGAGGCCAGTGTATCATCGGCAAAAAAGTGGGTACATTCTATTACAGTGTGATTGATGTGTTTGGGCGATCATAGTAGTGTCAGTGAAATGTGTATAGTGTGTGTGTGTATATATACATATATCCTGCTGACTTAACAGTGACCTCCACAGCAGCTGCCAGTTTAATAGTGGCCCCTGCCCCTTAACAGTGACCTCCACAGTCCCTCGCCCCTTAACACTGCCCCCCACAGTGCCCTGCCTCCTTAAAATGTGACCTCCACAAAAGCTCACCCCCTTAACTTTGATCTTCACAGCAGCCTGCCCCTTTAACAGTGACTTCCACAACACAGTACCCGCCCGCCTAACAAAGACCTCCACAGCGGCCTGCCCCCCTTAACAGTGATCCTCCACAGCAATCTACCCCTTAACATTGACCTCCACAGAACCCCACCCTCTTAACTGTGACCTGCACAGCACCCTGTCCCCTTAATAGTGACCTCCACAGTGCCCGCCCCTTTAACAGCAATTTCCACAGTATCCCACTGCCTTTACAGTGACCTCCACAGTGCCCCATCCCCTTAAAAGTTACCTCCACAGTGCTCACCCCTTTAACATTGACTTATACAGTACCCACTGCTTTAGCAGTGACCCCACAGCGGTCCACTCCCTTTACAGTGACCTCCACAGTGCCTTGCCCCCTTAATAGTAACCTCCACAGCGGCCGCCCCTTTAACAGTGACTTCCACAGTACCCCGCTGCCTTAACATTGACCTCCACAGTGGCCTGCCCCCTTAACAGCAACCTCAACAGTGCCCAGCCCCCTTAACAGTAACCTCCACAGCACCCGCCCCTTTAACAGTGACTTCCACAGAACCCCGCTGCTTTAAGAGTCACTTCCACAGTGCCAGACCCTTTATTAGTGACCTCCACATTACTCCGTCTCCTTAACACTGATTTCCACAATAACCCACCCCCTTAACAGTGACTTCCACAGGGCTCTGTTCCCTTAAAATGTGACCTCTCTAGTACCCCGCCCCATTAACAGTGACCTCTACAGCACGCCGCCCCTTAACACTGACCTCCATAGCAGACCGTACCCTTAACCATGACCTCCACAGCAGCCTGCCCCCTTACTAAGAACGTCCTCCGTTGCCTATAGCAACCAATCAGAGCTCATATTAATGACCTGTAGCAAAATAGAAGCTGAGCTGTGATTGGTTGCTATAGGCAACCTGATGAATATCCAGGCTAACTGCCACAACAGCCAACAGACAATGGCTCCTGTAGTTTGGCGGTTTGGTAACCAAGTGTAGTTTTTGGCAAATAACTGGAAAGCATGGGGTGAAAATTTCCACTGATAAGTTATGGTCCATGGTAGCGGAATCCATAATGGAATTCTTAGAAAATCTGAACCTTGTACTTAAAAACACAAGTTCATTCATCCCTAGTCCTCTGTGCATAGTACAGAATGTGGTTCTATGACTATGAAATGTGCACAATTACTTGTTTTTTTTAAGTGGTATCAAATACATGGAAATTTTCAATAATAATGATTTTTTTTATTTTTATAAATGGCTGCCACTAGTCCCTTGCTGACTTTCTAAAACATTCAACTGCCATTATAAACTATCTTTGAGAAATTATAGGAATACAGTGATTTGTGCTGCAGACCGTATGTCTGTCTTTCAGGCAGTTTATTAGATCTATAAAACTGACTGGATGGTAATTGGATATGTTGGGATTATTAGGTTACAATTTGTTCACATTGTAAATGATGACGCTTTGAAGGATACATACATTAATCATTCAGTTCTTTAAAAAAGGTTTTCTCTGAATCTGGAATTATGTGTTTTAGATTTAATCCCTTTGGCTAATAAAAATTCTTATATATTAACAGATTCATAAATGTAACCTGTAAGTGTAATCATAACTGTGAGCAAAACCATTTGAAGTACTTCACAGATTATGATTCATTCCCAGGAGTCCAGGGCACAGTTGTCAACCTGATCGTCAGTCATTTCTGAAAAAGTGAACCAAAAATCAGGGTTAAGGCTACTTTCACACTGGCGTTTCTGGGTCCGCTTGTGAGATCCGTTTCAGGGCAGCCCCAATGCATTCTGAATGGATAAGGATCCGTTCAGAATGCATCAATTTGGCTGCATTTGGTCTCCGTTGCTTTTTTTAGATGGTCACTAAAACGCAGCTTGCAGCGTTTTGGTGACTGTCTGACTATGCGGAGCCAAACGGATCCGTCCTGACTTACAATGTAATTCAATGGGGACGGATCCGTTTTTCACTGACACAATATGGTGCAATTGAAAACGGATCCATCACCCATTGACTTTCAATGTAAGTCAAGACGGATCTGTTTTGACTTAGACTTTTTTTTTAATAGTTAATGCAAACGGATCCGTTATGAACGGATACAAGCATTTGCATTATTGGGGTGGATCCGTCTGTGCAGATACAAGACGGATCCGCACCAAACGCGAGTGTGAAAGTGGCCTTACCCACAATATTTGTGGCCTACACCATGCCCCCATATCATGTAACATAGTAACATAGTTCATAAGGCCGAAAAAAGACATTTGTCCATCCAGTTCGGCCTGTTATCCTGCAAGTTGATCCAGAGGAAGGCAAAAAACCCTGTGAGGTAGAAGCCAATTTTCTCCACTTTAGGGGAATAAAAAATTTCTTCCCGACTCCAATCAGAATAACTCCCTGGATCAACGACCCCTCTCTAGTAGCTATAGCCTGTAATATTATTACGCTCTAGAAACACATCCAGGCCCCTCTTGAATTCCTTTATTGTACTCACCATCACCACCTCCTCAGGCAGAGAGTTCCATAGTCTCACTGCTCTTACCGTAAAGAATCCTCTTCTATGTTTGTGTACAAACCTTCTTTCCTCCAGACGCAGAGGATGTCCCCTCGTCACAGTCACAGTCCTGGGGATAAATAGCTGATGGGATAGATCTCTGTACTGACCCCTGATATATTTATACATATTAATTAGATCTCCCCTCAGTCGTCTTTTTTCTAAAGTGAATAACCCTAATTTTGATAATCTTTCAGGGTACTGTAGTTGCCCCATTCCAGTTATTACTTTAGTTGCCCTCCTCTGAACCCTCTCTAGCTCTGCTATGTCTGCCTTGTTTACAGGAGCCCAGAACTGTACACAGTACTCCATGTGTGGTCTGACTAGCGATTTGTAAAGTGGTAGGACTATGTTCATATCACGGGAATCTATGCCCCTTTTGATGCAACCCATTATCTTGTTGGCCTTGGCAGCAGCTGCCTGACACTGGTTTTTGCTGTTTAGTTTGCTGTTTATTAAAATTCCTAGATCCTTTTCCATGTCAGTGTTACCGAGTGTTTTACCATTTAGTATGTACGGGTGACTTGCATTTTTCCTTCCCATGTGCATAACCTTACATTTATCAGTGTTAAACCTCTTCTGCCACTTATCTGCCCAAGCCTCCAATCTATCCAGATCCCTCTGTAGTAGTATACTGTCCTCTTCAGTGTAAATTACTTTACACAGTTTAGTGTCATCTGCGAAAATTGATACTTTACTATGCAAGCCTTCTACAAGATCATTAATAAATATATTGAAGAGAATAGGGCCCAATACTGACCCCTGAGGTACCCCACTAGTGACAGTGACCCAATCTGAATGTGTACCGTTAATAACCACCCTCTGTTTTCTATCACTCAGCCAGTTACTTACCCACATACAGATGTTTTCTCCCAGTCCGAGCATTCTCATTTTATATACTAACCTTTTATGCGGTACAGTGTCAAATGCTTTGGAGAAGTCCAGATATACGACATCCATTGATTCGCCGCTGTCAAGTCTAGAACTTACCTCCTCATAGAAACTGATTAAATTAGTTTGACATGACCGATCCCTCACGAAGCCATGCTGATATGGCGTTATTTGCTTATTTCCGTTGAGATGCTCTAATATAGCATCTCTCAGAAAACCTTCAAACAGTTTACCCACAACAGATGTTAAACTTACCGGCCTATAGTTTCCAGGCTCTGTTTTTGGCCCCTTTTTGAATATTGGCACCACATATGCCACGCGCCAATCCTGTGGGACATTCCCTGTCAGTATAGAGTCTGCAAATATCAGAAATAAGGGTCTGGCTATGACATTACTTAATTCCTTTAGGATACGGGGGTGTATGCCATCCGGTCCTGGCGATTTGTCTATTTTAATCTTTTTAAGCCGCTGATGTACTTCTTCCTGGGTCAGACAGGACACTTTTAATGGGGAATTTATTTTTGCATTCTGCATGTCATCTGACAATTTATTTTCCTCAGTGAATACATTGGAGAAAAAAATATTTAACAGCTTTGCTTTCTCCTCGTCGCTCTCTGCGACTCCCCCCTCATTACTCTTTAAAGGGCCAACACCTTCAGCTTTATACTTTTTAACATTTATATAATTGAAGAACATTTTAGGGTTGGTTTTACTCTCTTTGGCAATTAATCTCTCGGTCTCTAGTTTGGCCGCTTTTATTTGTTTTTTACATGTTCTATTTTTTTCCTTATAGTTTTTCAGTGCTTCCGTGCAACCCTCCTGTTTTAGTGTTTTATATGCTTTCTTTTTGTCATTTATTGCTTTCTTTACAGTTCTATTTATCCACATGTCTTTAAGATGTCTTCAACATAATCTTTTTGAATCGCAAATACCCCAATATCAAAGGGGATGTTTAGTAGTTACAAAACTCTGACCAACATGTGAAAAATCCACGATTTTCAATTATTATACTCCCCGCTGCCAGGTCTTTGTTTACACGGCCATAATTGCTGCTGTCATGTAAATGAAGACTGGCAGCAAACAGTGCTAGAAGGGTAGAAACATAGAATGTGTCGGCAGATAAGAACCATTTGGCCCATCTAGTCTGCCCAATATATCTGAATACTATGGATAGCCCCTGGCCCTATCTTATATGAAGGATAGCCAAAGTTTCTATCATATCCCCTCTGTCTCTTCTTTCTTCCAAGCTATACATGTTAAGGTCCTTTAACCTTTCCTGGTAAGTTTTATCCTGCAATCCATGTACTAGTTTAGTAGCTCTTCTCTGAACTCTCTCTAGAGTATCTATATCCTTCTGGAGATATGGCCTCCAGTACTGCGCACAATACTCCAAGTGAGGTCTCACCAGTGTTCTGTACAGCAGCATAAGCACTTCACTCTTTCTACTGCTTATACCTCTCCCTATACATCCAAGCATTCTGCTGGCATTTCGTGCTGCCCTATTACATTGTCTTCCCACCTTTAAGTCTTCTGAAATAATTACTCCTAAATCCCTTTCCTCAGATACTGAGGTCAGGACTGTGTCAAATATTCTATATTCTGCCCTTGGGTTTTTACGCCCCAGGTGCATTATCTTGCACTTATCCACATTAAATTTCAGTTGCCAGAGTTCTTCTAGTTTTCCTAAATCCTTTTCCATTTGGCGTTTCCCTCCAGGAACATCAACCCTGTTACATATCTTTGTGTCATCCGCAAAAAGACACACCTTCCCATCGAGGCCTTTTGCAATATCACTTATGAAGATATTAAACAAAATTGGTCCCAGTACAGATCCCTGTGGAACCCCACTGGTAACATTATCTTGTTTTGAATGTTCTCCATTGACTACAACCCTCTGTTGTCTGTCACTCAGCCACTGCCTAATCCACTCAACAATATGGGAGTCCATGCTCAATGACTGCAGTTTATTGATAAGTCTTCTATGTGGGACAGTGTCAAAAGCCTTACTAAAATCTAGATATGCGATGTCTACTGCACCTCCACCGTCTATTATTTTAGTCACCCAGTCAAAAAAATCTATAAGATTTGTTTGACATGATCTCCCTGAAGTAAACCCATGTTGTTTTTCATCTTGCAATCCATGGGATTTTAGATGTTCCACAATCCTATCCTTTAATAGGGTTTCCATTAATTTGCCTACTATTGATGTCAGACTCACTGGTCGGTAGTTGCTCGATTCCTCCCTACTACCTTTCTTGTGAATGGGCACGACATTTGCCAATTTCCAATCTTCCGGGACGACTCCTGTTACTAATGATTGGTTAAATAAATCTGTTAGCGGTTTTGCCAGCTCACCACTAAGCTCTTTTAATAATTTTGGGTGTATCTCATCAGGCCCCTGTGACTTATTTGTCTTCACCTTAGACAGCAAACTTAGAACATCTTCCTCTGTAAAGATACATGCATCAAATGATTTATTAGTCATCCTTTCTAGTGGAGGTCCTTCTCCTTTTTCTTTTGTAAAAACTGAACAGAAGTATTCATTAAGGCAGTCGGCTAGCCCTTTATTCTCTTCTACATACCTTCCGTCCTTTGTTTTTAATTTAGTTATTCCTTGTTTTAATTTCCTTTTTTCATTTATATATCTGAAGAATGTCTTATCCCCTTTTTTCATAGACTGAGCTAGTTTTTCTTCTGCCTGCGCTTTAGAAGTTCTTATAACTTGCTTGGTCTCTCATTGCCTAATCTTGTAGATTTCCTTATCTTCATTGCTCTGGGTTTTTTTTATAATTACAAAATGCTAGCTTTTTTTTTTTAATGATTTGGGCCACTTCTGCTGAGTACCACAGTGGTCTCTTCCTTTTTTTGCTTTTACTGACAAGTCTAATGCAATTTTCTGTTGCCTTCAATAATGCATCTTTTAAGTAGTCCCATTTCTCCTGGACTCCATGTAATCCGTTCCAGTCTGATAAGGACTCATTTATTACTAATTTCATTTTTGAAAAGTCTGTTTTTCTAAAATCTAAAACTTTTGTTTTTGTGTGGTGGGACTCTTTCACAGTTCTTATATTAAACCACACTGACTGGTGATCACTAGATCCCAAGGTTTCGCCTACAATGACATCATATACCGAATCCCCATTTGTGAATACCAAATCCAAAATGGCCTCCCTCCGGGTTGGCTCCTCAACCACTTGTTGTAGAGATAACCCCAGTAGGGAATTTAGAATATCTGTACTCCTGGTAGAACTTGCTATTTTGGTTTTCCAGTTTATATCTGGAAGATTGAAATCTCCCATAATGATAACTTCTCCTTTCATTGTCATTTTAGCTATTTCTTCAACTAGTAGATCATCTAGTTCTTTAACTTGACCAGGTGGTCTATATATCACACCTACACGAGTTACTGCATGGTTAGCAAACTGCAACGTAACACAAACTGACTCTATGTTGGCCTCACCAACTTGTATTAGGTTAGATTTAATGCTATCTTTCACATACAGGGCCACTCCTCCTCCTTTCTTGCCTTCTCTGTCTCTTCTGTATAAAGAGTACCCTGGTATGGTTATGTCCCAGTCATTTCTTTCATTAAACCATGTCTCCGTAACAGCCACTAAATCTACATTCTCAGATGCCATTATTGACCCAAGTTCATTGATTTTTTTACCTAAACTGCGAGCATTTGTAGACAGGACTCTGAGCTTATCATTTCTTAACCTCTGTGCTTCTGACCTGTTCTGGCATTGTTTCGGGGGGCAATTGGACTCTTTTATTTTCACTCTTTTGCCCCCCCTTCCTAGTTTAAATACTCTTCTGCAAATTCTTGGAGTTGTTCACTAAGTACATTTGTTCCTTTGAGAGAAAGATGCAAACCATCTTTTTTGTACAGTTCCTTTCTATTCCAAGTAGAGCTATCATGAGAAACAAAGACAAATCCTTGCTCTTGACACCATTTACCAAGCCATATGTTGAACTCCTTTATGCGCCTCTGCCTATCATTCTGAACATTATGCACAGGCAGAACTTCAGAAAATGAAATAGTGGATGCAAAATCCTGTATGTCATTACCAAGTGTGATAAAAGATTTTTTCACCTCTGACACTTCATTGCAAGCCAGGTCATTTGTCCCTAGATGGACAAGAACATCCACGTCCCTTTCCTGCTTTGCTTGCTTAACAATATTAATAATACGTCTTCTATCTCTTCTAGCAGTAGCCCCAGGGAGACATCTCACAAAACCATTTTCTTTAAGCTCCACACTTCTTATGATTGAATCACCCAGCAACAGCTGCTTCCTTTGAGACTTCACTTTATCTTTTTTGTTGCATACATTAGACATAGGAGTCGATGGTTTCTCACCCTCTGTGCTTGAGTCCATATCCATGTTGTCCTTACATTCTGAGAGTGCTGCAAATGAATTATGGAGAACCACCGACTATACACACACTGCTTCCCAAGCTCCTCCCCCAGCAACAAATGTAACACCTTAGTGAGCTAGGCTCATTAGCAAACGCACAATAGCAAACAGCTGACCAAATTCCTTACCTCTTTTTAAGCAATGGTCAGAAAAAACAACACAGATGAGCCCGATGCAGACTCTAAGCCAATCTCTTGCAGTATGTCTTCAATCTCTTCAGTCTCCTGCAATATCTCTTTACTGTACTTAATGTAGTACTTGAAGGTAGTACTTGCAGCTAATGAATTAGGCCAGCTAATGAGTCTGTCTCTATATATACACACACTGCTTCCCAAGCTCCTCCCCCAGCAACAAATGTAACACCTTAGTGAGCTAGGCTCATTAGCAAACGCACAATAGCAAACAGCTGACCAAATTCCTTACCTCTTTTCAAGCAATGGTCAGAAAAAACAACACAGATGAGCCAGATGCAGACTCTAAGCCAATCTCTTGCAGTATGTCTTCAATCTCTTCAGTCTACTGCAATATCTCTTTACTGTACTTAATGTAGTACTTGAAGGTAGTACTTGCAGCTAATGAATGGGCATTCTACAGTCCTGCACAGTCTCTTCAATTCATATGTGTTGCATAGACATGTCTAGTCCCATATGTCTGCAGGCTCCCCATCATTCAAGAACCATTAACAGCCAGGAGAAGGTAGCATTAGCAGTCACTAAATATTTTTGTTTTTGTAAAGGGTTCATGCACACGACCATTGGTATTTTTGTGGTCTGCAAATTGAGGATCCAAAAAACACGGATACCGCCCATGTGCATTCCGGATTTGGAAAACCGAACTTCCTGACATAAAAAAAACAGGAATAGGACATGTTCTATTTTTTTGTGGGGCAGCGGAACGGACATATGAATTTGGACAGCACATGGTGTGCTGTCCACATCTTCCGCGGCCCCATTGAAGTGTTTATTGTGTTATACTGTTATCTCGCAAAAATTTTTTACATATTTTGCCCTAAAAAAAAATAATAATCTGTTGGCAGATACAATTTGGGTATGAATAAACTGGACCTGACATTAAAGTGATCTGATTGCCCTGAAAAGTTGTATATGACTTCCTGAGGTCTTCTAGGACTGAATCTAGCCCAATTCAAGCACTTTAACATCAAGACAGTATTAGTAAATAGTAACGTCAAGTGACAGTAAGATATATGGCTATGGGTAAACGGATGGTAGCCGGTGGTACTAAACAACCTGCTTAATAACACACTTCCCTGTCAGATTTTAGTTTTAAAATAAAACATGGTCCACAAATTATCCCTTTTTGGCGGCAGATACAGTCTGCTCTGTCTTCTGACCTGGTGGCTGCCTTTTTGAGAGATTCATCTGAATTAAACTACAAAAGGTTAAGATTAGAATCAGTTTGCTCATTTGTAACTAAAAGTTTTTTTTAATACACAAATTCCCAAAAATAAAGATGAAAATTACTCTTATCGGTAATTGGATTTTCCTTTAGCCTCCACAACGGCACCACCTGGAGGGTACCCGCCTTCTCAGGGACAGGAAACTGTGAGATCAGCCCATAAAAGGCCCCCTGCCTCTTACCTTCTCTAGTTAATAACCTAGGACTCAGAAGTACAGTTGTGCTCATAAGTTTACATACAGTTGCAGAATTTATGATTTCTTAACCATTGTTCAGAGAATATGAATGATAACACAAAAACTTTTCTTTCACTCATGGTTAGTGGTTGGCTGAAGCCATTTATTGTCTACTCTTTTTAAATCTTAATCACAACACAAACTACCCAAATGACACTGATCAAAAGTTTACATACCCTGGTGATTTGGCCTGATAACATGCACACAACTTGACACAAAAGGGTTACAATGGCTATTAAAGGTAACCATCTTCACATGTGATCTGTTTGCTTGTAAGTAGTGGGTGTGTATAAAAGTCAATGACTTTCTTCACTCCTGACAGACCCTTGCATCTTTTATCCAGCGCTGCACTGATGTTGTTTGGATTCTAAGTCATGGGGAAAGCAAATAAATTGTCACAGGATCTGCAGGAAAAGGTAGTTGAACTTGAGAAAATATCAAATGACTTGAGAATGCCAATCAGTAGTGTTCAAACACTAATTAAGAAGTGGAAAAGTAGGGGTTCTGTTGAAACCAAACCACAGTCAGGTAGACCAACTAAACTTTCAGCCACAACTGCCAGAAAAATTGTTCGGGATGCAAGGAAAAACCCACAAATAATTTCAGGTGACATACAGGACTCTCTGAAAGAATGTGGTGTGGCCGTTTCAAGATGCACAATTAGGAGGCACTTGAAGAAAGATGGGCTGCATGGTTGAGTTGCCAGAAGAAAGCCATTACTACGCAAATGCCACAAAGTATCCCACTTACAATATGCCAAACAGCACAGAGACAAGCCTCAAACCTTCTGGTACAAACTCATTTGGAGTGATGAGACTAAAATTTAACTGTTTGGACGCAACCGTAAACGCTACATTTGTAGAACAGTCAACAAGGCCTATGATGAAAGGTACACCATTTCTACATTCCTACTGTGAAACATGGAGGTGGATCACTGATGTTTTGCAGATGTGTAAAATACAAAGGCACAGGAAATTTGGTCAGAATTGATGACAATATGAATCCAGTAATGTATCGACAAAAACTGGAGGAAAACTTGCACTCATCATCCCGGAAGCTGCACATTGGACGTACTTGGACATTCCAACATGACAATGATCCAAAACACAAGGCCAAGTCAACCTGTCATTGGCTACAGCAAAATAATGTGAAGGTTCTGGAGTGGTCATCTCAGTCTCCAGACCTCAATATAATTGAGCCACTCTGGGGAGACCTCAAACGTGCAGTTCATGCAACACAGCCCAAAAATTTAGGGGAACGGAGGCTTTTTGCCAAGAAGAATGGGCAGCTTTACCATCTGAGAAGATAAGGAGCCTCATCCACAACTACCACAAAAGACTTCAAGCTGTCATTGATGTTAAAGGGGGCAATACATGGTATTAATAACTGGGGTGTGTAAACTTTTGATCAGGGTCATTTGGGTAGTTTGTGTTGTGATTATGATTTTAAAAGAGTAAACACAGTTGTTTGACAAAAAATGGCTTCAGCCAACCACTAACCATGAGTGAAAGAAAAGTTTTTGTGTGTTTTACCGGTAAGAGTAGTTTTCATATTTTCCCCACGCCTCCACAATGGCACCACATGGAGGAATAACAGAGAAGAAATCAAGGGGGGACTACTGAAGACAAAACTTTCCTGCCAAAATATAAGTCTTTGCTGGCCAAGACATCTAACATCTAATCTTATAGTGTCTAAAAAGGTACAGGGGCTCGACCAGGTGGCAGCCCGGCAAATGTTATCAAGAGAAGCAGAGGCACATTCAGCCCAAGAAGTGGCCAATGCTCTAGTGGAATGAGCCTTTAAACCTAAAGGAGGAGAAACTCCCCTCACGTTGTAGCAAAAAACAATGCAAGACTTAATCCACCGAGCAATGGACGACTTGCTTGCCGCCTTCCCCCGACTAAGTCCAAGATGTTGAACTAACAACTGATTCGATCTCCTGAGGTCCTTGGTCGAATCTTAATACTGAAGGACACATCTTCTCACATCCAGGTTCTGGAACAACTTCTCCTTATTGGAAACCACCTGGGAACAAAAGAAAGGAAGAGAGATTTCTTGTTGACAATGAAATCTAGAAACAACCTTAGGGAGGAATTCAGGAGAATGTCTCAACACAATCTTATCCTCAAAAACTGTCAAGTAAGGTGGCAAAATCGAGAAAGCCTGAATCTCCCTCACTCTCCTAGCCATTGTAATGGCCAATAAAAAAGTTGTCTTAAGGGTTAACATCAGAAAGGACCAGATTCAAGTCATAGGGAGGAACACAAGACCTAAAAATAGGGCGTATTCTACTTGCACCCTTAAAAAACTAGGTCCATATCTTCCAAATTTGCCCCCATGAACGCACTTAGAGCCTCCACCTGAACTTTCAGAGTACTCACTCTCAGAACTTTGTCCAGGCCTGACTGCAGGAAGTCCAAGATCAATTTGACATTTGGAAAAATAAAGGGATCCCAGGTATCCTTCACAAACCGTAAAAAGGTCTCCCAAAATCTCAGATAAATCTTTAAAGTTACTGGCTTTCTACTGCGCAGCAAGGTATCAATGACCGCATCCGCATCCGAGAGGCCTCTCTTCTTTAAAGGGTTTCTATCACTTCGTTTGACATATTTAGCTGTCAGACACTAGCGATCCGCTAGTGTCTGCTCTAACAAACCATCCTAATATAATAGGTTTTGGGGCAGCCGTTTCGCTAAAAAAAGAACTTATATCTATATGCTAATGAGCCTCTAGGTGCTATGGGGGCATCATTAGCACCTAGAGGCTCCGTCTACCTTCATAAACTGCCGCCGCCCAGCGCGTCCCTCCAGCCCGCCCATCTCCTGCTGAATGCTATCCTCCCCGTGCGCGTCTCTGTTCGGCGCATGCGCAGTGAATGTCTGACCGCTTCCCTGCACAGACATCTCCACTGCGCCTGTTCCTCGGAGCACTATGATGTCATCGGCGCAGAGATGTCTGAGCAGGGAAGCGGTCAGACATTCAGTGCGCATGCGCCGAACAGAGACGCGCACAGGGAGGATCGCATTCAGGAGGAGATGGGCGGGCTGGAGGGACGCGCTGGGCGGCGGCAGTTTATGAAGGTAGACGGAGCCTCTAGGTGCTAATGATGCCCCCATAGCACCTAGAGGCTCATTAGCATATAGATATAAGTTCTTTTTTTAGCGAAACGGCTGCCCCAAAACCTATTATATTAGGATGGTTTGTTAGAGCAGACACTAGCGGATCGCTAGTGTCTGACAGCTAAATATGTCAAACGAAGTGATAGAAACCCTTTAAGATGGCCCTCTCAACCTCCAGGCCGTCAGACGGAGCTGAGGGAGAGTCCAATAATCTTCTCCTGCTAAATTCCGGACTACGGGAAACCAAGCACTCCTGGGCCAAAAGGGTGCTATCAGGATGACCTAAGCCCTTTCTTCTATTATCTTTGTCAGCACTTTGGGAATTAGTGGGAATGGAGGGAAGGCGTAAAGGAGACCTCTGGGCCATGGAATTGACAATGCGTCTACCTGAAGAGGTTGATCCCAAAAGGACAGGGAGTAGAATCTTTCCACCTTTCTGTTTTTATTTGAAGCAAATAGGTCGATCTTCAGAAGCCCCCATTTTGCACAGATCTGATTAAGCACTATTTGATTTAGTCTCCATTCCCCTTCTCTTAGCCTTCCCTTGCTCAGAAAATCTGCTACTACATTTTCTATTCCCTTCACATGAACGGCTGAAAGGGATTTTAAATTCTCTTTGGCCCAAACTAAAATCTTCCTCGCTATCACAGAGAGAGAGTGACTTCTCGTTCCCCCCTGTTTGTTTAGATAAGCCACTGTGGTAGTATTATCTGACAGAATCCTTACATGATTCTGCCGAATCGAGGGAGCAAAGGCTTTTATGGCCAGCCAGACCGCACTAAATTTCCGCATGTTGGAAGATGAATGTGCCAGACTTCCCTGCCATAACCTCTGTTTCATGGCATGGTTCATGTGCTCTTCCCAACCCTGGCTGCTTGCATCGGTTGTAATTACAAGCTGATCCGCCTGCCGCCATTCTACTCCCCGGGACAGATTTCTCTGTCTGACCCACCATGTCAGAGAGATCTTCACATTGGACGGAATCCTTAAACTTCTGTTCAAAGAGGTCTGCTATATTCTTTTCTGCTCGGGAAGAAGACTCGACTTCTGAATATTTACAATCCAACGCAGGTCTGAAAGGGTGTCATAAACACTATCTGAAGCTGGACAAGCAGAAGCTCCTCCATCGGAGCTGAGATTAGTAAGTCATCCAAGTAAGCTATCAACAGAATTCCCGCCAGATGGAAAAATTTCGACACACCTACTATGATCTTTGTAAAAATTATCGGCGCGGAGCACAGCCCGAAAGGAAGAACTCAAAATTTTAAATGATGTAACTTCTCTTGGAACCACACCGCCATCCTCAAATATTTTTGATAGTCCACGTGGATTGGCACATGTTAGTAGGCATCTGAGAGGTCTATCGTCACCATGAAGCAGTCTCTTGAGAGCAGATTGATTACAGATTTTACTGTCTTTTGAACCTCTTGTACACCATGTACCTATTTAGACCTCTGAGATTTATTATAGCACGGAAGGTACCATTTTGCTTCTTGACCAGAAAGATTGGGGAGTAAAAGCCTCTTCCTTGATCTTCTGGGGAAACGCACTATTGCTTCCTTCTGCAGAAGCAGAGAGATTTGCTGGTCCATTGCTTCTTGGTTTTCTCTCTTCAACTTTATATTTTCCAGATCTCTGTCTGGAGGGACTTTCAAAAGTTCTAAAAGGTAACCCGAGGTTATGGTTGAGAGCACCCAAGGAGAGGCACAGATCTTCTCCCAACCCGACACAAAGTGTTTCCGCCTGCCCCCTTGTCAGGGTTGAAAAGGAAACCTCTATTGGTAGAATCAAATTCTTTCTTCCTCTGGTCAAATCTAGGATGTTTTTGAGGACAAAAGGAGTGCCTTTGGTGAAATTTTTTTAACTCTGTAGGAAACCCCTTCTTCCAGTCAGAGGCTCTCTCTAAATTATCGTCCAAAGCTGTACGAAACACTCAATCTCCCTCACAGGGAAGATAACACAGTCTATTCTTAGACACTGTATCCCCTGACCAGGATCTTAGCCAGACAGCCCTGTTGGAAGTGCTAGATAATGCTGCTGTCTTTGCTGACAGCTTAACAATATCCACTAGGGCATCCGCAAGAAAATTTGAGGCCTGCTTCAAAATTGGAATGGAAGAAAAGATGTCCTCTCTGGGGGTACCCGATTCAATGTGCTCCTCAAGTTGGCCCAACTATAAAGACAGAGTCATTGCTGTATAGGTGGCTGAGATCCCAGGTCTTGACATGGCCATAGATGACTCCCAGGTCTTCTTAAGTAAGGACTCACATTTTTTATTTTCAACAGCCCCAGATCCTCAAACGATAGAGAGGACTTCTTAGAAATCCTAGCCACCTGAGCATCGACCTTCAGAGGTCTATCCCATGAACTAGAATCCTCTTCTAAAAAAGGGATACTTCCTCTTAAACATTTTAGATGCAGATTGCCTCTTTTCAGGATCCTTCCACTCTTTCTGTATAAGAGTCTTAATATTGCTATGAACAGAAAAAAAACATATCTTCCTGTCTGAAAGCCCCAGAAACATCTGGTCATGGACCAAAAGGGGCTCCTTAGCTTCTTCTAAATAAATTGTGATCCTGATAGTTTTTAACAGAGACTCAGTATCTTCAATTGAACAAATCGGACGTGCTGAGGTATTCTCAGAGAAACTAGAGTCTGTGTCTGAAAAAATCTTTTTAGAAATATTTTTTTTAGTTTTAGAAGTGGAGGCTTTAGGAGAGACGGCAGATAGCTTTGCTTCAACTGCTGCACCAACCTCCTCCTTTATTAGAGCTCTAAGGCTGTCCACCAAAGAAAGGGTTTCTTCAGAGACTACTTTGTTAATACATCTTGGGCATAGTGATTTTTTAGAAGAGGCAGAAAGTGTCATTTTACATAAAGAACATTTCCTCTTCTGTGACGGCTTCCCCTTCAAGCTCTCCCTGCCCTATAAAAGACATAAGCAAGAGGTGGGGAGCTCAATTAGGAAGATTTAAGAAGCTCAAATAGAGATCCATCACCCAGGAAGAGGAAAAACCAAACCCCATGAGCAAGATGGAGAGGAAAGGCAGAAGAAGCTAGGCTTACCGTGTCAGTTGCTTTGCGGCTGGGTTCACTGTCTGTCTGTAAGAACATGCTGCTGAGAGAAGGCACACAGCTGCACCACAGAAGTTCCGAACGCATCCTCCTCTGAATTCTGCCTTCTTATTTACCACTTTCTGGAGCGGCGTGATTATATCGGCATCATGTGACGTCGACGCCAGTGTCATGAAGTCATCACACTGCGATGCTCCAGAACTGCAGGAGCTCTCCCTGGCCCATGGGAACACCCCCAACCACCGCACCATACGGTTGCCGACCTGTGAATGCGGAAGGAAGCCTGCGGTAGCCAGCGCGCGCTGAGCTTACACCAAGAGGTGTGAGGAGCGATCCAACTTTGCTCCGCGATCCCCCCTCCTGCAGCAGCCCTCCGGACTAACCGGGAGAACCAACCTAAAGGCCCTGCGCACGATCCACAAGCTGATCAACCTCCTGCCTTGAAAGGGACAGATAACAACTGGAGAAGGTAAGAGGGAGGGGGCCTTTTATGGGCTGATCTCACAGTTGTTTCCTGTCCCTGAGAAGGTGGGTACCCTCCAGGTGGTGCCATTGTGGAAGCGTTGGGTAAAAAACTCCTTACACTGTTCCACTAAAAATATTCTAGTTTTAAAACCAGCAAATAGATCTGAATTCTTTAGTAACTGCGTGTAATAAAAAATTTAGTATAGCCACTGAGTTATTCAATAAAATGTATCTGTATAGCGCCACCTGCTGTTTGTGTTTTTTTAAAATCTTTGTCCTGCTCACTGCTCACTAAGAAGACTGCACATGCTAAGTTTCATCCTTCAACTGCCTCCTGAGCTGTGATAGGAAGAGCATGGACACGCCCTCTGAGCTGCAGAAGAAAAGACACTCCCCTTGAGCTTTCAGCTTGATATAAATCTAACAGAACAATTAATATGGAGATCTATGGATCCCTGTGAGGTACAGGGCTGGTTCTAGCTTTGTTAGAAAGAGGTTGTCATGCCCTGTATGATGTCTGATTTTCATTTGTTACATTAGTCATGGGATAACCCCTTTAATAAAACCAGCAATGGGGTAAGTTTTCCTTTAGTTCACAGAAAGATATAAAAGTAGAAAAGGAAGCATTCCACCACAAACTAGGAAATTTGGAGTGACATCAAATAAGAATATGTAAAACATTGGTGATACATCAGCATTTAGTCAAAGTCTTGATGCCACTGATTAAAGGAGAACTATAATTTATTCCGTTCAAATACATGATTCCTGTATCTTTTTGAATGAGATAAAGGAGAACACATCTTGATAATATAGACAAAATCAAATGAATTATTGCTTTCATTTTACTGTAGAACAACAGTTTTTTTTTCTAAATCAAAAAGATTACATATTTTCTTCTACCTTTGATACAATACCAAAATAATGTAAAAAAGTAATGAGCCAGTGCAACAAGCTTGTACTTAAATTACTTTGCTTTGAGAGCACATTACAAACCATATCCAAGATTTCAATAGAGTCATCAGAGACAACGGATTTGCTTTGTATCGTTACTATTTCATTATGGTAATAAGTAGCAGCTTAGCGTGCATTGAAGTAGGATTGACATGACTGCCATGTCTTTCCACATAAACCACAGAAGGCAAGAAAGGAATGGGTTGTGTCAAGTAATGCAACCTTTTAGAGGCATGCAATTAAAATGTTAGCAATAAATCAATAAATATTCAATTAAATATTCTATATACAGTATCATTCATAGACACCCATATGTTAGTTCACTATATATATACAGTACAGACCAAAAGTTTGGACACACCTTCTCATTCAAAGAGTTTTCTTTATTTTCATGACTATGAAAATTGTAGATTCACACTGAAGGCATCAAAACTATGAATTAACACATGTGGAATTATATACATAACAAACAAATGTGAAACAACTGAAAATATGTCATATTCTAGGTTCTTCAAAGTAGCCACCTTTTGCTTTGATTACTGCTTTGCACACTCTTGGCATTCTCTTGATGAGCTTCAAGAGGTAGTCCCCTGAAATGGTTTTCACTTCACAGGTGTGCCCTGTCAGGTTTAATAAGTGGGATTTCTTGCCTTATAAATGGGGTTGGGACCATCAGTTGCGTTAAGGAGAAGTCAGGTGGATACACAGCTGATAGTCCTACTGAATAGACTGTTAGAATTTGTATTATGGCAAGAAAAAAGCAGCTAAGTAAAGAAAAACGAGTGGCCATCATTACTTTAAGAAATGAAGGTCAGTCAGTCAGCAGAAAAATTGGGAAAACTTTGAAAGTAAGGGCTATTTGACCATAAAGGAGAGTGATGGGGTGCTGCGCCAGATGACCTGGCCTCCACAGTCACCGGACCTGAACCCAATCGAGATGGTTTGGGGTGAGCTGGACCACAGAGTGAAGGCAAAAGGGCCAACAAGTGCTAAGCATCTCTGGGAACTCCTTCAAGACTGTTGGAAGACCATTTCAGGGGACTACCTCTTGAAGCTCATCAAGAGAATGCCAAGAGTGTGCAAAGCAGTAATCAAAGCAAAATGTGGCTACTTTGAAGAACCTAGAATATGACATATTTTCAGTTGTTTCACATTTGTTTGTTATGTATATAACTCCACATGTGTTAATTCATAGTTTTGATGCCTTCATAGTCAGGAAAATAAAGAAAACTCTTTGAATGAGAAGGTGTGTCCAAACTTTTGGTCTGTACTGTATATATATACATACACACACACACAAGATGAGTCAAAAGTCGCAGGACACTCTTTTATTTCAAAAATGAAATATCTGAATACTCCAGCAAGTAATGGCTGAGGGGGCCTATCTTCTTTTAGGTTATGTCCAGAACATGGCCGCTATCTTGAAAGCAGTCATATTGGATCAAGGGCACATTTTTCCAATGGGAAGAGAGTCATGCAGCATATCAAAGAAAGCCAGAATTTTCCCAGAAATTGATTTCCACAATCAGATTTGTAATTTTGTGGTTCAAAAAAGTTATCAACACAGAAAGCTCAAAACGTCAAAGTTGAAAATTTTGTGTTCGGCACCTGGGACAACGTATTGAACACGTCAAATAGCTGTGCATCACAGGGAACAGTGCTGGTTGTTGTTGCAACTTTCTGTGTTAGTTAGTTATAACTGCTGCTATGTCTTTCTGACTTTCCCTTTATTTATGACCAGGATGAACAGATTTATTCTGTGATTGTTTTACTATCCTCTGGAAATATCATAAATGTTTGATATTGGAATATCCATTTAAGGCCTCCTGCACACGACCGTTGTGTGCACCTGTGGCCGTTGTGCCGTTTTCCGTTTTTTTTCGCGGACCCAATGACTTTCAATGGGTCCGTGGAAAAATCGGAAAATGCACCGTTTTGCAGCCGCATCCGTGATCCGTGTTTCCTGGCCGTGAAAAAAATATGACCTGTCCTATTTTTTTCACGGCCAACGGTTCACGGACCCATCCAAGTCAATGGGTCCGTGAAAGAACACGGATGCACACAAGATTGGCATCCGTGTCCGTGATCCGTGGCCGTAGGTTAGTTTTTATACAGACGGATCCGAAGATCCGTCTGCATAAAAGCTTTTTCATAGCTGAGTTTTCACTTTGTGAAAACTCAGAACCGACAGTATATTCTAACACAGAGGCGTTCTCATGGTGATGGGGACGCTTCAGGTTAGAATATACTAAAAGAACTGTGTACATGACTGCCCCCTGCTGCCTGGCAGCAGCCCCCCCCTGTAGTTAACACATTGGTGGCCAGTGCGGCCGCCCCCCCCCTCCCTCCCCTGTAGTTAACTCATTGGTGGCCAGTGGCCCCCCCCTGTAGTTAACACATTGGTGGCCAGTGCGGCCGCCCCCCCTCTCCCTCCCCTGTAGTTAACTCATTGGTGGCCAGTGGGTCCCCCTCCCTCCCCTGTAGTTAACTCGTTGGTGGCCAGTGGGCCGGCCCCCCCTCCCTCCCCTGTAGTTAACTCGTTGGTGGCCAGTGGGCCTTCTCCCCTCCCTCCCCCTCCTAATTAAAATCTCCCCCCTATCATTGGTGGCAGCGGAGTGTACCCATCGGAGTCCCAATTTAATCGCTGGGGCTCCGATCGGTAACCATGGCAACCAGGACGCTACTGCAGTCCCGGTTGCCATGGTTACTTAGCAATTTGTAGAACCATTATACTTACCTGTGAGCTGCGATGTCTGCATCCGGCCGGGAGCTCCTCCTACTGGTAAGTGACAGGTCATGTCACTTACCAGTAGGAGGAGCTCCCGGCCGGAC
Source organism: Bufo bufo (assembly GCF_905171765.1). Taxonomy (NCBI): domain Eukaryota; kingdom Metazoa; phylum Chordata; class Amphibia; order Anura; family Bufonidae; genus Bufo; species Bufo bufo. The sequence goes on from NC_053389.1 coordinate 635,219,817, forward strand.
GTCACTTACCAGTAGGAGGAGCTCCCGGCCGGACGCAGACATCGCAGCTCACAGGTAATGTATAATGGTTCTACAAATTGCTAAGTAACCATGGCAACCGGGACTTCAGTAGCGTCCTGGTTGCCATGGTTACCGATCGGAGCCCCAGCGATTAAACTGGGACTCCGATCGGTACACTCCGCTGCCACCAATGATAGGGGGGAGATTTTAATTAGGAGGGGGAGGAAGGGGAGAAGGCCCACTGGCCACCAACGAGTTAACTACAGGGGAGGGAGGGGGGGCCCACTGGCCACCAATGAGTTAACTACAGGGGAGGGGGGGGGGGCGGCCGCACTGGCCACCAATGTGTTAACTACAGGGGGGGGGGCTGCCCCCTGCTGCCTGGCAGCACCTGCCAGGCAGCAGGGGGCAGTCATGTACACAGTTCTTTTAGTATATTCTAACCTGAAGCGTCCCCATCACCATGGGAACGCTTCTGTGTTAGAATATACTGTCGGATTTGAGTTTCACGATGTAACTCAAATCCGACGGTATATTCTAACATAGAGGCGTTCCCATGGTGATGGGGACGCTTCAAGTTAAAATATACCATCGGATTGGAGAAAACTCTGATCCTATGGTATATTAACTCCTGACTTTACATTGAAAGTCAATGGGGACGGATCCGTTTGAAATTGCACCATATTGTGTCAACGTCAAACGGATCCGTCCCCATTGACTTGCATTGTAATTCAGGACGGATCCGTTTGGCTCCGCACGGCCAGGCGGACACCAAAACGACTTTTTTTTCATGTCCGTGGATCCTCCAAAAATCAAGGAAGACCCACGGACGAAAAAACGGTCACGGATCACGGCAAAACGGAACCCGTTTTTGCGGACCGCAAAAAAATACGGTCGTGTGCAGGAGGCCTAACAATGAGCTATTCACTCTGATTAAAAAAAAAAAAAAAAACTTAAGATTCTACGACATTTTCTTTTTTAGTAATTCAGTTCTGGAAAATCAAAGAAAGAGGGAGAGAGAGAGAGACTAATTTTACCAGGCAATCAGAGCACTAAATTTGGATGAACTTTCTGAGGCTTGTATTGAATTGGACAGTCAATTTGGCAGGACTGGATTCAAAATAAAATTTTAGGAGATTTACTCATCTCTATAGTCAGGGGCGGGCTGAGACAGGGGGCAGGGAGGCAATTGCCCCCCAGGACACCCGCCGCTGGGCCGTCTTTAACAAATAATTTATTTAAATTTTTTAATTCCTCAAGGCTGCACCGCCAATCACCACAGGCGGCGCAGCCCTGGTTCTAGTTGCCGGTGGTGGGGGCGCAGTAGGAGATAAGCGCTTCTATTGTGGAAGCGCTGATCTAAATATTCATCTGTATCGCCGTCCTCAGGACAGGAATACAGATGCCTGTGCTGCGGCAGGGGAGGGAGAGGCGTCTCCCTTCCCTGTTCTTCTGATAGGCCCAAGGCACTAATGCCTGCAGCCTATCAGAGGCCGCCCGGCTCAGGCGGCACGATGACGTCATTATGATCACACCGTCTGAGCCGGGCAGCACACAGCGGGGGACACAGACCAGAAGAGGCCTGCATCGCATCACTGCTGATGGAGGTAAGTATTAGTGTTTTTGTTTTGTTTTTTTCTTTGCGGGGGGGGGAGCTGGCACTATGGGGGCATCTGGCATTTCTTACAGCCACATTTTTTTTGGGGTGGCACTCTGGGGGCATTTATTTCTTGCCCATTTTGGGGGGGCATTATGGAGGCATTTCTTACAGGCACATTATGGGGGGGCACCATGGGGGAGAGGAGCACTATGCTGGCATCTGGGGGCTCTAAAGGGGCTTTTTTTTATTGGAACATTATGGGGGGCACTATAGGGGAGAGCGGCACTATGGGGCATCTGTTGGCACTATAGGGGCATTATTTGGGGGCACTATGGGGAAGTGGGGGCTCTAAAGGGGCCTTTTTTATTGGCACATTATGGGGGCACTATGGCATCTGGTGGCACTAAGGGGGCATTTTTTACTGGCACATTATGGGGGGCACTATGGCATCTGGTGGCACTAAGGGGGCATTTTTTACTGGCACATTATGGGAAACACTATAGGGGAGAGCAGCACTATGGGGCATTATCCTGGGGCACTATGGGGGAGTGGGCACTATTGGGGCATCTGGTGGCACTAAGAAGGGGCATTTTCTACTGGCACATTATGGGGGAGAGGAGCACTATAGGAGCATCTGCTGGGGACACTAAGAAGGGGCATTTTTTACTGGCATATTATGGGGGACACTATGGGGAAGGGGGAGAGGAGCACTATGGGGGCATTTACTGGGGCACTATATAGGAGCATTTTATACTGGCATACATTATGGGGACATTAGCTCAACTGTGGGCACTAAGCGGGGGTATTTAATGTACTGTCATATTATAGGGAGAATTATTACTACTAGGAGGTATTATGCGGAGCTTTACTACTACTGGGGGGCTATGAGGAACAGGATTAGTAGTATGGGCACTATAGGGGCATTATTACTACTAAGTGTGCTCTGGCAGAGAATTATTTCTATTGGTGGGATTTTGGGGAGGACGGTTACTTTGGGGAGCACCCTGGCACAGTATCAGCTTAGCACAATTATTTTTGGGGGACATTATCTTTATACTATTAGTGTCTGGGCCCAGTTATTTTTTAGAGCACTGTGTGTCAATAATTGTTGAAGGGGATACTATCTGTGTGGTAGTAGTATTTCCAGGGGGACTGTTTCTGCAGTATAGTATTAGGGGTGGCAGGAAAGGGTGTTCAGAAGATGTGAAGATGATGGAAATGTGGGAAACTAATGTCTGTTTGTCAATCTCTGCAGAGACGGAAGATGGCTAAAAAATAGTCATGGCGGTCTGGTCTGAATGGAGAAGATAAAGAAAGAGAATGTCAACAACAGTGACATCACTGGATGTAAGAGGTATGTGGCGCTATGTAGGAGAGGAGATGCTCCGGCTCCTCCCCCTGCCATTTGCAGAAGGAGGATTCAGAGCTGGGTGAGGACGGCCAAAGGGGGCAGCAGGCCACGGGCGGGTGGCAGATGGTGGGAAGGGAACCACAGGCCTTGGGCAGGATCTGGGGAGGGAGGAGCTTCCTGGCTGTAGCCTGCTGTTTATTGTATAATGTGAAGCAGGCAGTGCAGCCAAGACAGGCCTCCCCTCTCCGTATGATGTGTAGAGACAGGCTTCAACAATAGAATTTCAGCTGTACAGTGTTTGTTGGGAGTGGCCTATTATATGTAGGAGGGTCTTTTAATAATGGGCGGGGCTAAATGGGCCATTTGACTGGATTTGCCCCCCAGGACTAAGGCTGCCAGCCCTCCCCTGTCTATAGTCAATGTTAAACCTAATTTTTCATATTTCTACCCAATTAGCCAGTTTATCCAGACCATACTGTAAGACATTCTGTGTAGGATGGATTTATGACTAGTTGGATAAACTGTAGAACTAAGTTATACATTGTACAAAGTGTATCTAAACCAATACATCTTAAATTGTGCAATAAGAACATATGAGAAAGAGTGTCAAATGCTTCATAAAAATCAAAGTTTATCTGCTTTACAGGTTTCTGCTAAATACTTCATAAAAAGTTCATGCCATATTCCTCAATACAATCTTAACAGAATACAAATTAATTTGACAGGGAGATATTTCTAATGCTTTAGGTGTAACACAAAGCTTGTTGAATTAAACAAAATTCAGCCAGAGAGACAAATTTCTTCTTGCTCTCCTCTACAACAATGCCGGGAGCATGGGAAAAATAAATTTTGAAGTTGTAACCTGTTTTCTGCTTAACCCTTTCAAGACCAGGACATTTTTCACATTCGTGACCAGGCTTAATTTTGCAAATCTGACGTGTCACTTTATGTGCTAATAGCTTTGGAATACTTTTATTTATCCAAGCCATTCTGATTGTTTTCTTGTGACATCTCGTACTTAATGACAATGAGCTGCCTATCATCAAATTAGCCCAGCAAGAGGCTCCATCATGTTCCCTGATGCTGAGAGCACATGAGGTAGAATGGGCCTTAAACCACATTAATCCCCACAAAGCAGCTGGCCCTGATGAAGTTCCTGGAAAAGTCCTAAAAAACTGTGCTAAACAGCTGAAAACAGTGTTTACCAGTATGTTTAACAGCTCACTAGAGCAGGCCATTGTCCCCACTTGCCTGAAGTCCTCCACAATTGTCCCAATTCCAAAACAGGCAGGGGTGAAGACCTTAAGTGATTATCGCCCGGTGGCTCTCACTCCTATTGCTATGAAGTGCTTTGAACAACTTGTCCTCAGGCACATGAAGAGCAAGATCTGCACCTCCATGGACCAATACCAGTTTGCTTACAGAGCACATAGGTCGGCTGAGGATGCCGTCTCACTTACCCTTCACACTGCGCTATCACACCTGGAGCAGAGAGACAGCTATGTGCAGATGCTGTTCATTGATTACAGCTTGGCATTTAACACCATCCCTCCCAACAAGTTGGCAACAAAACTGAACAACTTGGGTCTCAGCTCACACCTGTGCAACTGGATACTGGATTTTCTTACAAAAAGACCACAAATTGTACACATGGGCAAGCACTTCTCTTCATCCTTAACACTAAACACTGGGGTACCGCAAGGCTGTGTGTTGAGCCCTCTCCTTTACTCCCTCTTCACAAATGACTGTAAACCTATTCACAATACCAATACCATTATAAAATTTGCAGATGACACGACCGTGATAGGCCTAATCTCCAACAATGATGAAACAGCCTATAGGAAAGAGGTTGAGAACTTAGAGAGATGGAGTAAGAACAACAACCTCATACTCAATACCAAGAAAACAAAGGAGCTAATTCTGGATTTTAGGAAGAAGAAACTAAATGGACACCATCCCATTAGCATTAATGGTGGAAACGTGGAGATAGTTCAAAGTTTCAGATTCTTGGGAGTTCATATTAGTCAGGACCTGTCATGGATAAAAAAAAAAACAGAAATTACCCAAAAAAGGCCTTCAGAGGCTTTATTTTCTGAGGAGTCTGAAGAAAGCACAACTCCTAAAACAGCTGCTAGTCAATTTTTACAGGTGCACCATAGAATCTGTTATCACATACTGCTTTACAGTGTGGTACTCCGGCTGCTCTTCTGAGGACAAGAAGACCCTCAAGCACATCATCAGAATGGCTGGCAGAATCACTGGTACTCAGTTACCATCACTGGAGGACATCTTCACTGCTCGCTGCAGCAACAGGGCAAAAATTATCTGCGGGGATCCAACTCACCCCGGCCACAGCCTTTTCATTCCCCTACCCTCTGGTAGGCGTCTTAGAGCCCTACATGCCCGCACCACTAGGCTGAAGAACAGCTTTTACCCCTAAACAATCAGTCTCTTAAATGCTCAGAGACTATTGCCCCTTCCTAGGATAGAAACTACCACAGACTGAAAGTGACTGCTGCATTCGTGAACCCATGATGATCTCTTGTCTGCAGTGGTGTCTGAATCAGTGTGTATATATACTCATAAGCACTTCCTACTTTGCTCTTGCTATATATATATATGCTGTGAACTGTGAATAGTAATGCTTTCTAGTGCAATGTTTTTTTTTTTTTCTAGTGTAATGCTTTAGTTTAAATGTCAGTTCTTGTTCCTCTGTCCATGGCATCTAGGATTGCTCCAAACAACATTTCATTGTATTGTACATTGTATTACATTGTATTGTACAGTGACAATAAAGGCATCTTATCTTATCTTAATGTTAGGGGTAAATTTGGGCCAATAAGTTTTACCTTTATATTATAAAAAATTTTTTTTTTCTAAATTAGAATTTATACGCATTAAAGTCAGATAGTGATACCTCATTAGATCGTTTTTACTTAAGATTCCCTATATGACTACTTTATATTGGCATCATTTTGAAAAACAAATTTTTATTTTTTTAGGACATTAGAAGGCTTAGAATTTAAGAAGCAATTTGTCAACTTTTCTATAAAATTTTCAAAACCAACTTTTTCAAGGACCAATTCAGTTCTGAAGTCACTTTGAGGTCCTTACATAATAGAAACCACCCATAAATGACCCCAAACACCCTTCAAATTACTTAAAACTGGTTTTACTAAATATGTTAACCCTTTAGGTGTCCCACAAGAATTAAAGGAAAATGGAGGTGGAATTCCCAATTTTCAGTTTTTGTGCAGATTTGTAATTTTAATCCAATTTTTTTCTATAACATAGCAAGGGTTAACAGCAAAATGAACCTTAATATTTATTACCCTGATTCTGTAGTTTACAGAAACATCCCATTTATGTTCGTAAACAGCTTTATGGGCGCACAGCAGGGTTCAGAAGGAAAGGAGCAACATATGGTTTTTGGAGAGCAGATTTGCTGGAATAGTGTAACGAGGGGCCGGCGACACGCGCTTCTTTCGCAGCACCGCCGGCACCCTGCGCAAGGAGAGGGGAAGGGACGTAGCCTGCATCCTCGTCCCTATGACAGCAGGCGAGCTGCAGGAGAGCCGAGCGCTGATAATGATGATCGGTGCTCGGCTGAGTTTGGCTGCTGTGAGTCACATGACGCCGACCACGTCATGTCACTCACCAGCCAGGACTATTTAAACAGGCAGCCTGCTGGCCACAGGTTGCCTGTTAATAAGGTATTTTCATTTACCAAGTTCTCTGTATTGGTTTGCTTTGTACCTTGAGCTTGGCTCTGTTTCCTTCCCGCTTCTGCTATTTCCTCTGTATTGACGTGACCTCCTGGCATTCGGACCTCGGCTTGTGTTTGTTGTGATTTGGTTATTCCTCTGTACTGATATGACCTACTGGTACTGACCTCGGCTTGTTTTGACCTTGCTTTCTCTTTTATATGTATCTTTCGTCCTGTATTTTGACCGCTGCTTATATTTGCATTGTTTGTGTATTGACCCCTCCGTGCCTGCCTGTCAATTTACTTATTATTTTCTCCAGTTTCATTGTTCCCTTTAAGGAGCAGCAAGTACTCAGTTTAGGGAACGTCGTCCAGTTGTACACCATCGCCTATGGCGGACCGTGCAAGTAAGCATGGACAGAGGTCTGGGTTGAGCTCAGGGCTGTGCATGCTCTCCCCTTCCATGACAAATAGCTTTTGTCGTGTCATATTTGAAGGCACACTAGGGCACCCCTACAGTAGAAACCGTCCAAAAGTTACTCCATTTTGGAAACTACACCCCTCAAAAAACTCCTTGAGAGGTTTAGTGACCACTTTTACCTCAGAGGCATTTTTATAATATTTAGAAACACATGGTTGTGAAAATGAAAAATTATATTTTTTACAAGAAAAATTTGCCAAAAAGCCAAAATTTTTCACTTTAACAAGGGATAACAGAAGAAAATGCACCCAATATTTTGTTACCCATTTTCTCATGAATACGACAACAGCCTGTATGTGGTTAGAAACTGCTGTATAAGAAGACTGCAGAATTCAAAAGAAAAGGAGTGGCATCTTTTAAGGGCCACAACTTTTTTAACTTTTTTGTTGTCTGAGCTGTTGTGGCTCATTTTTTGCGGAGTGAGCTTTAGTTTTTAATGGTACAATTTTGGGGTCTATATGGCTTTTTGTGTGCTTTTTATAAAAGAAGCAGGCAAAAAATGCATTTCTGTCAGTGTTTTTTATTTTTATTTTTTATGGGGTTTTCCATATGGTATATTTGATATGATAATTTTATTGACACCAAAATTGTATATTTTTTTTTTCATTTTCTACCACTTTTAAATCATAAAATCACTTTTTTATTTTTACCAAAATCTAAATCCCATAACTTTTCTATTTTTCCGTCAACATAGTTGTATGAGGGCTTATTTTTAGCAGGAATGGGCTGTCGTTTTTATTGGTAACATTTTTGAGATGCATATGACTTTTTGATAACTTTTTATAAAAAAAATTTGGGCAGGTGAAGCAAAAATACTGCAATTCTGCCATTTTTATTTTTTTAACAGCGTTCACCACGCAGGATTGGTACCATGATCAGTTTATAAATCAGGTCATTATGTATTGTTATTTCATTTGAAGTATATTCAAGTTTTCTATCTGAATTGCTCTATATTGAAATGTTGTACATTTTTACTATGCTTTCATCAATAAATACCCCATTGAAACATAAATCAGGTCATTACGGAAGCGGCGATACCAATTATGTGTAGTTTATTTTATTTTTAATTTACTTTTTATACTATTTATTTCACGCCTTTTTTTTATCAAGTCCTACTTGAATCTTGAAGATCCAGTGGGGCTTAATGACTGTACTTTTACTCTGATAGATGGCAACACTGGACGCCTTTGCAAGGCTTCTGTCTGCCATGGCAACCATCGGGCCGCTGCCATCGCAGCGCCGCAGCACGATGGTTGAGAGAGGGAGCCCCCTCCCTCTGTTAACCCTTGGATGCTGCTGACAGCAGCATCTAAGGGGTTACAGCAGAGTGTCAGCATATAGCTGACACTCACTGCTGATGGTGGCGGCTCAGTAATAGAGCTTCTGCCATCAGATACAGAAGGGGGACCGCATAAGGGGGCACAGATGAGGGTTGGGAAGGGGACACACAGCGGGGCAGAGGACATAGATGGGGCAGAGGACATGGATGGGGCAGGTGGGCACAGTTTCTGGCAAAGACAGTGTGCGGCCGGCAAATTTGGAGGCAGAGCGCACGGGGGGGCACAGATCGTGGCAAGGGAGAACAGATCGGGATGCACATATTAGGGGCACACAGCAGCCAGTGCCTGATTTCAGGCTCTGATCTGCAGAGTGCAGATCTGAGTCTGGAACCGCCCCTTTTACACTGCAGCGATCTGATTGGTTAGTCTGCACAGACTAACCAATCGGAGCGATCGACGGCAAGGGATCACTCTGATTGGTCCCTTGCCAGCATTACTGTACTCTGCACTGTCCTTGACAGCGGCAGGGCAGGGGCAGAAGCTTTAATCCAAGCATTTTGCAGCGCTTTTATTAAAGAGGTGCCATAATGTTTATATATACGTGCTAGCTGCACGGGGTATGTGCAGATAGCACGTATATAGCCGTATGGCAGTTGGGGAGGGTTAAACATTTGTCTGGATGTATTATGGGTATCTGCCAACTAAACCTCTTACCAAACAATTCAAGTTGAAAATTCAACTTGATAAAAATTTTAAGACAACTGGATACTGAGTAATTAGTATATACATATGTGTAGCTATATTTGTAATAGAGCAATTTGAAGTCCATTTTAGAGGCTTAAATAGGGCTTTATATTAATGGTGCAATAAACAGGAACCAAAACTTTTTCTTTCCACAATATGATAAGCAAAATGACTGTCCTGAAAAAAGTGACAACATAATATGTCTAACTGTGCTACACCAGACATAACAAGATTATATTCCACCTAAGGTTATCATGAGGCTGGTATAATTAAAAAAACATAGCTCAAGGCAATACGTTTCCTCTCTGTTTCCAATTATGATTTAAGCACATTGCTATTTCTTTGCCTAGTAAGTTTTTTATGGTGATAGAATAGTTTAGAAAGGCAACACTTCTCTATTATACTGAAATACGCCTATATTAGGCGTATTTCATGCACAGATGGTGGTGCAGAACTTAGTTGTGCTGCTATCTGCAACTTCTCCCTGCTCACGTCAAGTCTAAAATTGTGGGTGTGGCTTGGGCAGGGAAGGGGTAGAAAAAGGTCTAAATGTAAGACAGTAAGGGCTCATGCACACGACCGTGCCGTTTTTTGCGGTCCGCAAATTGCAGATCCGCAAAAAACTGACGCCGCCCGTGTGCCTTACGCAATTTTCGGAATGGAACAGGAGGCCCATTATAGAAATGCCTATTCTTGTCCACAAAACGGACAAGAATAGGATATGCCTCATAATTTTTGCGGGGCCACGGAACGGAGCAACGGATGCGGACAGCACACAGAGTGCTATCCGCATCTTTTTCGGACCTATTGAAATGAATGGTTCCGTATACGGACCATATACGGAATCAAAATACGGCCCGTATATGGAACGCAAAAAACGTTCGTGTGCATGAGCCCTAAGGAAGCTGTCTTACATTTAGAACTGGCGCTGGATACACAAAGTTATGGAGAGGCCTACGCCACTTCATAACTTAAAAAAAGGGGGGTCAGTCAGCACCGTCTTTTTTTGCATCGTCTTTTGTTTTACAAAGAAAAAAAGACAATGCGACAGGATTCTTGGCAAATACATTTTATACAAAATTATTTGGGCCCATCTGCCTAAATAATTCAGGGAGTGCAGGTTCCACATGCATGCTGCGTCCACTATGCTTTTTACCATTTTTGGTGCCATGACGGCCTCCATTAAATCCAGGGATGCAGGTACCAACATGCATGCTGAGCCCACTCTATACTTCTCCTGGTGCCAAATGGCTTTTAATAAATACAATGAGAGTATTTCATTGTATTTATTGAAAACCATTTGGCACCTGTATCCAACCTCTTTCAAGCTCTTTATTGTCAAGACAGCATTAGTAATGTCAGAGTGATAGTGGCATATATGGCTGTGGTACTATCAAATAGTGATGAGTGGCAGGGTTCATATTCAAATTCGTGATATTTTGTAGAATATTTGCGAATTCGAATATTCGTTATATTCTACATTCTTTTCTTTTTTTACTCGAAAACCGGCAAGGTAATGATCGCATAAAATGCGAATATTACGCGATCAATACAGGCATGTGTTAAAAACAAATATATAGCACTTTAGAATATAGTGCTATATATACATTTTTTGAATATTCGAAATTTTTTTCCATCTGAACACATGATGCCTCCTTGCTTCTTGTTGGCCAATCAGTCATTGGCCCACAAGCAACTTAAGTAGGGAGGAATTCATGACTTCAGATGGAAAAAAATGAGGAATATTCTGAAAAACTAATATATAGCACTATATTCAATATAGTGCTATATATTCATATTTTAGAATAGTCGTCATTTTTTTCCATCTGAAGTGAACACTGTTCACTTCAGATGGAAAAAAATTCCGAATATTCATGACTTCCGATGGAAAAAAATAAGGAATATTCAAAAAAACTAATATATAGCACTATATTGAATATAGTGCTATATATTAGTTTTTTAGAATATTCGTCATTTTTTTCCATCTGAAGTCATGATTTCTCCCTGCTTAAATTGCTTGTGGGCCAATGACTCATTGGCCCACAAGCAAGAAGCAGGGATGAATCATGTGTGCAGATGGAAAAAATGACGAATATTCGATATAACGAATATATTGCACTATATTAGAAATATTCGCGAATTCTCAAAGTGCCGATATTCAAGATAAAAATTTGCTTTTCGAATATTCGTGCTCAACACTACTATCAAACAGCCTAGTAAAAATACACTACATTGTTGTAATGAGGGGAGGCGACACATGCTTCCTTCGCAGCACCGCCGGCAACCTGCGCAAGGAGAGGGGCAAGGACATAGTCTGCGTCCTCGTCTCCATGGCAGCAGGTGAGCAGCAGGGGAGCCAAGCGCCGATAATGATGATTGGTGCTTGGCTGAGTTGGGCTGCTGTGAGTCATGTGACGCTGGCCACGTCATGTGACTCACCAGCCAGGCCTATTTAAACAGGCAGCCTGCTGGCCAAAGATTGCCTGTGATTAGGTCTTTATACGCTCCTGTATTCCTGGAATTTTGTTCCTGAATCCTGACCTCGGATCTGCTCGTTTGACCTCGCTTCTGCTCATCCCCTGTTGTTCGTCGTAATCACCTGGTACAGACTTTTGGCTTGTGTTTGGACTCGCTCTTGTTGCTCCCTTGTACTGATTTGACTTCCTGGTATTTGACTTTGGCTAGTTTGACTTGCTTTGTGTTCTGTTTGTCCTGTCGTTTTTTTACCCCTGCACTTACTTAAGTTAGGGACTGCCAGTTGTGCCCCATTACCTAGGACGGATAGTGAAAGTAGGTGGGGCAGCTGGTACGGGGCATTATGGATTCTTAATATTTCTGGCACATTGTAATTTTTCATGCATAATTTCAGCACACAACGCCACATTTAAAACACGTCCTCTTCCCACCAAGCAACAATATTTTTCACTAAGCCATGCACCCTAGTCGAATGAGTCACAAAAAGTGTCTAAAAGTGTTTAAAACCCTTTATACATTAGTGTGTTGCAAAGTTTGTAAATTCATTTTTTTTGTTGCAATTTATGCATTTTGATTTTTAAATCTCTCCCCCCCCCCATGTGTCTCAATTTTACTTATCTTTTCATTATGAATATCAATTTTTAATTTTAATATTTTTACTATATTTTGTTTGATATACAGAATGTATTTAATCAAGTATGGGTTTGGAACAAGAGATGAGAAAATGAAGTCTAAACTAACTGAATTCAGATTGAATTTTCCAAATATTTGCGTTAAATCTAAAACCAAATTTCTGGTCATTCAATTGGTTTGGAATTTCTCAAAATGGAGTCAGCTATTTGCCAGATCAGAATAGATGAGAGAAGAAGGAGGATCGCATGACCCCAGACATTGTGTGTATGTATGCCAACAGGCATTTGCTGCCAAAAAGCAAACATTTTATGGACAATTTAAAAAAAACATCCTCCAGTGCAGTTTATTTTTAAAGAGGCTGTTTATCACCAGAAGCCCTATGTTTACCCATAGCCATATCTGTCCCTATCACTTTAAGATTACTAATGTTGATCCCTTTGGAGGATGAACTGGCAGAGGAGGACATAAATGCCCAGGAATTTTATACAAAACTAGGTGGTTTATCTGCCCAAGCGACAAGAGAGGAGCAGGAGGAGCAGGAAGGCGACCACAAAGACAAAGCAGATGACCTCAACAGACCGTGGTATGCAGTGGAGATGGAGGCAGGGAGGGCCTGTTAGTCCTTTGCGCAAATGGCTAGATGCATGCTGTCAAGTTTGCATAGTGGCAGCCGTATTATCAGGATTCAGCAGAGGGATGACTGACTACTGGGTATCCACATAGTTAGACCCTCGCTACCAGTCAAAAATGGGTGCATTTTAGACCTTCTGTGAGGGATTCAAAAATGGACTACTATAAAGACATGCTGTGTAGTCAGTTGGTCACTGGCTACGAGTGCCGTCCTCCATCCTCATGAAGGTCTGACCAGGGGGACCCTCACCTTTCCTCCCTAAATGTTGAGAGACTAACTTTCATAAAGATTAATCAGGCGTGGATCAACCAGGAATTCCAGACACCAGTGCCTGATGCAACAGAATAGATCATTCTGCCACTAATAATCATACTGTGGTATGCTGCCACACTGGAATATTCAGCAAAATGGGCCGCTACTTGTGGCCACGTCCTGCTGCCACCTGCCTGATGCTATTCCTACAAAGGGGCTTCTTGGCTTACTGATATGTACATGTTAATGTTTTTAAAAGGATATGCATGCCACGGGCCTTGCCATCATACTGCTGTTTTTGTGATCTGCCACCATATTGTGCTGTATGCCACTGCTGCCCCCCCCTTGTCCGTCATGGGGCCCCTATTGTCATTGTCACTTCTGCTGCCCCCTCGCCCACTCTGTCATGAGGACAGTATTTTCCCTGTTACTGCCACTGCTCGTGGTCCCCATCCCTACTCTGTTATGGAGACACTATGTCTGTCCGTGTTGACATCACAGTTTATTTTTCAGAAAAACAGAATTTCTATTTTTTTTTAAAAAGGAGCCTGTATTTTGAGCATCTGTAAAGGCAGTATTTTACACAGTCAGTATTTGATCAGTACTTGTAAGCCAAAAGCAGGAGTGGGTTCAAAACATAGATGAAATGCAAATATTTCCATTACATTTTATCAATGTTTGGACCCACTCCTGTTTTTGGCTTACAAATACTGATCAAATACTAATGCAAAATACTGACCAAATACTGATCATGTGAAAGAGGCCATTAAAGTCCTGGATTTCAGACGTAAATGGCCAAAACTGATGCAAATTGAGCATAAGGCCTCTTTCACACAGTCAGTATGTGTAAGCCAAAAGTAGGAGTGGGTTCATAACACAGATGAGATGCAAATATTCCCATTACATATTATGTCTGTTTTGGACCCACTCCTATTCTTGGCCTACAAATACTTATCAAATACTGACCGTCTGAAAGAGGCTTTATGGATGCTCCAAATACAGGCTTTGTTTCTCTTAGTTTTCTGTTCTTCTGACAGATCAGAAGAACAGAAAAATAAACAGCGATGTGAACACAGCCTTACTGCCACTGTTGCTGCCCCCCTCCCCAATCTGTCATGGGGTCATTATTGTCCGTGTTACTGCAACTGCTGTTGGCCCCCATTACACTCTGTTATGGAGCCACTATTGTCACCATTACTGCCACTGCTGCCACCCTCCCCATTCTGTCATTAGGCCACTATTGAGTCTTGGGGCACTGCACGGCTAAGTCCATGGCAATACATTAGACCTGGCGCTAACAGTGACCTGTAATACCGATGCACAGTAAATCTATAGATAACAGAAGGGATTAAAAAGCATGTGTTTGGACCACCACAACATGCATTAAAATATATTTTTTTCCTCCACTACTGCATTGCTGCTGTCTTCATCTCTTTACTTTGTTCCAATAAGGAGCCATTTGGACACAGCTCATGCAGGCATGCGCACAGGTTTTTGGCTTTACTAAAGAATGCTGTATGAATCTTGGTGCACTGCACAGTGATGTAGATGGTGATAAGTTACACCTGTGATACTGATGGCACAGTACCTACAGAATGGATCAACTATGAATGTGGGTGCACTAGAACATTATGCACACGGCGATACACTTTCCTTGCAGTTTAAGACTTCACACTAAGATTGGGCCACCATGTGGGATGAATATGATTAGGCAGAGTGGCCTGGGTATACCAGATTTATTGCGATTTGTGACAAATTAATTTACAACAAATGAAATTTCTTGTCAAAGTTCGGCTAACAGACTGAATCGACTGTATAAAATTTTTCAAAACTTCACTCATCTCTAATATACTGAATAAGGGATTAATATGCTTTCAATTAATAACTAATGCTTTTATTTATTGATCTGTAATTATTTGAACCTTAATTGTACACTTCTGTGCAGTGAGGTATGCCGTGTGGAGCAACAGTACAGTAAAGTAGGACATAGGAATATATGGTAGATTTTCCTTGTGCATTGTTTGCTGGATTCTAGCAAGTTCCCCAATTTTGCGGGTTTTTTTCTCATACTGTTCATCCCCATTTAAACATGTGCTCCATGGACAATGCTACTACATGTGTGTCTTGTGCAATGTATGCCTTGAACAGCCATTTGAGGGTGAATACATTTGCATTAGATGCAAGCATGTTGCATGTTTGGAAGCCCAGGTTTTGTATCTAAATGCACAGCTTGCAAAACACAGGACCATTGAAAACCTGGAGAAAAGTTTAGATCTCACTGCAAAGCATTGGCTGGGGCAAGTGAAATGGAGGTGCGTGGAAGGACAAGATCAGTACTCTTGGGTCACCAGCTTTGTAATAGTTACTAGAAGGGCTAGGGGGGAAAGAGCGAGGGAGCTAGTCCTGAGCTGGTACACCCTTGTAAATATGCCTGTTTAGCTGATATTAGGGGAGCATGCGCAGGGCCAGCTTCACTGCAGCAGGGTATTGCTCCTAGCAACTAGGAGGATGACTTCTGTAGGAAGGATAGGATGAGGGGTGCAGCAAAGGTCAAGAAGATGCTGGTGGTAGGGGACTCTATTATTAGGCAGACAGACAGGGTCATCTGTCACTGAAACCAGGAATGTCAAACAGTGTGTTGTCTTCCAGGTGCTAAGGTTCAGCATATTAAAGATAGGATAGAAAAATTACTTGGTAGGGCTGGGGAAGACCCAGTGGTCATGGTACATATTGGTACCAATGACAAAGTCAGAGGGAGATGGAAAGTCCAGGAACTCCAATGTACTGTTTCCAGAAATATTACCAGTGCCACAAGCATCACTATAGAGACAGCGGGAACTTAGGAAGTTAAAAAAGTGGCTCAGAAACTGGTGCAGGAAGGAAGGGTTTGGGTTTATGGAGAACTTGGCTGACTTCTCTGTCTGCTATAGGCTCTACGGTAGGAATGGGTGGAACCTTAATGGGCAGGGCAAAGCTGTGCGGGGGGAAAGAATGGTTACAAGGCTGGAGGAGCTTTTAGATTAGGATCTGAATAGAGGGAGGGTGGTCATACCAATATGGGGGTAGATAGAGTAAATAGAGAGTAGGATATAAGAGTGGACAGTGGTAACTTAGTGGATGCTAGAGTTATTGAGGAAAGTATGTAAGTAACTAGGAATAACTGTACATCCATGAAAAACAGAGCTGTTGGTAATATCAACCTGTTACAAGCTAACAATGAAAAGTAAGGAACCCAGAAGATCTCAAGTATTCTTTCTGGGAAGTGAATGTGGAAAATTAAATTGTACATAACTTAAAATATATGCTTACAAATGCCAAAAGTCTAGCAAGAAAAATAAGGCAGCTTTATTCTATGCTAACCTGATGTCAGTTTTATGCTAATGGGGGAACACATAGATGTAGTTGGTGTGACTGAGATATGGCAGCACTCTTCACACGACTGGGCTGTTAGTATCCAGGATTTACTCTTTTAGGAAAGACAGGGTGGTGTGTGCCTATATGTGAGAAGTGATATAAAGACGAATGTGAAAAAGGCAATTTTGGGTGAGGATGATAAGGACGTTGAAATCTTGTGGGTGAATTACAAAGGGAAATAAACTAGGAAAAAATAGTACTTGTTGTAATCTATATACCGCCTAACATCACAGAGGAGATGGAAAATTCCTCAACTTACTGCAGTACCACTTTATGGGACAGTTTGTAGAAGATCCCACTAGGGGCAATGCTCACTTATGGTAATCTGGTAATTTCTAACAATGCAGATCTTGTTGAAAATGTTATTGTTTGTAAAACACTGGGTAACAGTGACCCCAATATCATAATTCCTCCTGAACTATAAAAAGCAAACTGGCTGGGAGGGCAAAACTCAATTTTAAAAAGGCCAATTTCCCTCTATTCAGGGCATAGGCTGGGAACCGCTATGGTCACATAATAATACAGAGGATTAATGAGATAGCTTTTAAGGGGTTTTCCAAGATTTTTTAACTGATGACCTATCCTCTGGGCACCAGTGATCACAGCAGTTCCACAGCCTTCTTGTAGCTTTGCCTACGCCATGTGACGTCACGTTCATCGATCACATGTCCTAGGCGCAGCTCAGCTCATTTAAGTGAATGGGACTGAGCTGCGATAACAAGCACAGCCGCTGTAAAATGTACCGCACTGTGTTTGGTGAGTGGAGAGAAGGCCGCTGCGCTACTGCAATCGTCAATGCTTTCTCAAACATTATTCCTATAGGTAAAAACAGCTAAAAATAAACCCCTCATGGCTTATAGCTACTGTAAAAAGGGCAATAAATAACGAAAAGGGCATTTAAAAAATGCTAATCTGAAAATTCAAAAAAAATCTACAAAAATTAACAGTTGTGGCCAAATAAAGCAAAATCCCCAAAAACTTCTCTAAATATATAAATGCTAACAAACCAAAGTCAGAGCAAGTAGGTTCCCTAAATAATGGTAACGGAGACCAGGAAAAGGTAGAGCTACTAAATTGTTTTTTTTAGTTCTAAATATACAAAAGAAGAGAAAGGAGCTGATATTGGTGGTGCAAGGGCTGTTAATACATTCAGTCATATACTAAATTGGCTAACTGTAGATATAGTCCATGGTAAGTTAAATAAAGTAAATGTGAACAAGGCTCCAAGTCCAGATGGACTACACCCAAGAATTATTAAAGAACTTAGTTCAGTTATCGCTGTGTGTCTGTTCATAATTGTTAGAGATTCTCTAGGGAGTCATAAAGTGCCAAGCGACTGGAGCACGGCAAATATGCATAGTCAAAAAAGGCTCGGGGTCGCCAGGTAATTATATACCAGTAAGCTTAACTGTTGTTGTAAACATTTTTGAAAGACTCTTAAGGAACTATATACAGGAGTATCTGACTGTAAATAATATCCTAAGTGATAACCAGCATGGGTTTACCAAGAACAGGAGATGTCAGGCTAATCTGGTTAGTTTTTATGAGGAGGTAAGTAGAAGTTTGGACAAAGGGGTAGCTGTGAATGTATTGTTCCTGGATTTTGCAAAGGCATTCGATACTGTTCCTCAGACGTTTAATAGGTAAAATAAGGTCTATAGGCTTAGAAAGTATAGTTTGCAACAGAATTGAAAACTGGCGGAAGGACCGTGTCCAGAGAGTTGTGCTTAGTGATTGCTATTCTGAATGGTCCATGGTTATAAGTGGTATACCCCAAGGTTCGGTGCTAGGTCCCCTATTATTTAACTTTATTAGATGTCCAGAAATTACAAGCTGACTTGGATGTTCTGAGTGTTTGGGCATCAACTTGGCAAATGAGGGTTAATGTGGATAAATGTAAAGTTATGCATTATACTTTAGTACTATAATCTACAGTATATGTTTACATGATATGTCTTAGGGAAAGTAGCACTAAGTCATTTGTAGAGAAATATTTGGGTTTACTTGTAGATCATAGATTAAATTACAGCATGCAATTTCAATCTGCTAGCACAGGGCTGGCCAACCTGAGGCTCTCGAGCTGTTGCAAAACTACAACTCCAAGCATGCCTAGACTGCTTACAGCTATCAGTCTACAGCAGGGCATGGTGGGAATTGTAGTTTTACAACAGCTGGAGAGCCACAGGTTGGCCAGCCCTGGGCTAGCAGCATATTGTCATGGACTCGTAGGACAAGGACAGAATATTACCACTTTGCAAAGCTTTGGTGCGGCATCATCTGGAATATGCAGTTCAGGATGCCCTGGAGCTGCACAAAGTACAAAGGAAAGCAACTAAACTAATAAGGGTGATGGAGGGTTTTAGTTATGAAGAACTATTTAAAAAATTAAAATGTATTTAGTCCTGAGAAGAATATTGTAAGGGGCCTTGATTACCTATTTAAATATATAAATGGGCCGTTCAAAAAAAAATATGGTGAAAAGCTGTTTTATGTAAAATCCCCACAATAGACAAGACAGCATCTGTGTGGAGAAGGAAAAGTTTAGTTTCCAGGGACGTCTAGGCTTCTTTTCTGGAAGAACTGTAAATATATGGAATAGTCTACCCGAGGACGTGGTCACAGCATAAACAGTGGACAGTTTTTGAAAAATGATTTAGGGGTAGAGGTCTGGGTCTCACTCCCCTTTTCTAAAATTCACATCCCCACCTATCACTTTATTGAGCTTGATGGACTAACTACAACCGTATTAACTATGTAACTACAAATAATATATAAAATATGATGTATGAATGAGAGCCTTTGGAAATTCTAAAGTGCTCAGAATAAGACTGAAAGCCTAGTCACACCACTAAGGTTATATTCAGGTTTCTAAGCAGAAAATACGAATGTTCCATTACATTTCTGCATTGCTATTTTTGCCAGTCACAAGGTGACATTCTGAGAGCTGGGAAGATTGTGTTGCTCAGTCATGCCAAAGAGAAGTTTTATTTCCACATTAATGGTGAGAAACTTCAGCCCTTTTTTCTATCCATCATCATTTCTCAAAAAGAAGATAGTGAAGATATCATAAAGCTGATGTATCTAAATGAACTAGACCTTGCTGCACTCATTCACAGCATAACGATTTCAAAACATTATTTCCAATTTACAATCGGCATTTAAGGAACACCGCAAATGTAAAGGGACAATGTCACCTACTATATCATAGAGGATTTGCTCTTTCTGATGTAGGAAGAGAATGAAAGTGCAGTTATGGGCAGTTAAAGGAAGCTGAGAGGTTAGCTTTCCTTGTGAACCTGGTTTAAGGAAGAACATAAAATGCACAGCAGTTAAAATGGACACTAAACCTAGAATCATATCTCATCTGTGGAGCTGAATGCAATCTATACTTGTGTGTGCTGGAGTGGCCTGCAGCAATTTTCTTCAATGGAATGACAAGAATTGGAAGACAAATGTCTGCTCCGTGATTACTACTTTACCTCTTAACTTTTTCCAGTTCTGAATACCTCCAGATAAATTTATATCCATATTTGTGAAGGATATGAATAGCTCTCTCTATAAACTGCACTTTTATCAGCTGTTGACTTGAGGCTCTTCTAAAATTTCTATGATCCATACTCAATTGAGATTACAACTATTGTATTTTTTTATCAAAAATACTGGGAATAAAGGAATCATCATCATCACAATTTATTTGCTTAGTAATTGCCTTTCTGTGCAAAACTAACAACGCTATGTACACATTCACAATATATATTTTTAATCATTTACATATGTCTAAAATTAAAAATGAAGATGCAATAGGTCTTCATTAAAACATTTTCAAGTTCCTATGTAGAACATAGGGGTCATTTACTAACCACGCCATGCCAGGTCTAAAAAGGTGGGCGTGGCGTGGGCGGGGAAGGGTACGGGCCGGAAGGCCAGTCTCATTTACCATTTTCTACGCCTGGTTTTAGGCGTGAGAAAATGGTCTAAATGTAAGACAGTCCTACATTTAGAAATAGAGGTGGATCCACCGAAGTTATATAGAGGCCGGCGCCTCTTCATAACTACGACGGCTTCACCACCAGTTATAGGGGATATTAAGACAGCCAGTCTTAATAAATGACCACCTATATGTCTAGAAACTCTAAAAAAAAAATAGGTGTACTCAGTAGGTAAACCTGCAGTCTTGCACTTTTACTTTCTTCCATTTGTCGCCTACTCTGTGACAGCATAAACTTTGTAAGTTAACCACAAAATAGAGGAAAATTAGAATATATCAACAAAGATCAGCCAACAATCAAGGACACGTATTAAACATTTTACACAACTGTTTTGCACAACTTTCACCAGGGACAATCAGAAATTGGAGAAATTATAAGAGATAGTATAAAACTGTGCCAGGTCATAGCTGGTGTAGATTTGAACTTCTGGCTCACAGACTGCCTGGAAATGCATCAAATTTATTATGAGGTGTGTGCCAAGATTATTATTCTTAATGCCAGTCTTAGTACATCTTGCCCATAGAATTTGACTGTTGCACATTACTATGTAGATGCATGATCTGCATAGAACCTGTAGATTCAAAATGGTAAGACATTTTTAATTAGTGCCTATAGCAAAACTGCAACATTTTTCATTTTATATGTTAATAGAGGGAAAATATTTGCAAAGATAAACATAACCTTTAAATTAGAATTTTTGACATGCACTTATTGTATAAATAGGGCTTACACTGAGGAGGATCTAGATGCCCAAATGCCCTTAACTGAGTGATGTGACTTTTATCACCAATCCTGCATTTTATGCTAAGGACAGCTGAGAAAAGCAGGCAAAGTTCTATATAAAGTATGCAGTGGATTGACTACTATTCAGTAGGAATCAAATCCACCCAGTGTCGAACTGGGGTGCCTAGGGCCCACAAATTTTTTTTATTCTGGGGGCTCATTAGCCAGGTACATATAAATATTACCCTTACACACAGCGGCAGACAGCAGCAAGGTGATTGATTATATGCGCAACAATGATTTTGCTACTGAGAGAAAAACATGTGATTTATACTAAAATAACCGTGCTGATTCCAAATATGTACTTGGAATTTGCCTGACACATCTAGATTTTACGTTATACATGCAAAGCCTATTCAGTTATAATATTAATGCATTATATGGGAAATATTCCAGTTGACATGTCCAGACCTGTCTGGACGCACTCAGGCTGATGTCAGCAGTAAGTATATAAGGCAAGCTGGACATTTTGATAAAGTGATCTGTTATAGTGCTATCACTTTTGAAACTTAAGATGGATAAACGCAAATGTGTTAATGATCCAGACAATTTCTGCTACATATGTGGAAAATACACTACTTATGATCAGCGCAAGAATCTGACAAAGCGAGTGCGTATTGCTTACAAGTATTACTTTGACTGTAAAATTGGAGATCAAGATAAAAGCTAGGCACCTCATGTTTGTTGCACTGTGTGTTACTCTGGGCTAACACAGTGGTTGAATGGGAAAAGGAAAGGAATGGCTATTGCAGTGCCTATGGTTTGGCATGAGCAGAAAAATCACCATTCGCCGGATATTCAAAGAGAAACAAGTCGCAAATTATGTATACTGACTGTGAGTCTGCTGTTAAACCAGTACCACAGAATGTAGAGAATCCTGTGCCTGCCCCTCCCACAGCAGGAACGGCAACTGAAACAGATGGTTCTGACCCTGATGAAGAAGAAGATGTTGATTGTCACAATGAATTTCTGAGCCAATCAGATTTTGATGACCTGGTGAGAGATCTGTCATTATCTCAAGAAAAGTCAGAACTACTAGCTTCTAGACTACAGGAAAAGAATTTGCTACAACGAGGCACCACAACTTCACACTTTCGTCATCGACACACCAAGTTAGCTGCATACTATGCAATAGAAAGCTATGTCTGTTTCTGTACTGATGTAAATGGTCTTATGATGGAGTTAGATGGTACACATGTTCCCGATGAATGGAGGCTATTCATAGACTCTAGCAAAACAAGTTTGAAAGCTGTCTTGTAGCACAATGATAACGAAAAACCATCTGTTCCATTGGCTCACGCTGTTGGAATGAAAGAGACCCATGCTTCTATAGAGTTAATTTTGAAAATGATCAAATACTCAGAACATAAATGGAACATTTGTGCTGACCTAAAAGTAGTAGCACTGCTGCTTGGCCTACAGTTAGGGTACACAAAGCATATGTGTTTCTTGTGCCTATGGAACAGTAGTGGTGACAACAATCATTACAAACTGAGACAGTGGCCTCTCAGAGTCGAGCACACAGTTGGTCAGTACAATGTACAACACAAATCACTGGTCGATCCACTTCAAGTTTATCTTCCACCACATGACATTAAACTTGGTTTAATGAAATTGTTTGTAATTGCACTTGATCGTGATGGAAATGGTTTCCCGTATTTGAAGGAGAAGTTTAGAAAACTGATGCTAAAATAAAGGCCGGATGCATGATGACACATTCAGAACAAAACTCAACCCTCTGGAACTTGCAGCTTGGGATGCATTTGTGCTAGTAGTGCAGAACTTCCTTGAGTACAGACGAGCTACAAACTATGCTGAATTAGTAGACAACATGCTTACAGCATATGAACAATTCGGCATATGAACAATGCATTGAAAGTGCATTTCTTACATTCCCATCTTGACTTTTTCCCACCCAATTTAGGACACGTGAGTGACGAATATGGAGAGCGGTTCTATAAAAATATTTCTACAATGGAGAACAGGTATCAAGGCCGCTGGAATCCCAACATTATGGGGGACTATTGCTGGTTTTTGCAACGGAAAAATATGACCGTTCACAAATGCAAAAGCAGATGCCTAAAGCACTTTTAACAGTACTGGGCCTTGCTCAAGTAAGACATTTAAACTGAAAAACAAGACTTTTTGAAATTTTGTTATTCCATTACATTTTCATACACTGTTTACTATGCAAACTTTGATGTAGATCAAGTCATTGTTGGAGTAAAACTCGTTCTGTTCAAAATTATTCAGTGCTTTCTAAGTGCTTAATTCATTTAGGCATACTTATGCATAGCAACATTTCGTGACATGTTACAACAACTCTGACTTTGAATTTGTAATCCGCACACTCGGTTTAGTATAGGACAAATGGTTTTTGCCCAGTAGCAGACAAAAAGTTTTTTTTTTGTTGTGTGGTGTTATAGGGGTCCCTGCAGCAACTTCAAGAAAGCAGGTCCCTAGGAAATAAGAATACTGGTTGGTCTGCCCCGGTGTATAGAAGTCATCTCAGCCACCCCATGCATCTATAATCATCAATAACTACCGGCCTGAAAACCACTTTAAAATGTACATGCTCCGTCAGGTGACATTTCATAATAAGTTGTTGGGTTTGTGCATGAAGAATAATGCTATACCTGACCATTAGATGACTCACACCCTACATTTTTCACCAGTTTTCACCAGAGCAAACTCAGTCTCTAATTATCAGTTTTACTTGAGCTACTGAGTGGAGACTACACACATAAAGAATGGGAGATCCTACTCAACTACCTCTCTGTAGCACAACCTCAAAATCAACATAACATGCATTATGCAACAATAATGAGCAGTGTAGCTGTGAATCCAATACTGGGATGAGAATGAAAAATTAGACTTTTATTGGCATCATGTAACCACATCCTTCAGACCTGATAATCCATATTGTTTCTCAATATGGATTTTAGCGTTGAATTGACGGTGAACATACAGTGCCTATTTACAATTATTACAACAAATCTGTCCCCATTCACATCTCAATAAAGATATTATTAGACTGTGGCAGATTGTTTTAGTATTATATGAATAACATGTTTGTTTTTTAATAATAGGGACGAATGATTACTTTATTTTTTGTTAAACTGTGCATGCTTATATCCATTTATGTACATTTTTCCATAGTAAGTAAAGATGTCAGAGTAAAAAATGACATTATTGTGGTTCTTCACATTCCCTCCTTAAGGGTAACCAGTCAAAGCATGTTAAGATCTTTATAACACTTAATTAATAATTAACCTAGTCCTAATTATTACTGTGACAGCTTTGATAGTACACTTAATGTCATTTTTCAACCCTGGTCTCCTGGTTTTTAACAGTAACGGAAGTTGGAACATCAAGCCTGCTGGTAACAACCTGTTATACGCATATTATTCCTCGCTGTTCATTTAATAACTGTATTGTACACATTGCTGTTCGCAGAAAGAAAAACCCAGCGGACCTTAAACTAATTGAAATCCAAAATTGGGAATTGAATACTCATTTTCCATGACAAATGTGTTCATATTTATATGTATATGTGTAAATTTTAATTAGTTTCTGGTTGACTGGTTTTCCATTCTTTCAATATTTGAAATGACATTCACAGGTACGCAAACAAATTATGTTTTTTAGGCTAGACGGTCAAGCAATACAACATGTTTTCTTAATGCCTTCACGCAAGGCTTAAATCTGTAATAAAATGCATAATGTAATTATAGGCTTAGCTGGTGATGATGGAATAGGGATAAACAGGAGAGACAGTTTAGCAACAAATATAAGGGGTCATTTATTAAGACCAACGTTTTAGACGCTTGGCTTAATAACCTTGGGGGCTGACGGTGGATCCAACGAAGTTATGAAGAGGGGGTGGCCTCTATGTTTGCTTAATTTTTCTAATTTATTTATGTATTTATTTATTTGCAAATGTATGTCATTTGGTGCAGTATTTATGACATGTTGGAGAGGTATATAGGGCCACGTACGTGTTGCACACATGCCAGTGGACTATGGTGTGACTATCTGTACTAGCACAAGGCCCCAATATCGCAGTACTGTATCTTAAATATGAGGTTTGAGACTACAGTAGGTCCCTTGACGGAGCTATAGATTTCCAGGAAAATGTGTCAGGTAAGTAATTGATCCTGAGGCTAACCAGTTACACATTTAGGGAGAACCACCAAAAAGTAGATACATCATTTTTGGGGGCCATAGCCCTGGAGGCAGAGTTACCTAATATCTCTACTGTTCTAGTAACGGCCACTTCACTGCTCTTCCCTGTTTTGTATGTTGGATTGTTTTCTTTACTGAAAGAATGTAATATTTGTGAAGTTTTTGTTTTGCTAGGATATAATTTTATAATGTAATTTCCAGATTGTTCTAAAGAAGAGCAATCTCTAGCTAGGGGAGGGGGTGTCATGACAAATGCAGAACAGTAAAAGAAAGGAAGAATGGGTCATAAGGAGCACAAGATATGTGCTTATAGATAGGAAACATCCATCTTAGAAGAAATAGTATTTGAAAAATCTACACTGTGTACACCCATCGTCAGGTATTTTCCACAGTGAAGCCAAAAAAATTCTGACCATTAAAAAAACATAAAAAATCCTACAGGGCAGTTGACACCAGCAGCCATGCATTTACCTATAGCCATATATGTCACTGTCACTTTAAGCTGATCTGCTGTTTGAAGAGAAGGCCACACTCCATGCAAGCACTGCCTTCTCTTCATTGTTATCCTGCTCGTCGTCGCAAACACATTCACTTCTACGGGATGGCTCTGTAGTATACACTTGGATAGGAAGGAGCTGTCCTATAGAATTGAATGGGACGGCTTACTTGTTATTAGACCTCCCTACCACTGTAGTTTCGATGGCGAGCAGGTAGCACAGAGCACGGCCTTCTCTTCAAACATCTGATCAGCAGGAGTGGTGGGTCTTGTCTTGAAAGACTTTGAAATGAGTCACATACATTCCTAGGAGACCCCAGAAGGTCATCTACAACTCTTCAGGGCAATTGAAGTACTTTTGATTCAGGTCGAATTTCGGACCCAATATGAATCATTCAACCAATTTGGTGGAATAAAATTTGAATCAAATTTCAAGAAATTCGCTCATCCACAATAAGCATTCTAGAGAGAAATTAGCGCACATTCATGGTTGAGGAGAAACAAACACAAGGTTTTTCTGTCCAGGGGGGTAAAACCCGATACGATATTGGGGAGATCGGTTTCATCTTCATATTCTGTTTACTGAGCCATTAAAAAAAAGTATGCATGAAGTGAATATATTTAATTTAAGCAGATGTTTTTCCATGTGGATTAATCTTCCACTTGCAGCAGTGTATAAGCCTTCTTTTTTATCAGTGACTCAGTTCACACGGAGTATAATGACTAAGAAGCATAAGGAGGTCTCGCCTATACACCTGTGACTGAACCTCTGGGAATACCGTCTGTTTTGCAATTATAATAGTTATAATCACATACTTTTACATGGTTTCGGAAAACTAACTATGCATATTAAATGCTGGAGCCACTAAACATCTGCTAATAAGGGAGCTGTTGACGCTCTGCTGACACACAGAACACATCTCTGGAGGCTTATTGTCAATAAAGCCTTGTTAAATTAAAGTTTTAAAAGAGTTTTATTGCATTACACATTAGGTAAATTATCTTTATATCAATCAACTTTGTCTCAGATTCATTATCATATACTATGCATAAACATAGCAAGCGATTGTGCTAAGCAGGAGAAAACTCATCCACAGTGGCAGAGAAGTGAGCGCTTGCTTTGTTTTGAAGTCATTCCTATAGTTCTTTGTCAATTTGTCATGCAGCAGCAAGAAAAAAAATGGAAGACGTTGGTTGACATAACTTCTTTTAGCTGTACATTACGTTTCTAAGAAAGAACATTTTGCAACTTGCATTAGCATAAAATGCATCCTGAGTAATTCTGCCTCTAATACAAAACCCCCTTCTGTAGATTAAGTAATAGCCTCCATTCTTAGATGGTGCCTTTGCCTTTGAAATACACACTGTAATTTGCTGCCTTTTATAGGTTTTCCAATGCTAGCTCATTTGCAGAATGAAATACATGCACAGGCTGTCCTTCAGTCTATTGAGCTTGTATGTTATAGGACTAGAATAGGATTAAAGAACATTTCCAACTTTGCTGGGTATTTTTCCTGTGTTAAGGGATGGAGTTTGCAGAGATCTAAGAGTTAGTGAAATATGGCTTTGTGCACGATACATTGTAAAAGTATAGCTAGAACAATTTGAAATAAAATACGATACTCTTATTTAATTGAAGATTCTAGTACAATATGCACCTGCAATTTAAAAAAATTGGGCAGTGTGCCTATGAGGTCTATATGGAAATAATAGGCATTTACATTTTCATTAAGTTGCACTTCTATACAGATGCAGCCGAGCTAAACTTGATGGTTAAGGCCAGTTTCACACTGGTGTTAAGCTTTTTTGGCAAGCTGTTCCCCTGCCTGATCCATACTACCGTTTGCACATATGTGCTACCAGAAGTCCGCCCGGTCCCATTCACTATAATGGGGAGCGTGGAGATCCGTTCGAAGCACGGCCAATATGCAGAGAGGCAGCCGGTCAAAAACGCTGCATCCAGCGGTATTTGTCCATCCGCCTCTCTGCTTATTTGCCATACTGCGGATGGATCTCCGCCATTCCGCATTATAGTGAATTGGGACAGGCGGACTTCCGGGCAGCACATCTGTTCAAACGGTAGTACGGATTCGGGAACAGCCTGCCAGAAAAGCTTAACGCCAGTGTGAAACTGGCCTAACGTGTTAAGTAAAAAATGGCACAGAAAGATTAACTAACTCTTTCAATGTATTTCAATGGCTTTTGTCAAAAGATGGCACGAGATAACACAGTGACGTGTTATCAGCCAATTTTAGCTCGGCTACATCTCTACATGGCATGCTGTGTGCTCTCAGAAAAAGTAAACTTGGTACACTAGGGGAAATTGGCCTTTCAGGAGTTAAAATAAAAATATATATACTCAACTCATCCATTTGCATGCATGGGAACACCTGCTCCTCATGGGATGCAGTAGGACCTGCACTGCCAGCGTGATGACGTCGCCACACTGGGAATGTCAAGTCCTGCTGCCTTCAGGGTGTCCTATGCATGCAAGTGGACGAGGTTTGTTTTTCTTTTTTTTTTTTTTCTTTTTTTTTTACACAAGCAGAATGGGGACCAAAGGGGGCATTCTGTATACTGGAAACCACTAACATGAGCATTAACAATACTGGGAGGCACCAATGGGGGCCTTAATGAAACTGGGGACATTAACGGGGGCATTTATAATATTGAGCGGCACTAATCAGGGAAATAATGAGGTGGTATTAATACTAAGGGGCACTTTTAAAACAAAAAAAGCCAACTGAATTCCTCCATTTTAAGCTCTGTTAATTTTTAATCAGGGGATAGTATTTTTGTAGTAAAAATGCATTCCTTGGTGTTAGCAGATGTTTTCTGTCTGCAGTGTCTGAGCAGATCCGGATATGTTCTGAATGGAAGCTGTCCCAAGTTATATATGATGGACTGCCAGTAGGATTATGGTAGACAGATGTTTGTTTGTTGTTGCTGTTGAAATATATATAGTTGTATCTAAGAAGTGTATTGGAGATTTTGAGTAGTTGAGAATAAGTCTTATGGTTGGATCTTTTGAATTGTTGATGTGTTTTTGGAAGGCCAGCAACTCATCTTCAGAGCTTGTCCAGGTTATTAGCAGGTCATCAATGTGAGTAATTTAAACTGGATACCAAAGGTGCAAAATTACCGAAAACCCTTCCAGTGAAAATCTCATTTAATTACAGGAATACAGATTTGAATTTCTATGTTTCTTTACTTCTTTGAAGTGCATGGTACCAGGGTTTGCAGGCCGAGGGAGGACTCCCAGCTTTCCCCACCTGACGCTGTGATAGCTAGCAGCGTGAGTGTCATAATATCACATTGTTAATTGCACATCTCCTATACATACACTTACTAGAGGTGCCTTAAAGAGGTTATCCACATTCCGAGGCCTTTTGACTTAACTTCCTCCCCCCGCCCTCGCGCTATGTTGCTGAACCTGCGGACAACCTCGTTTTACCACTTTGCTACCAGCACCGACCATGGATGGCACTGGAGCAAAGTGCAAACATGGCGCCCGCTCGCGCGTGCAGCGGGTGTCATGGCCGGCGGGTCTCCACTGTTTTGAACAGAGACCCACGGCTAATGACCATGACTGGCAATATTGCGATTGTGGTCATAAAGTCCTTTAGATGCTGTGATAAAGTGTGATCATGGCATCTAAAGGGTTAAAAACCTGGAAGCGAGCACTTCCTTGCTTGTTACTGGCATCCTCTGTGGCCAATGAGGATGCCAGTAATTGATTTTAATACACTGGGTCACTCCGAAGAGACCCAGGGTATTAAAGCTGCAATTCTTATTTCAATATAAGAAATTAGAAATTCTTCTCAAATCATGGGTCTAAAAAACCCACAAGGGTTTATAATTAAAAAAACATAAAAAAATTAACAAAAAAAGTTAAAAAATATAGTTAATTTTTTTTTTTATAAATATAAACATTTAAATCACCTCCCTTTCTATAGAATAAAAAAAGAAATACATAAAAAAAAATATATATATATATATATATATATAAACATCATAGGCATCACCGAATCCAAAAACGCCCATACTTTTAAAGGGGTTGTCTGGGTTCAGAGCTCAACCCGGACATACCCATAATTTCACCCAGGCAGCACCCCTGATGTTAACATCGGAGCATCTCATGCTCCGATGCACTCCCCTGCCTTGTGCTAGATCGCACAGGGCAAGGGCTCTTTTGTTTTCGGTGATGTCACCGGCTCTGAGGGGTGTGCTTTAGTGCTGCCCTAGCCGTTTTACAGGCTAGGGCAGCGCTAAAGCCCGCCCATCAGTGCTGGTGACATCACTGTGCTTCCTAGCAGTCCCATGAAGAGCCCGGTACGTCACCGAAACTCCGCAAAATGCCTTTGCCCTGCGCGATTTAGTGCAGGGCAAAGGAGAGCATCGGAGCTGTTCGAGTCAGGGGGGCTGCCTGGGTGAAAACGGAGGTATGTCAAAAAAAATTCCAATATGGCCAATGACTTAATGGAAAAAAAACGGTCAAAATAGCCAATTTGCCATTTTTCATCACTTTTCTTACCCAAAAAATGTGATCATTAAGTCGCAAGCACTCCAAAATAGTATCAATAAAAGGTACAGTAGATACAGCTCAGAAGATATAACTATAAAAAAGTTATGGGTCAAAATATGGTAATGTAAAAACCAATTATTTTTTTAAGTTTAGATTTATTTTTACACTATTTAGACATAAAAAACTATATATATGTGGTACTGTTGTAATCATACTTACCCAGAGAATGAAGGCAAAGGTCAGTTTCACTGCAAAGGGAACGCCATGTGAACAAAACTCGTAAAACGGTGGAGGAATTGCGTTTTTTTAAATTCCACCACATTTGGAATTTGTTTCCCACTTCCCACTACATTGTGTGCCATATTAGTTTAACTTGTCCCGCAAAAAATAAGCCCTCAAACAGCTATGTGAATGGAAAAATAAAAAAGTTATGGCTCAAGGAAGATAGGGAAGAAAAATAAAAAGGTAAAAATGAAAAAAAACTCTGGTATCCTAGGGGTTAATTGTTACATAAGGTCACTTTTAACGCTTTGCTTTCCAAATATTTATATTTTATTTTTTTAATTTTGCTAGAATGTTTTAACTTTATTTATCTTTTGTATCAGATCATTGTATTGTATATAATCTAGACAAGAATTTATTTACCAGTCCATCTCAGTTTCTCAAATGAGCCATTGATCATCCTAGTTTATTGGAAACATGAACATTAAATAAGCATGATCATTAAAGGGGATCTCATAGAAACATAGAAACATAGAATGTGTCGGCAGATAAGAACCATTTGGCCCATCTAGTCTGCCCAATATACTGAGTACTATGGATAGCCCTTGGCCCTATCTTATATGAAGGATGGCCTTATGCCTATCCCATGCATGCTTAAACTCCTTCACTGTATTTGCAGCTACCACTTCTGCAGGAAGGCTATTCCATGCATCCACTACTCTCTCAGTAAAGTAATACTTCCTGATATTACTTTTAAACCTTTGCCCCTCTAATTTAAAACGATGTCCTCTTGTAGCAGTTTTTCTTCTTTTAAATATTCTCTCCTCTTTTACCTTGTTAATTCCCTTTATGTATTTAAAAGTTTCTATCATATCCCCTCTGTCTCGTCTTTCTTCCAAGCTATACATGTTAGGGTCCTTTAATCTTTCCTGGTAATAATGCCTTTTTACTAAGTGCCAGTTTCCTGCCCCACCAAGCTAAGGATTCAGACGTACCTGCTCACCGCTGCTTCAGTCCTCCAACCTGCCTCAAGTGTCTCCATCTTCTGTTCCCCACACAATTTTTTTCAGCCGCAGCATGGACATGGTCACATGTTCCACTGCACCCAATGACTGGCTTCAGTGGTGACGTGGCCACAAGCAGCATGTCAGTTTTGAAGCCAATCATTGGCTGGCAGCGGAGCATGTGACCATGCCCATGCAGCGCTGGAAGAAAATAGTCCGGAGGCTGGAAGATGGAGACACTGGAGGCAGGGTGGAGGACCATAGCGTGAAACCCCAGGAAAGTTTGAATCCTAAGCTTAGTGGGGCAGGCTGCTGGCACTTAGTAAAATGCCATTATTAAGTAAGAACCCTTTTAAAGTCTGCTGTATCAGCCAGAAGTAAGTTTCTCTATGCAAGCCTATACTACTAAAGAGAGACTTAATTCTGGATGACGCAGCAGACAGAGCAGCACTTTGGAGATCAGAGTGCAGGCCATTACCAGGAATGCAGTTCGCTATTCAGCAATCAGTAATATTATTTACTGTAGTACCCTGTCCGTCATGTAGTTTACAAAAGGGAACCACCATAAATTCAGATTTTTCTAAATTGATTATCTTTGTGCCTGTTCACGTCATTTATAAAATATATTTTCACACATTTCAAAACGTTAGTAGTGATCTTCCCGACATAGTAAAGAGAAGATAAGCGGTGCTTACTACGCAGATATATTTGCTAAGTGAAGCTTTACCACTCATGCAGAAAATAAGCCTTCTACTTTACATAAAAGTGTCTCAGCTAAAACAAAGAAGCAAACAAACTCCAACTTCAAGCTTCAATGTAATACATAACGAGTGAAAATAAGTAGCGCTAAGTAAGCTCCTGTAAGAAGCAGCCTTGTGTTACTGCCTGTTGTCAGACATTCATGATGGATCATTGTTTACCATTCATACCCAACACTCCACTTGCTTCTGACAACTAGAGAAGTGAAATATGCAAACTCTCTTTTTATGACCTTTGTTGTCTGCTTTTGTACATCACATAATGTGCGTGGGTGAGCCTGAAATCTTTTTCACGAGTCCTATTTTTTTGTAAATACTCACCGATACAGAAAGTCTAAAAGGAATTGTACCTTAGAGCTGCAAATAATGTTTTTTAAGCTTCTTCTACAGCTGGCAAAGGGGATAGTAAATGGAAAAGAGATAAGTATACATGCAATGTAATAAATTATTTTCGATACAATGTGTTCTACCTGGGCATGTACTATATCTGGTCATTGTTGGGTTTTGAATCTAAAAGGGGTGATATCTGCATGGAGATTGCATTGCTACTTGATCTATTTGGGCTTCCTTCCCACAAATCATGAGTAGCTTTATTGTCTTTCCATGAAATTGGGCCTAATGTGTGTGGGGTCATTGCAGAGTGGAAAATTACACCACAAGTATTATTTTCAATGTAGCGGAATATTCGGTTCCACATAAAACAGTAGGATACTACTACTGAACCTTTATTACTACTACTACTAGAGATGAGCAAATTTTTTAAATATTCGATTCAGCCGGTTTGCCGAATTTTCGGACAAAATTTGCTTAGATCCGAATTTATTCACGGCGAATCATGTAAAAAAACGGCTATTTCATGGCTGCAGAGAGCCTTTATAGTGGTGTAAAACACTGTGCCTTGCAGTAACACGCATAGGGAGTCTGCTGGGGTAGTGAAACAGTACTGTGAGTCAGTATGACATGCAGATGACAGGTGTCGCTCTTAGAATCACTGCATACTTCACTTATCCTCCCTATCCTTTCCCTACACCTTGAATAATATTTCCCTGCATTTGTAAATCGTTTTTTTTTTAGCACAATTACGTTTTTCCCTAGTGCCTGCTGACGTCTCTCCCTGCACTGTACACTGGAAAATGGCAGAATCCAAGATGGCTGAGGCCATTTATACGGCTATGACATCACAGGGCTGGCTGGCTGCTGATTGGCTGCATGCATGGCATTATGGGTGATCCCGCCTTCCCAGAGTTCCTTGCTCCATGTCTTCACACGTGCAGCAGCCATTTTAGGAAAAAATGTGATTCGTTACCATGAAGCATGAGGAAATTCGGATTCGGTGCAAATTGAATTTTTCCTAAAATTCGGATCAAATTCCACTTCTTCAACTTCGATTCGCTCATCTCTAACTACTACTACCACCACCACCACCAGTAATAATATTAGTGAACTCTACTCCCCTTGTGTAATTCTAGGAGATACTAGGAAGAGTGTGAGCATTCCAATGGCAAAAACGGTTAGGTTGGAATGCAACTGAATGAACTCTATAGAGTACACAAACTCCAAAGTCTATTCTAGTCAATTGAAATATGTCAAAACATGGTTTTATATGTATAGTAACATGTTTCTGACCAATGTAAAAGGGGATAAATTTGGCCTTGCGTTCTGGAAATCAATACTGGCCCGAGATAAGATATATCACCTATGTGAAATTCTCACATATCTATAACGTATCAGAAGACAATTTAGAAAGTGGTTTAATCTTCTACAAACTGTTTAAGGTTATAGTGCATGTGCAGTGCATTCAGAAAGTCTCCAGACCCTTTAACTTTTTTCACCTCTTGTTATATTGTAGCCTTGTGCTAAAATAAAAAAAAAGTTCTGATTTTCCCCATCAATGTTCACTTAATACCTCATAATGACATGTAAAAACAGCATGTTAGAAATCCTTGCCAATTTATTGAAAAGGAAAAACTAAAATATTGCATTACCATAGGTATTCAGACCCATTACTTAGTACTTAGTTGAAGCCCCTTTGGCAGCGATTACAGCCTTCAGTATTATTGGGTATGATGGCCATAAAGACTAGATTGGAGAAATACTGCAGTGATGGTTGACCTTCTGGAAGCTTCTTCCATCTGCACACAGGATATTTCGAGCTCAGCCAGAGTAACCATTGGGTTCTTGGTCACCTCTTTTACCAAGGAGTCCTGGTTGTTGCAAACTGCTTTCATTTAACAAGTTGTACTTTCCAACACCACCATTGAGTATTGCATAGAATGTAGTGGGAATAAAATTCCAAAGGTGGTGGAATTGGAAAATAAAAACGCAATTTTGCCACAGTTTTACAGTTTTTTTTTGTTGGCGTTCATTAAGCGACTTGTGATCTTCATTCTCCAGGTCATGATAAATCCGGCAATACCACATATGTATACTTTTCCTAGCGTTTTGATGCTGCAAAAAAATGAAAAAGTTGAAAAATATATATTTTTTCTGTCATATTCTGACCCCTATAACTTTTTTGTAGTTATGTGTGCGAAGCTGTATGAGGGCTCATTTTTAGCGGGGCGAGGTGTACTTTTCATTGATACCATTCTGGCGTGTACAGCTTTTTGATCACTTTTTCAAAAAAAATTTGTGGGAGGAGAAGCAACCCAAACAATTGAAAATCGGCCAATTTGACTCTTTTTTTCATTTCACCTCTTTCCGTATGGTATTAATACTTTTATATTTTGATAGTATGGGCATTTACGCACACAATGATATTCATGATGTGTATTCTTAAAAAAAAAATTTCTTTTTTTATTCTCATTTTGGGGAAATGTGGGTGATTTGAACTTTTTATATATATTTTTTTTTATTTGTAAAAACTTTATTCATTTTTTTACACTTTTTTTTTATAGTTCCCTTAGGGAACTATAACAATCAACCATTTGATTGCTATTATAATAGACTCCAATGCACTTGCGTTGGAGTCTATGATGATTTTACTACTTTCCTATGGAGCCCTATTACAGGCAAGGGCCCATAGGAAATGCTATGCAGCAGCCTCCTGTCATTCACAAAGACCGGGGCAGCTGCACACAAGCTCCGGCTCCTCAGATCACCACACGGGTGAGCCGAAGCATAACCAGAAGCACGCGCTCCCAGTTTTCAGTGTGCTCAGATGCCGTGGTCAGGTTTGACCACAGCATCTGAGGGGTTACATGTCTGTAATCGGCATTACCACTGGTCATGGACATTAGCCGCCGATGTCTGCTGTAGGAAACAGGGGAGCAGACGACATCTTTAAAGACCCGACATGTGACTTACATGTACGTCACATGTCGGGAAGGGGTTAAGAATTATGGAGGCCACACCATCCTATCTCTGGGCTCTACAGGCAGTTTTTTCCTCCCCATGGCCCGGTTTTTACTCTGATATACATTGTTAGTTGTGAGACCTTATATAGACAATCATGTCCAATCAACTGAATTTACAATAGGTGGACTCTAATCAAGGTGTAGAAACATCTCAGAGATCCTCAACAGAAATGGGAGGCCTCCAGAGGTAAATTTTAAGTGTCATAGCAAATGGTCTAACCTCGGAATGCTTATGTCCATGCAAAATCGTATTTTTCGTTATTTTTAATAACTTTGCAAACATCTCTACAATTCTGTTTTTACTTTCTCATTATGGTTTATTGAGTGCAGCTTGATGGGGGGAAATTAGATTTTTTTTCTTTTTTCTTTTAGCACAAGGCAGCAACATAAAATGTGAAAAAAAAGGGTCTGAATACTTTCTGAATGCACTGAATGGCTCATGTTAATACCAGTAGAAGTAGGGATGTTGGGTAGGTTAGTGCTGTTAAAATGTGCTCCAAGTGGTTGTCAATTTTGTTCCCTCACAGAAGTAAAAGAAAACAGAGCTCTCCTCATCTAGTCAGGTTTTGAATTGTAGAACTTTCACCAAAACCATTGTGGTCTCAGATGGAATCCATAATGAATGAACTCAGGGACTATGCTGCCTTCTCTTATGTATGAATCCCATTCTCCTTTGCTAGCTAGAGGCAGAAGTAAAAATGTGAAGTGATTGCTGTCAGTTGAAAAGTCGGATCTACCACATCGTGCTATGAGAATTTTGTTACTTTTTGGGGAGATTTATCAAGACTGGCATTTCTGAGCATGCCAGTATCTTGATCTAATTTAGAGCAATTGTGAGAAGGTGGGCTAATATTCCTGCAAAACAATTTCAACACCTAATGGAATCTATGGTTATTAAGACCAAAGGAGGTCCAACACACTACTAGATGAGCGTTCTCAATAAAGTGGCCATTCAATGTAAGCAAATAGTAAATATAGTTGGAATTGAGTGTACAGCTCAATAGAAAGGCCATTGGCCATCTTCCAATTACACTTCCAAGTGTGTCTGAAGTCTGTTCTTTTGGTTTTGAAAGATTTTTAGACATGGAGATCATTTTGAACCCAGACTGCAAATCCTGATGGATGTTTCAATATCATTTACAATGCTACAGGATATTTCCAGCATTATCCTTGCCCGCCCTTTACTGAAGAGCCTTCGTTTTGTTATTTACGCAGCAATAAATCATTGCATTCATGGAATATGATAATTCATGTCTCATAGGCTATAATTGCAGTCTTTATGTTAGCTTGCGAGTTTCAAATTTCATATTCAGTAATGTCTAAAAAACACAAGTATAAAAGGACTACAGTACCAGAGTTACATTGTAATACCCCACAGGAATAGAATAATCAGAGACGTGCTGGAAAGGGCAGCAGCTCAGACACTCTACATCCTGAGCAATCCAGAAATATGACTTACCATTATGTGGCATTTACCTAGTTCCTCAGAAGTGTAGTACATAAAAGTCTGATAACTCTGAGGAAATTGCAGTAAAATAAGTGTGCTGAGCAAACTATAGACATAGCTGCAGTACAGATATAAATAGCAAGACATCTTCTGTACACTGAGTCTTTTTACAATGGCCTTGCAAATATCAGGTCCTTTCATTATCATTTTAATAATTGCTATGCAACATAACGATCCCGGAGGAAATGCTACATTTCTGTAAAGTAGCAATAACTCAGTGTGTGGTGCCTACAGTACAGATGGTAAACAGAAGGTTAAAGGGTTAATATTTAAAGTGAATAAAGGATTCATTTAATCCCGGAGGCAAAATTAAATATCTACATTTAATTTAATGTTGGTGAAAAAGAATGCATGTAACAGACAGAAGAAAATATATGTAAAGCTTACAATGTACTCCTCTACATAGAGCTCATTGAAAGGTACTCTAAATGCAACCAATTTTCTTGCACATTAACACAAAATGTCAATCTTCATTATATATTCTTGTAAAAAGAATTATTCTATTCTATATTGTCATGTATAATTAAGGGTTTCTTAGAGTCCTTAATTATTTGAAACAAATTAGCAGTTTTGTATTCTGAACCCTAAGCCTCATGCACATAAACGTGTATGACCGAAGACTGGGTTAAGGCCGGGTGTGAAGGTAAAAAAGGATCTCCTGTCACTGGTGCCTCGGTTCCAGTGCCAAGCTTCCTTCTCCGCTTCTGCTCCCTGCTGGACCAGAATTTTAACATGCCGTCTACATGCACCTAATCAGAGTAAGGTAATTTTTACTTGAAGCCGTGTCTGCTCAAAAGTGGACTGTGACTTTTTGTAGCTTTTTCTAAAACCAACTCTAGAATAACCCCTTTAATCAAATCTAAACATATGATTTTTTGGCAAATCTGATTTCAATAAGCTCAAAGGGTGATCGCAGCTCTATGACATCAAGATGTCTCCTAATGAGATTGGACAGGTGGAAACAAAAATCCATCTTTTAATTCCCCAAAGGTACAATCCATTGTTTTCTCACTTCGTAGAAATACTTAGGCCAATCAGTACATTCAGTATTAATTTAATAAAAGAACCTATTCCAATTGTCTCTCCGTTACTGATATTTATAATCTGGAAATCACCATGTCTATTTTTACACTTATTCTAAAAAGTCAGATATTCAAATATTTTCAAACTCATTTATTAAATAAACTCATTATTTGTGCATAAATATGAACAATTTTTCTTTCCATATCAAACAACCTACGTGCTGATATACAAGATTCTGCACATCTGAGCTTTAAGACCACCAATTGTTTAATGAAGAAAAGATCCCCTGTAAATATCACCAGGCTGGAGCAGAATTATTTCACTAACATTAGCAGAATGCATGGCTAAGGTACGAGAATGACGCTCCTAGGAAACTGTGAAAGCTGTAAAATCACTGAATTCCTCCAAATGAAAGGTGCAGATAAACTCTGAAGCTTTGCTTCATTAGCTGTATCCTTTACAAACTGTTGATTTCAAGAACTAGATTCCTGACTGGCTGCCAGGGAACCATGACAAAGGCTATTACCTTTCCAGGACTAACTAAAGGTTATATGCATGATAAGGAGGGACATGTTCATCCTGTCACTCTGGTGTGTAAGTAATGAGGAGAGGAGTACAACAGATTTCCACTATTTCCATTTTTCTATTCTGTTAAATTAACAGGAAAAAAAAATAACAGTACTGAATCCAAAAAAGCCAGCTGATCCAACTGACTATAATAGATTCCGTCAGGTTGCCATCTGAGTTTACATCATTTTACAGGAAACAGTAGCATCTTTTTTTGAAGGACTTTGACATGGAGCATCCAATACAGAAGAGAATCCATCATTGTAGTGAAAAGAGAGGGATACTGGGGTATACTTATATTTTCTGCTGCCTGAGATGAACAAGCCCCCGCCAGCATAACATGGTGGACTAGACAACAGATAACAGAGAAAAGAAACAATCCAATTTTTATATGCAAGTTATGGAAATCTGTAAACACAAGGGTATATCATTTTCACAGCGGTTGTTTTATCTCGCCATTACTACGGCGAGATGGGACTAAGCCCTAACTGCCAGGTGGCCGTCAAACAGTGCAGCGGGCTGGCACTCCACTGCTTCAGTAGCTCCCAGTGCATGGGACATACGCAAACAGCGTAGCACAATTGACATTAGTGGTCAACCCTGAAGTGCAGTGTCGCATGTACAATTGTCATTTGCTCTGCTCATGTAGCAACAGAATTGGATATGGAGGGGGATAAAACGGATTAAGAATACATTTTTTATTGATGAAAGAGTGGATTTTTTAATAAAATTTTTAAAATACCATATTTTTCACTTTATAAGATGCACCTAGGTTTTAGAGGTGGAAAATCAGATTTTTTTTTTATCAGACTCCCAAATCAGACCTTCCCATTGTCCTCAGACTTCAAATTCATACCCTCAGTTTTTATCTCAGATCAGACCCGCAATCTTCATCAGACCTCATATCAGACCACCAAGTCTTCATTTCACCCCCAAGTCAGACCCCCAGTCATCATCAGATGACCAAATCAAACCCCCAATCTTTATAAGACCTCATATCAGACCCCCATCCTTTATTAGACCACCCTTCAAGAGCCCTAAACTTTACCAGATCTTAAATCAGACACCCCAATCAGATCCCCAACCTGTATCAGACCTCAGATCAGGCCCCCAATCTGTATCAGAACTCAGATCAGACCCCAATGTGTATGAGATGTGAGACGTCAGATAAGACTCCCAATCCTCATCAGACCTCAGATCAGACATAAAATAAATAAACTTGAAATGTAAAAATGTGATGGCACACTCTCATCTGGTATACAATGGAACAGTTGTTTTGATTTAAAAAGTTATTTTATTATTAACATAAAAACAGGAACAGTTTTGTATGTTGGAAGAGCTGTCGTATATTGATGCTATCTTGAAAGGTGTGATATATATTAGCTAGTGAGGGCTTGTCCTCTTCTTTATAAAAATCTTGAATTATATACTATTTGTTTCGATGATGGTATGGCTTATCTTTGTATCTACATGCGATGTTGTTTTTACAAATAAATCAAGTGTTTATGTAGATAGTGCGTGGACTGAGTAGGTATAAATTCTATGTAGTGTTGAATAAATATATAAAAATTGGGTGCAAGCTGAATGTAGGCTTGTTCAAAATGCTATGTGCAAGCTGAGTACATGAAAGTGCTGCGTGCAAGCTGGGTACATGAAAGTGCTGTGTGCAAGCTGAGCACACAAAAATATTTTGTATGAACTGAGTACAAAGAATTATAAAATGCAAGCTGAGTACATCAAAGTGCTGCGTGCAAACTGAATACACAAAAAGTGTTGTAAAAACAGATTAAATATATGAGAACCGTTGGTTGCGGTACACATAAATCTTAAGTGCATGTGCACTAAAATAAAGTCCAAAGGATAAATATAAGGAACGTAGAGATATAGGTATGTATATGTATATGTATATGATATAGGTTGAACGTCTGCCTGCTATATCGGTACCAGAAAAATCGTTGCACTATTGCTTGAAAAAGATCCCATTGAGAGGATTGAAATGTTGCTGTATCGTTGGTGAATAAAGTCATGTTTTTCTGGATGTGCTGCGGAATTCAATATTATATATATATATATATATATATATATATATATAGTGAGAGAGAGCGACATACATACATACATAGACACAAATACATATAGAGACATATAGACACAGACACATAAGATAAATACATAACACACAACGGTCATTTGCCTTACATTTGGAGGTCACAGGAGTTGAGCAGGGAGGAGACAATGCTGGGTGATTAAGCCCTTCAGGACCAGGCCATTTTTTGCAAATCTGACATATGTCACTTTTTGCTTTTACTTATCTAAACCATTCTGAGACTGTTTTCTCGTGACACATGATGGTTTAAGTCAATATTTAAGTCAATATTTTTCATTTTTATTTAAAAAACACCAAATTTACAAAAAAAAATGCAAATTTCTATTTCTCTGCTTTTAAAACAGATAGTGATAACTCATATAATAGTTATTACTTTACATTTCCCATATGTTTGGATCATTTTGTGAATACCATTTTATTTTTTGGGGACATTAGAAGGCTTAGAAGCAAATCTTAATATTTCTCAGAAAATTTTCAAAAAACACTTTTTAAGGACAAATTCAGGTCTGAAGTCACTTTGTGAGGCTTACATAATAGAAACCACCCAAAAATTATTTTAGAAACTACACCCCTCAAGGTATTCAAAACTGATTTTACAAACTTTGTTAACCCTTTAATTGTTACACGAGAGTTAAAGGAAAATGTAGATGAAATTTAAGAAATTCACTTTTTGGGCAGATTTTCCATTTTAATATATTTTTTTCCAGTAACAAAGCAAGGGTTAACAGCCAAACAAAACTCAATATTTATTACTCTGATTCTGTAGTTTACAGAAACACTCCATATGTGGTCGTAAACTGCTGTACGGGCACACGACAGAACGCAGAAGGAAAGGAACGCCATATGGTTTTTGGAGGGCAGATTTCACTGGGATAATTTTAAGTTGCCATGTCACATTTGAAGACCCTCTGATGCATCCCTAGAGTAAAAACTCCAAAAAAGTGACCCCATTTTGGAAACTACAGGATAAGGTGGCAGTTTTGTTGGTACTATTTTAGGGTACATATGATATTTGGTTGCTCTATATTACACATTTTGTGAGGCAAGGTAACAAAAAATAGCTCTTTTGGCACTGTTTTTATTTTTTGTTATTTACTACATTCATCTGACAGGTTAAATCATGCTATTTTTATAGAGCAGGTTGTTACGGATGCGACAATACCAAATACGACAACTTTTTTGTTTCCGTTTTTTTAGTGTCTCCATATTCTAAAAGCAATAGATTTTTTTATTTTTTGGGCGACTGTCTTATGTAGGGGCTAATTTTTTGCAGGAGGAGATGACAGTTTTATTGATACTTTTTTGGGGTGTGTATGACTTTTTGATTGCTTGGAGTTACACTTTTTGTGATGTAAAGTGACAAAAAATGGCATATTTTTTTTTTTTACAGTGTGCACCTGAGGGGTTAGGTCATGTGATATTATTATAGAACAGGTCGTTACGGACGTGGCAATACCTAATATGTATATATATTTTTTATTTTTTTTACACAATAATATTTTTTAAACGAAAAAAAATTATCATGTTTTAGTGTCTACATAGTCTGGGAGCCATAGTTTTTTTTTATTATTTGGGCGATTGTCTTAGGTAGGGTATAATTTTGCGAGATTAGATGACAGTTTGATTGGCACTATTTTGGGGTGCATATGACTTTTGATTGCTTGCTATTACACTTTTTGTGATGTAAGGTGACAAAAAATTGCATTTTTATTTTACCGTGTTCAACTGAGGGGTTAGGTCATGCAATATTTTTATAGAGAATGTTGTTACTGATGTGGCAATACCTAATATGTATACTTTTTTTTATTTATTTAAGTTTTACACAATAAAAGCATTTTTGAAACAAAAAAAATCATCTTTTAGTGTCTCCATAGTCTGAGAGATAGTTTTTTAATTTTTTTTTGGGCAATTGTGTTAGGTAGGGGTTCAGTTTCAGTGGGATGAGGTGATGGTTAGATTGGTACTATTTTGGACGGCATACGCCTTTTTGATCTCTTGGTGTTGCACTTTTAGTGATGTAAGGTGACAAAAAAATTGCTTTTTCAACACCGTTTTCTTTTCTTTTTTTACGGTGTTCACCTGTGGGGTTAGGTCATGTGATATTTTTATATAGCCGGTCATTTACGGATGTGGCGATATCAAATATGTCTGGTTTTTTTTGTTTTGTTTTTTACATTTAACACAATAAAAGCATTTTTGAAACAAAGAAAAATAATGTTTTAGCGTCTCCATAGTCTGAGAGCCATATATATATATATTTTTTTGAGTGATTGTCTTAGGTAAGGGCTCATTTTTTGCGGGATTAGGTGACGGTTACATTGGTACTATATTGGGGGGTATATGCCTTATTGATTGCTTGGTGTTGCACTTTTAGTTATGTAAGGTGACAAAAAAATGGTTTTTTTTAGCAGTTTAAAATTATAATTTTTTTTACGGTGTTAATACCAATTTTTTTTTACTATTTTATGTGTTTTATTTTGGGGAAGGGGCTTTTTTTTTTACTTGAAACTTTATTTATTTTTTTATTATGGAAAACACAGGTTTTTTTTACTTTTGTTTTACTTTTTATTTTTGTCCCACTCTGGGACTTTAACTGGGTCTGATCTCCTCTGCAATGCATTACAATACATTGTGTATTGTAATGCATTGGCTGTCGGCTTGTATGCCGACAGCCTGCCTGTGAGACCCAGCCTAACGCCCCTTGCAGACGAGCGTGACGGATGCATTCAGTGA
The DNA here is from genome assembly GCF_905171765.1 of Bufo bufo. Taxonomy (NCBI): domain Eukaryota; kingdom Metazoa; phylum Chordata; class Amphibia; order Anura; family Bufonidae; genus Bufo; species Bufo bufo. Next base: position 635,263,639 of record NC_053389.1, read on the forward strand.
AAAATGCGTGATTTCGCAAGCAAGTTCAGTCAGTTTTGTCTGCGTTTGCATTCAGTTGTTCAGATTTTTTTGTGTGGGTGCAATGCGCATTGATGCGTTTTTCACGCGCGTGATTAAAAACTGCAGGTTTACATACAACATCTCTTAGCAACCATCAGTGAAAAACGCATCAGTGATTTTCACGCAGGCCCATTCACTTCAATGGGGCCAGGGCTGCGTGAAAAACACTGAATATAGAACATGCTGTGATTTTCACGCAACTCTCATATACACAGACTCAATGAAATGAATGGATCCGGATTCAGTGCAGGCGCAATGAGTTCGCATCACGCTTTGCACCCGCGCGGAAAACTTACTTGTGTGAAAGGGGCTTAAGGGCTGAATCTCACAGGCTTTCGTAGAAGGCAAGCCCCGATGCCTATGGAAGGCATCAGGCTGCCTTCTCTGCCATCGGGTCCCCGTCACTGCAGCACGGAGACCCGATGGTGAAGTGGAGGGCACACGTACCCTCCGCAAACCCCGTGCATTTTGCGGTCAGCATTGACCATGGCATACAGGGGGTTAATACACCGGCATCTGTGTTTTCACCGATGCCGGCGTATGCAGCAGGGGTCCGGCTGTCAGTAACTGCCGGACCCCTGCCGCTGATCGGGCAGCCACAGCTCCTGCACCCGCCCGATCAGCCTGCCATACATATACGTCACTGGTTCTTAAGTCACGTCCAGCTGTGACGTACATGTACGGCATGGGTCCTTAAAGAGTTAAGGAATGGCTATAAAAAGCAAACACAGTTTTTTCAGTGCCTGCCCACACATTATCTCTCACTGCAGGAGCAGGTCCGCTGGGCAGCATCAACAGACGTTAGCAAGACGCATGTTGAGACTGCCACTTAATAGGCTAAGCATGCCAGCTGAGGTCTACTGATACTGCCCCGTGGTCCTATTCCTGTGGAGTGATCTGAAGCAATGAAGGGCATGCTGTGTGAGAAGATGGGTGCAGCACTTGATGGATTCAAGAAGTGCAGTATGTTGGTAAGCTGCTTGGCACTATTTCTACCTTTCTCCCTCTTTTGCCAACTCAAAGATAGAATCATTCTTTCACTTAAGGGTCTGCCACCTAGTAAAATTGAGAAGTCTGCACTAGTGCTCATTAGCTGTGACATAGAACTCAGTGAGGACATGCTTCCCAGCGGACTTTCCTGGGTGTGTTTTTTTTATGCAGTATTTGGTACCACCCTCTACATTTCTCTAGGTATTGCCACCTGAGGCAAGAGGTTCATGGCTGGATATCATTGGCACTGAACACAACATAGCCAATTCAGGCTCATCACACCAGGATGAGCCTAATTTATTCAGGAAGCATGGAGAGGAAATGTGTACATACAGAAATTAGGGAGGTAGGAATAATGGAAATAAAAAAAAAAACATTAAAAATATAAAAATTAGATAGTGATAATATGAAGGGGCATTTACATACTCCTTTACACCAGAAATCTGGCTTCAAAAAGGTGTAATGTTTGGTGCACACCCTGTTTGAGCAAAATTTTTTGACTTTTTTGTGGTTTCTCTCCCCTGTTGCTACTTTTCCAAAATGTAGGTAGTGCAGGGTTTGAGAGTGGACAGTGTGGATCTGGACAAAGCCAGCCCACCCTTTCTGGTATTCATTTTAGTTCTGGTACCCAGACCATCACAGACTTGTGCCTCTTAATCTAAATGCCCCCCAATGTGTTTTCTATGTTACGAAACAGGTCATTAAAACATAAGTAATTGTTTTAAAAGTTGCTGTCCCAAATTTTTACTTGCAGTAAATTACTTGTATCACTTCCCTCCCTCAATTTAGCAGGCAATTCCTTCCTGACAATCGGCTGCTCATCTGTGGCGGTGACTGCTGCATTTACTGCAAATTGTGGTCCCCAATGCACAGGCCATGTGCATGAGACCTTATTCTTTTCTTTCTAAGCTTTAGAATCATGATTTTAGATAAACTTTATAATATTGCATTGTGTAAAAAACAAAGCTATAATAATCTTCGTACTATATGCTAAGTATCCCCAGTCATCTTGGTGGTGCTGTTCTAATGCATAGCCACACAATATATAGATTTATATTTTACTTTTGTCACTATGTTATATTAGCATTTATTGTTCATTTCTGCGCTGCTATAAAATTTTATGAATTTCACATTATTTTAAAACAGTAGCAGGACTTTAAAGTTATTCCACAGGAGTATGATATTATTATTTTTTTTTTTTTGTGATAGACAAGAAACTACAGGCTGACATTTCTTATAAAGCGAAGAAGGTTCTTTATTTTCAACATTTCAAATAAACCAAGTTGCGGCATTGTCAGCTTTGTAATGTTTCTATACTTCAACTGTCTAATGCTATCTGCAGAACCAAGACATGGTGTTCCTGAGCTGACACATGCATGCTTCTATATCCACTCAAGACCAAAAGATGTACCTTAGAAAACCTAGCTTAGGAAAATTAGTGTGGAAATGTTTTACAATGTTGTCTACGGTCTCTTTATTAGCTTATTCTTAAAGCTTTGCATATTGAACCAGTAGTGGAAAAAGATAAAACAAATGCCACACACTTAAAGTAAACAACAATAAAAAAAATATTATAGAGAAAAACAACATCAGAAATAGTTTGTATGGCTACAAGACAACTAACATACCAATCTTTAAACTAGTTAGTGGCAGCTAATATACCTTTTTACAGCAGTCACTAACGGGCCTTAGGCTAGGCTGCCTTTTTACAGAGGTGTATTCTAAGTGCTACACTGCTCTCCCAAGCATCAATGAGCAGAAGCCACCTTTCTCATGACAGGCTCCCACTCTAATGACAGAAACACCTGACCAGTTTCGTTTAACTCCTTAGATGTTGCGGTCAAATATTGACCATGGCACCTAAATGGTTTAGAGGGAGGCAACAAGTTTGTGGTGTGCTGATGTCTTAGCATGGTATTCAGGAGATTAATGAAGGCCGGCAGTGTATGCCTAGATTGCCTGTCAGTATGATAACGACAGAAAGTATATATAATACACTGTACTACAAAAATAGTACAGTCTACTATATGAGTGATTAAAGGATTGCATATCAAAGTCTCTTTGTTGAACTAATACATTGTAAAAAAAAAGTTAGATCTATCTTAATTAAATAAAAAAATCTATAATTTCAAAAACACACATTTTTCCATTGAAAAAAATACACAGACTTATAAGACACTGTATGTAAATTTTAATAGCACGCTATAAGATCATGGCGGAAGTTGAGGCTGATTGTCTTGTTTCCAACACAAAAATCCATTATGACTCTCTGTTTAGTAAATGCATTGGTTCCAAGTTACGCCATGATCTTATATTGTGCTATTAAAAAGTACATACAGTGTTTTATAAATCTATTTATAGCAATAACAGATTTTGACAATTTTTCGTGTATGGTATGTATATTGTGCACTGTTGTCATTTTATTGATTCCAAAACCTTTAGAACTAATTATTGGAACTCAAATTGGCTTGGTAAGCTGAGTGACCCCTGACCTACATACACAGGTGAATCCAATTATGAGAAAGAATATTTAAGGGGGTCAATTGTAAGTTTCCCTCCTCTTTTAATTTTCTCTGAAGAGTAGCAACATGGGGGTCTCAAAACAACTCTCAAATGACCTAAAGACAAAGATTGTTCACCATCATGGTTTAGGGGAAGGATACAGAAAGCTGTCTTAGAGATTTCAGCTGTCTGTTTCCACAGTTAGGAACATATTGAGGAAATGGAAGACCACAGGCTCAGTTCAAGTTAAGGCTCGAAGTGGCAGACCAAGAAAAATCTCGGATAGACAGAAGCGACGAATGGTAAGAAGAGTCAGAGTCAACCCACAGACCAGCGCCAAAGACCTACAACATCATATGGCTGCAGATGGAGTCACTGTGCATCGTTCAACCATTCGGCACACTTTACACAAGGAGATGCTGTATGCGAGAGTGATGCAGAGGAAGCCTTTTCTCCGCCCACAGCACAAAAAGTGCCACTTGAGGTGGGCTAAAGCACATTTGGACAAGCCAGCTTCATTTTGGAATAAGGTGCTGTGGACTGATGAAACTAAAATTGAGTTATTTGGCCATAACAAGGGGCGCTATGCATGGAGGAAAAAGAACACAGCATTCCAAGAAAAACACCTGCTACCTACAGTAAAATATGGTGGTGGTTCCATCATGCTGTGGGGCTGTGTGGCCAGTGCAGGGACTGGGAATCTTGTCAAAGTTGAGGGACGCATGGATTCCACTCAGTATCAGCAGATTCTGGAGACCAATGTCCAGGAATCAGTGACAAAGCTGAAGCTGCGCCGGGGCTGGATCTTTCAACAAGACAACGACCCTAAATACTGCTCAAAATCCACTAAGGCATTTATGCAGAGGAACAAGTACAATGTTCTGGAATGGCCATCTCAATCCCCAGACCTGAATATAATTGAAAATCTGTGGTGTGACTTAAAGAGAGCTGTCCATGCTCGGAAGCCATCAAACCTGAATGAACTAAAGATGTTTTGTAAAGAGGAATGGTCCAAAATACCTTCAACCAGAATCCAGACTCTCATTGGAACCTACAGGAAGCGTTTAGAGGCTGTAATTTCTGCAAAAGGAGGATCTACTAAATATTGATTTCATTTCTTTTTTGTGGTGCCCAAATTTATGCACCTGCCTAATTTTGTTTAGACAATTATAGCACACTTTCTGTAAATCCAATAAACTTCATTTCACTTCTCAAATATCACTGTGTGTGTCTCCTATATGATATATTTAACTGACATTTTTTATCGTAACAACCAACGATTTATACAGGAAAATCATGACGATTAACAAGGTTGCCCAAACTTTCGCATCTCACTGTATCATTCATCTAGGAGTAAAGTAGTTACTGCAGAAGGGGGTGTTCGCCAACTAGGTGACTGGCATGGGTGTGTTTTAAATGTTATATTCTAGTTTTTAGTAGCAGGCCTAGATGAAGGACTGCATAATTCTAAGTACATTTCTGCTAGTCATTCATGCTGGAATCTTTTTGACTTTAGACAATAACATGGATATTTTACTGGATCTCATCATATGTGCTTGGATTTGTTGTTCTACATACTGGCAAGCTACTCCAAGCCACCAATACAAAATAATTTTTAAAGGGCTTCTGTCACCCCCCAAAACTCATTTTTCATTTTTGGGCATATTAAAATCCTTATTGGACGACTATTCCCTATAAAAGGCTCTTACCTTGTTCTGTGGCTTCGTTTCATAAAAAAATCGAGCTTTTAAAATATGCAAATTACTTCACTACCAGCAAGTAGGGCGTCTACTTGCTGGTAGCCGCCGCATCCCCGTCTTTCTCTCAGAGCGCCTGCGTCGAATGAAGACACGTAAGGCGCAGGCGCGGGATTTGAATTGCAGACAGGGCCAGCCAGAGGAGGAGAGCGCTCGCTGGCCCTGTCAATCAACTGGAGGAGGGGGCGTTTTTTTAAAAGGAGGATGCCCTACTTGGTAGTGAAGTAATTTGCATATTTTAAAAGCTCGATTTTCAATGAAACGAAGCCACAGAACAAGGTAAGAGCCCTATATAGGGAAAAGTCGTCCAATAAGGATTTTAATATGCCCAAAAATGAAAAATGAGTTTTGGGGGGTGACAGAAGCCCTTTAAGGTGAGGTGAGCTGGACTTTTCATTGCATTTCTACAATTTTCCAATAAACGTTTAATTGAAATCTTCAATTTTCATCCCCAATACTTTTGCTGTTCCAGGAGACAAGCACCTGCTAAAAGTGGTGCCAGCTTTCTCCTCTCTCCCCAATGAAAACACATACATGCTCGGCCGAGCCAAGTGTGTACAGTGTGTATGGGAAAGTCGACAACAAGTATTGAAGGTGTATGGACACCTTTACAGTATGTGAATGAGAACTGTGTCATTAAGCAGCCATGTGCTCAGAATTTTATCGAATGACAACCAGCAGAGATTCTGAAAGCAGTGAGAAGTTAATACAGAAAGTATAATGGAAAATTATAGTTTTCATCATACAATGGATAATATTTATTTGCTGAAACAGTAATACCCATTTCTGTAGATTATAGAAATAAAGCAAAGCTGATAAGTGAGCTGAAGAAAACCTGAAGCAGCAGCTTGACTGTTCAACTGACCAGTGTGAAAAGTGAAACATTTTGAAATTTTTTATTAATATGGATAAAAGCAAAAAAACAAATGTAAAAATATAAAAAGTATAAACATCTGGATTAAATAATGTGTAATTTTCCTACAATATATTCATCAATTTAATAATGTAAAGGCAACTTACAGTAGGGATGGGCTGCACCTTAATGGGGAGGGTGTAACTGTCCTGGGGGAAAAAATGGTTAGATGGCTGTAGGAGCTTTTAAAAAAGGATCTGGGGGGAGGGTGGGGGGTCATACTAATAAGTGCAGTGTAGATAGAGAGTGGGATATAGGAGGGGACAGTGGGGATTTAGTAGGGGCTGTGGTTAGTGAGGAAAGTAGGGAGAAGACTGGGCAGAACTGTACAACAATGAAAAATAGAACTGCTGGTAACAAGAACCTGTTACACACAAACATCAACCTAAGTAACTCAAAAATCCCAGATATTCACTTTACAGGTAATAGTAATTTAAAATGTATTTTCACAAATGCCAGAATACTAGCTTTAAAAATGGGGGAGCTGGAGGCTACGGTACTAGAAGAACATATACAGATGTAGCAAGGGTAACACACACACTCTTAACTCAAATTTCTTAACTCACAGTTATTTTGAAACAAAAGCCATTGAAAAGAAATTGCTTAACACATTTAGTTGCATTTAGTTTAGATAACATGTCTCATAAAGCATGTGTGTTAACCCTGCTACATCCATAGATGTAGTTGGTGTGACTGAAACATGGTTGAATTCTTCGCATGACTGGGCTGTAAATATTGAGGGTTTTACATTATTTAGGAAAGACAGGGTCAATAGAAAAGGTGGAGGCGTATGTCTGTATGTGAGGAGTGATCTGAAGACAAGTGTGAAAGAGGCAATTGTGGGTGAGGATGGTGAGGATGTGGAAACCTTATGGGTGGAAGTTCAAAGGGATATAAACACTGCAAAAATAATACTCACAGAAGACATAGAAACACAACTGTATAATCAAATAGAGTGGGCGGCACAGGCTGGTACAGTGGTCATAATGGGAAATTTTAACTTCCCAGACATTGACTGGGGACATGATTCTGCCTCAATCGCAAAAGGGAAAAAAACTTGCTGCAGGACCACTTTATGGGCAAGTTTGTAGAAGCTCCCACTAGGGGCAATGCTCTGTTGGATCTGGTAATCTCTGATGATGCAGATCTTGTGCAGTGCGCCAGTCCTGCAGGGTGAGCGAATGTGAGGTCACAGGGGTAGTTAACAAACCGAGGGTTGCTCTTGGTACTCACAGTTTTTATTTACTTTGGGCAGGCGTACAGCAGTGATGGAGAGGCTGGCACATGAATCCTCTGGGGCACTCTCTGTGTATAGGGACCAGGCCAGGTGATAGGTGAGGTGCCCTGGGTGTTGGAAGTTTAATGTGCCGGTGGCAAAATCCCTTATAGTTCGTGACGCCAGTGCCGGTAATGGTGGCACACCGATTTATTGTAGAAAGAATTGAGGTACACACAGTTGCAGTGAACCAGAACTTCTTTTTACTGAACAGTTCAACTATGTACAGTCTTAAGTTAGTTCCATATGTATAATGTTGAATACAGGCAGGCTTCATACAATTGGCAGGCAAAGTCTTTGCAAGATACTCAGAGGGAATAACACTTACAGATCAGGCTGTACTTTCCTCAGATCCTGTCTGGCTTTCACCAAGGCCCGTATGCCCTATTGCTGGCTTTATCCTTGGGTAGGGAAAACTTCCTCCGGTATATATCCTCTTGCTGTAAATATCCTTCTGCCCTTCAGCTTTCTATTTGGCTAGATAAAAGTGGCTCTGCACTGTACTTTTAAAGGTGCTATATATCCTCAGGAGGTAACTTCTTCTCCTGGGTGCAAGCTAGGAGCCTGGGTTATCTAGCTGCATGTCAGAAGCTGATCCCCAGCTATCTTCTGGTTAAAGTGCACACTGGCTTCTGACCACCCTCTCTCTGGTCTGGACCTGACTATATATACTAGGGGGTTCCCTAGCTCCCTCTACTGCCTAGGCGGAGGAACTACACCCCTAACAGGCCTGGTACACAAGAGACAATATGAAAATACACATTACAATACAATATAAAATACCATGACCATGTTCCACAGGAGGTGGAGAACAACGTTACCCAATTGACCCTTGTGTAGTGCCCACCCTTATGCAGTGGGACACTACACTTGTTGGAAACGTTACTGTTCGAGAAACACTAGATAATAGTGACAATATAATTATATTCCCCCTAAACTATAAGAAGCAAACTCCGTCAGGTAGAGCAAAGACACTGAATTTTAAAAAGGCTGGGTTGAGGGCAACATTTCGGGGCATAGACTGGGAGCAGCTACTGTCACATAATAATACTGAGGATAAATAAGAGAGCTTTAAATCCATATTGAGTAATTGCACTAAAAAATGTATTCCTTTAGGTAACAAGTATAAACGGCTAATATTAAGCCCCCCATGGCTTACAGCTACTGTAAAAAGGGCAATAAAAGACAAAAAAGGGCATTTAAAAAATACAAATCTGAGGGGTCAGCTGTAGCATTTGAAGACTACAAAGGGCTTAATAAAATCTGTAAAAAGGAGATAAAATTAGCAAAAATACAAAACAAACAGCAGGTGGCAAAAGAGAGCAAAACAAAATTATTTAAATATATAAATGCTAAAAAACCAAGGTATAAGCAGGTAGGTCCCCTAAATAATGGTAAAGGGGGGGGGGGTAGTCACTGAAGATAAGGAAAATGCAGAGTTTCTAAATGTGTTTTTTGTTAGCTCTGTATATACAAAAGAAGAGAAAAGAGCTGATATCTGTGGTGCTGGAGCTGTTAGTACATACAGTAATATACTCAATTGGCTAACTGTAGATATGGTCCAAGATAAGTTAAATAAGGTAAATTTGAACAAGGCTCAGTTCAGTCATTGCTGTGCCCCTGCTTATAATGTTTAAAGATTCTCTAGGTATTGGTACAGTGCCAAGTGATTGGCGCAAGGCAAATGTGGTGCCCATATTCAAAAAAAGATCAGGTAATTATAGACCAGGTAGTTTAACTTCTGTTGTTGGAAAAATGTTTGAAGGACTCTTAAGGGACTATATACAGGAGTATGTGATTGTTAATAATATTATAAGTGATAACCAACATGGGTTTACCAAGGACAGAAATTGTCAGACTAACCTGAGTAGTAGCCTGGACAGAGGGGCGGCTGTGGATGTAGTGTTTCTGGATTTTGCAAAGGCTTTTGCTACTGTCCCTCACAGATGTTTAATAAGTAACGTAAGGTCTATAGGCTTGGAAAGTATAGTTTGTTATTGGATTGAAAAATGGCTGAAGACCCGTATTTACAATCTTTTTTGCCAATAGTTATATGTAATATCTTCAGTTTCGGATCTCTTAAATTATATACATATATACAGTACAGACCAAAAGTTTGGACACACCTTCTCATTCAAAGAGTTTTCTTTATTTTCATGACTATGAAAATTGTAGATTCACACTGAAGGCATCAAAACCATGAATTAACACATGTGGAATTATATACATAACAAACAAGTGTGAAACAACTGAAAATATGTCATATTCTAGGTTCTTCAAAGTAGCCACCTTTTGCTTTGATTACTGCTTTGCACACTCTTGGCATTCTCTTGATGAGCTTCAAGAGGTAGTCCCCTGAAATGGTTTTCACTTCACAGGTGTGCCCTGTCAGGTTTAATAAGTGGGATTTCTTGCCTTATAAATGGGGTTGGGACCATCAGTCGCGTGGAGGAGAAGTCAGGTGGATACACAGCTGATAGTCCTACTGAATAGACTGTTAGAATTTGTATTATGGCAAGAAAAAAGCAGCTAAGTAAAGAAAAACGAGTGGCCATCATTACTTTAAGAAATGAAGTTCAGTCAGTCAGCCGAAAAATTGGGAAAACTTTGAAAGTAAGGGCTATTTGACCATGAAGGAGAGTGATGGGGTGCTGTGCCAGATGACCTGGCCTCCACAGTCACCGGACCTGAACCCAATCAAGATGGTTTGGGGTGAGCTTGACCGCAGAGTGAAGGCAAAAGGGCCAACAAGTGCTAAGCATCTCTGGGAACTCCTTCAAGACTGTTGGAAGACCATTTCAGGGGACTACCTCTTGAAGCTCATTAAGAGAATGCCAAGAGTGTGCAAAGCAGTAATCAAAGCAAAAGGTGGCTACTTTGAAGAACCTAGAATATGACATATTTGCAGTTGTTTCACACTTGTTTGTTATGTATATAATTCCACATGTGTTAATTCATAGTTTTGATGCCTTCATAGTCATGAAAATAAAGAAAACTCTTTGAATGAGAAGGTGTGTCCAAACTTTTGGTCTGTACTGTATATATATATATATATATATATATATATACCCAAAACATATATATTTTTATTTTTATTTATTATAATTTTTTTTCAATAACTCATTGGTTACACCTATATTATCACTCCATTTCTAACGTTTCCAATCATATTTGCATACTGAGCTCAGTTTTAATTTACTCAAAATTCCATATCTTTACAGATGTCTACTATTAATATTTCATCAATCGTCACTTGCCCTTTTTTCTTTTTTTCTCTGAATTTTGATCCTTTCATTCTTGAATCATCCTCCCAAGATTTCATCTTCAATTACCTCCCATTCTAAACAACTCTTTGTTTTCATGATCAAACAAATCAAAGGTTCACATTTCATCAATATTTGCCCCTATATACCTGTTGGCTGTTTTACAAGTAAAATGTGTCTGATCGCATATAACGTACACAGGAAATAAAATGGAATCAGTTCTTCAGAATTAGTTTTTTTATTTCGTAATTGCTCCAGAAACAGGGCTAAATCAGAGCAAATACACTATAAAACATGAATGCCTAAAAATGTTAAAAGTGGTTATTTCAGAGAAAAAAGGGTCTGCTCCTCTCCAGTTTAGGTGTTTAGGTTAGTTTCCATTTATTTTAATCCTACTATTCTAATATTAGTATCTAGAGATTGAAAGGGAGTCTATCACCAACGTTTCATGTTCTACACTACTTGCATAGTGTTTTTTCCCACACATGCACTATAATAACAGTATCTTTCTTGTTTTGGTCCAATTCTGTAAAGCTCCAAAAACGAGGTTATAATGGTATGCAAATGAGGGCCCAGGGGCGGTGTTCTTGCTGGAAGTGCCCAGGAGCGGTGTTCTTGCTGTACGTTCCCAGGCCCCTTGGCGTTTTGCATGCCTTAGGCTACTTTCACAATCATGGTAAGCTTTTCTGGCAGGCTGTTACGGCAGAGAAATAGCCTGCCGGATCTGCACTATTAATTGCACACGTGTGCATGCTGCGGTTTTTGTCCAGTCGCCTCTCGGCATGCTTGCCATGCTGACGCTGGATCTCCAGCCGGTCCCCATTATAGTGAATGGAGCCAGACCGACTTCCAGCAGCACACATGTGCAAACGGTAGTATGGATCTGGCAGGGGAACCTGCCAGAAAAGCTTACCGCGAATGTTTAAGTTGCCCAACTTCTCCCCAGTGTATCGTCTGACCTTTCATGATGTGTGTGCAAAGTTCACCGCCAGGCTAGGGCATGCGCACTCATATAACAACATTGTCACTGCTCGCTGTTGTCTCTTACCGCTCTGACTCTTTCATCTTTGCCAGTAGCCAGCGCATGCACACTGCTGCAAATGAAGCCATGCCCTCAGTGCTCATTAGAAAGCACATGCCTAGGCCTGGTGGTGAACTGTATATGAAAGGGCTGGTCAGATGATACACTGGGGAGGAGTCAGGCACACAAAACACCTAGGGGCCAGGGCACTTACAGCAAGAACACCGCCCCTCGGCACTTACAGCAAGAACACCGCCCCTGGGCACTTGTGAGCCCTCATTTGCATACATTGAATTGGACCAAAACAAGAAAGGTACCGCTATTATCGTGCGTGTGTGTGCTAGAACGCAATATAACGTGAAAAGTAAAAATTTTAAATGTGAAAAGTTGGTGACAGACCCCCTTTAAGTACAGCTCTAGTTAGTTTAAAAAAAATAAAGATTTGGGAGGGAGAGCTCATACTTTAAATCTTTGTTCACACTGTCATCGTGGCTTCCATTATTCTGGTATTTATCACACATTAGAAGACACCGGCACCTGACAGATACTACTGACTTACAATGAGGTCCAATTGGCTCCGCCAAAGTGTCCATCAATTTGACAGGAAAAATAGCATAGCAAGGAGTGCTATTTTTCCAATAAAATATAATGGAATGACAGAGCATCCAAAGTGGATGTGAAAATAGCCAAAGTAACTTAAAATGGTCTTCCTTTACAGGGGGTGGACCTGCTTGATTTACTGTGAATGACAAGGATAGTAAATGCATGCTCTTATGAGACCATGTTATATAGAATATTGATAATTGTATAACTTCTGAAAAACAAATGCATTTTTTTTTTTCAATAATGCACTTTTAACCTGACAAACTGCTCCTACCATCTCTAGCAGGAGAATATTTGTGTGCTTACTTTTCATCTGTGGAGCATCTTGTTACACTGGTTCTCCAGGAGCTGCCCCAGCTCAGTTCCCTATGAACCTCATACCTGGCAAACCAATTCTTCCAAATTTTGAGGATGATGAAACAATCAAAAAATAATTTCCAAGATTTTATCAAATCACTCACTGAGAAACGTTAAGCAACCTTATCCTCTAACACAATGTTGTGGCTACTTTCCTTAAGGAAATACTAAAAGGGGTTCTACAGGGCTTTACCTAAATTATCTCTTTCAGCTAATCTCTGGAAGGAAGAGGTTTTCAGCAGTGCTTACCCTTCCATGATCCCGCTGATTCTACAATTTTGTGTGTTTTTGCATGACCACCTGATTGGCTGCAGGCTCTTCCACTGAAGTCCTGACCAGAGTTGTTAATGTACATGCAACTGAACAGGAAGATGCAGGAACACATCTGGTCAGGACTCCAGAAGAAGTTGGTCAGCTGAAAAAGAGAATAAAAGTTCAAGTTGGCTTTAAATCTGAATATTTAGTGATTTGTTTAGGCATATTTATATTATTTATTTATTTATTTTTGGGGGGAATACTAAAACAATTATTAGAAAAGTAAAAAACAAGAGAGAAAAAATATGAGCTCTAAGAGACCTCAATATGTCATACACAAATTTTCAGGCCAATTGGAGTACTTCTAATTTTTAGTGATTCACTTATCTCTAGTCAAGACAACTACCATAAAAATGGGTATGGAAAAACTCACAGTTGTGCTTCTAGACACTTTGAGCATGTAAGCATTGCTATTTTCATCACTGAACTCACTCACTGAAATAAGGAAGAATATTATTCACCTTTGACAATTTTCACATTTAAGTATATATCATTAGAGATGGTCTTGCGGTTCGCCCGGTGGTCGTTTCGAAGCAAACTTTGTTCGTTCGCGCACGATCCGCCGAACATGTGAACATATGGCGATGTCCGCCGCCGCCATATTCTTTTGCATTGCGCCGTGTGATATAACAGTTTCCCCCCAAAAAACTGATTGAGGCAGGGGTGTGATATACCTATAATATAATTTCTATATAGTGCATTTGCATTGTGCAGCAGTTATGTACGGTTCAGCTGAGATACCGCAGCTATACAGAGGGACAAACGCTATTGGAACAACTTATTGCAACTGGTGTGATATACCAGTTGCCCCCCAAAAAAACTGATTGAGGCAGGGGGGTGATATACCTATAATATAAGTTCTATATAGTGCATTTGTATTGTGCAGCAGTTGTGTGCGGTTCTACCTAGGTACTGCAGCTATACAGAGGGACAAACGCTATTTGAACAACTAATTGCAACTGGTGTGATATACCTGTTGCCCCCCCAAAAAATGATTAAAAAGTTTGATATACCTGCTTCCAGCAAATAATCATTAAGGGGTTCTATATACCTGCATCCACAAATACTGCTCTTCTATAAGGACTTTGTCACAGGGTCATTTTGAAAATGACAGGCAGAGGAAGAGGCAGGCCATTCCGCAGGGGTGGTAGGGGTCGGGCAGGTGCACCAGGCTGGAGCCTAAGTGGGAAGTTGGAGAAGGTGCGTGCGGCTACGTCAAAGGACGCACCAGAGTTGGTTGAGTGGCTTACTCAGCCTTCCGCTTCTGCACCCTCCGTCACGTGGGTGCCCACAAGAGAGGAAGAGGAGGGGAGTTCAGAGGGAGAGAGGGAGCAGCAGATAGGGAGGAGAAGGAGGAGAAGCAGGCAGAACTCGCAGTGCACAGTAGCCAAAATGCAGAATGCAAATGTATCTGGAGCAAGCCATCCACCATGCACGGTCACATCTTGTGCTCCCAGGACGCCGGCACATGGCTCCGCAGTGTAGGCTTTTTTTTAACGTGTCAGCTGCTGACAATAGTGTTGCCATCTGCAGCCTGTGCTGTCAACGCATAAGTTGCGTTAAACTCAACACTCACCTATGGACGACTGCCTTAAGAAGGAACCTGGCCTCCCATCCCCGAGCCCAGCGGGAGCAACACCATCAGAACCCACAAAGCCACACTCCCGTCCTGCCTCTTCTCCTTCTCTTTCTCCTTGTCCTCTCTCCTCCCATTTGTCCTCCACTCCACCTTACAACGTGCCGTCGTCGCGTTCATCTGGCAAAAGGCAGGCTTCCATGGCCCAAATGTTCGAACGTAAAAAGTTGATGAAGCCGGATAACCCTCTTGCCCAGCGGGTGACCGCCAGATTGTCGGAACTGCTAGCCCGCCAACTACTGACATATAATCTGGTGGACTAGGAGGCCTTTAGAAAATTTGTGTCAATTGGCACACCGCAATGTAAGGTCCCCGGAAGGAAATATTTCTCCCAGAAGAGCATCCCAGAGCTATATGACCATGTTCAGCGGCAAGTGAATGTATCTCTGGCACACAGTGTCGGTGCCAAGATACATCTGAGCACAGACACGTGGTCCTGCAAACACGGGCAGGGAAGGCACATAACTTTTACAGCCACTGGGTGAACCTTCTGACGGCTGTCAAGCATGCAATCTGTGACACCCATGTGGATTTGCTGTTACCGCCACGGATTGCATGAATGCCTGCCTCTTCTTCTCCTCCGCCTACTCCATCCTCCGTCTCCTCCTTGGCTGACTCCTCCTTTTCCACTGCTACCGCCTTTTCCGCTGCACCCCCCAGCTTCCCAGAACAGATTCGACGTGCCAGGTGAGACGTTGCTATGCTGTGCTGCGGCTGTTGTGCCTGGAAGACAAAAGGCACACCGGTCCTGCACTCCTTTCAGCTCTGCGGTCGCAGGCCGATCAGTGGCTAACCCCGCTCAATTTGATAGTTGGTAAAGTGGTGTGCAACAACGGTGCCAATGCTTGGCACACATCCTGAACTTAGTCGTGCAGCGATTCGTTGCCAAATACCCCAGGGTCCAGGACGTCTTGCGGCAGGCCAGGAAAATCTCTGGCCATTTTAGAAGATCTTACATGGTCATGGCTCGCCTTGCTGACATTCAGCGGTGACACCACTTGCTCGCCAGATGTCTGATTTGTGACTGACCGATGCGCTGGAACTCCACCTTGTATATGCTTGATAGGCTGCTCCAGCAGAAACGTGCCGTTAATGACTACCCGTACGAACTCTGCGGCAGGAAAGGTTCTGGGGAGCTTGTTTTTTTTTTCACCGCACCAGTGGCTGCTTATGCGTGACGCATGCAGACTTCTGCGGTCATTTGATGAGATCACCAAACTGGTCAGTCGCAGCCAGGGCACCATCAGTGACATCGTACCTTACGCCTTCTTTCTGGAGCGTGCATTGCGTTGTGTCATTGATCAAGCCGTCGAGGAGCAGTAGCAAGAAGATGAGGAAGTCACAATGCTGAATGAATTCCCAGGGAGGGGCTACTCCATCTGAGACAAGTCAGCAGGAGTCTGAAAAGAAGTCAGAGGAGGATGGTGCCTGGGGGGAGGAGGAGGAGCAAGAAGAGCAGGCTTTAAACTTTTCTGGGATCCCTGGTGTTGTCTGTGGATGGGGGGAGGACACCGAGGATGAAATTCTCCTGGGCGATGAGCAGGAGCCAGGCTGCTCCACTGCTTTCAATTTAGTGCAAATGTGATCCTTCATGCTCCAGTGTTTGAAGAGGGGCCACTGTATAAAAAGCATTAAGGGAAAGGACCAGTACTGGGTGGCAACATACTTATTTTAAACATATGTATTTGACATGTATTTGTACTGGCCTGCAGTAAAATTGATATCCAATGACCATCTAATATACCTCCAACCACATAATCACTTGATCTTTTCTGTATGGTGAATGCATAATTTTTGGGGCCTTTATTGTAACTGGCCAACAGTAAATTTGTTATACGGTGACAGCCTAATGTACCTCGAGCCCCATAATCACTTGTTCTTTTCTGTATGTTGAATGCATAATTTTTTGGGCCTGTAATCTAACTGACCAACATAGAAACATAGACATATAGAAACATAGAATGTGTCGGCAGATAAGAACCATTTGGCCCATCTAGTCTGCCCAATATATCTGAATCCTATGAATAGTCCCTGGCCCTATCTTATATGAAGGATAGCCTTATGCCTATCCCATGCATGCTTAAACCCCTTCACTGTATTTGCAGCTACCACTTCTGCAGGAAGGCTATTCCATGCATCCACTACTCTCTCAGTAAAGTAATACTTCCTTATATTACTTTTAAACCTTTGCCCCTCTAATTTAAAACTGTGTCCTCTTGTGGTAGTTTTTCTTCTTTTAAATATGCTCTCCTCCTTTACCGAGTTGATTCCCTTTATGTATTTAAAAGTTTCTATCATATCCCCTCTGTCTCTTCTTTCTTCCAAGCTATACATGTTAAGGTCCTTTAACCTTTCCTGGTAAGTTTTATCCTGCAATCCATGTACTAGTTTAGTAGCTCTTCTCTGAACTCTCTCTAGAGTATCTATATCCTTCTGGAGATATGGCCTCCAGTACTGCGCACAATACTCCAAGTGAGGTCTCACCAGTGTTCTGTACAGCGGCATAAGCACTTCACTCTTTCTACTGCTTATACCTCTCCCTATACATCCAAGCATTCTGCTGGCATTTCGTGCTGCTCTATTACATTGTCTTCCCACCTTTAAGTCTTCTGAAATAATTACAACAGTAAAACAAGTAAAAATTTACAACAGTAAAATTGTTATACGGTAACTGCCTAATGTACCTCCAGCCACATTATCAATTGTTCTTTTCTGTACAGTGAATGAATAATTTTGGGGGCCTGTAGTCCACTGGCCTTCAGTAAAATTGATATCCAATGACCGTCTAATGTACCACCAGCCACATAATAACTTGTTCTTTTCTGTACGGTGAATTAATAATTTTTGGGGCCTGTAGACCACTGGCCTGCAGTAAAATTGATATCCATTGACCGTCTAATATACCTCCAGCCACATAATCACTTCTTCTTTTCTGTACGGTGAGGAATACTTTTTGGGGCCTGTAGTCCACTGGCCTGCAATAAAATTGATATCCAATGACCATCTAATATACCTCCAGCCACATAATCACTTGATGTTTTCTGTCCGGTGAATGCCTAATGTTTGGGGCCTGTACTCCCGTGGCCTAAAATAAAAAAAATTCTAGGCTCCAGCAGGGCACATTTTTGAGAGTTTCCCTTTAAGACGCATAAAAATGACCCCTGATTAAAATGCATATTTTTGGGGGGAATTTTTGCCATTGATCCCCCCTCTGGTATGTCACTGTCCATGTTTTGGGACGATTTGTGCACTTCTAGTAAGTATTTGGTGGCTGCAAATATGACCTGAAGGCTTTTCAGGTTCGCCTGCCATTAAAGTGAATGTGGCCCGCCGCGAACTTGCGGTTCGCAAATATTTGATTGCGTTCGCGAATCGTCCTGGCCGATGTTCGTCCATCACTATATACCATATGTATGTACATAAATAGAACGTATATATGTAGAAAGGATAGATCAATACATACAGATAAGGTGCTTATTGTACACAGACACTTCTGACAATGCCAGACAAACTGCAAATGATTCATACAAACAAATTCCAAAAAATTTATTCTTTACACAAACAGGTCTTTAATTTATCTACTTACAATGCGTATGGATTACCACAAGCCATGGTTATATGACCATGTCTCTTGGCAGAATAATTTGAATCAGCATCACCCTATTCTAGTATCCACATTCAATTTCCTGCATGACTTGTTCACATGGCAATGGTGCTCCCATCCCTTACACTGTAATAATGAGAGATTTTCTCAGGGGATATATCTTAAGGCCAAGTCATTTGCCTCAGTTTTTGCTAATGGTGTACAAAAACAAATGAGAAAACCATTAGGGGTGTGTAAGAGTGGAAATTCTCATGCACTAGCTGAATTTTTGTTTCCGAGGGTTCATTTATTATGTTGTTTTTTTTTTCATTTCTTTTAAATTATCCATTGCACTTGCTGCACACGGATATATATATTTTTTTTGTTGACTGGACATTAACGGTCAAATCCTCTTCTCTGAAGGCCTCTGAATAAATCATTCTCAGCAATCTCCAAGTGAAAGCACCATATAAAACTCTATTAATCCATACATACACTGACTTACATGGCCTATAATATGAAAAAAATTATGCTATGACAATACCTACAGTACATAACTAAAACATTCTCAGCAACCTCCAAATAATAGCACTACAGTATACAATGCCCTATCAATACAGATACACACTGCCTATAGCAGTATTAATGTTTTGCTGTAGTGGCAAAGCACAAAAACCATGTTACATATTTTGCACTTGTTTAACCCTTTCAGGACCAATACATTTTTCACCTTAAGGACCAGGCCATTTTTAGCAAATCTGACATGTGTCACTTTATGTGGTAATAACTTTAAAATGCTTTTACTTATCCAGGCCATTCTGAGATTTTCTCGTCACATATTGTACTTCATGGCAGTGGTAAAATTGAGTCAAAATGTTTCATTTTTATAAAAAAAAATACCAAATTTACCAAAAATTTAGAAAAATTAGCAAATTTCCAGATGTCAATTTCTCTACTTTTATAATAAATAGTAATAACTCCACAAAATAGTTATTACTTTCCATTCCCCATATGTCTAATTTATGTTTGGATCATTTTGTGAATGCCATTTTATTTTTTGGGGATGTTTTTACAAACTTTGTTAACCCTTTAGGTGTTCCACCAGAATTAGGCCCCCTGCATACGAACGTGTGCTTCCCGTTGCCGTATTGCGGACCGCATTTGCGGATTGGCAATACACGGGTGCCGTTCCGTGGGCATTCCGCATCACGGATGCGGACCCATTCACTTGAATGGGTCCGCAAATCCGGAGATGCGGAACTGAAGCACGGAACGGAACCCTACGGAAGCACTACGGAGTGCTTTCGTGAAGTTTCGTCCCGTACTTCCGTTCCGCAAAAAGATATTACATGTCCTATCTTTTTGCGGAACGGCCGGATCGCGGACCCATTAAAGTGAATGGGTCCGCGATCAGCTGCGGCTGCGCAGCCCGCATTTTGCAGGGAGCCTTAATGGAAAATGGAGATTCAATTTCAGAATTTCACTTTTTTGGCAGAGTTTCCATTTTAATTAATTTTTTCCAGTAACAAACAAAACCCAATATTTATTACCCTGATTCTGTAGTTTACAGAAACACCCCATATGTGGTCGTAAACTGCTGTAGGGGCACACGGCATTGCGCAGAAGGAAAGGAACGCCATATGGTTTTTGGAAGGCTGATTTCACTGGGAAAATTTTAAGCTGCCATGTCACATTTGAAGACCCCCTGATGCACCCCTAGAGTAGAAACTCCCCAAAAAATGATCCGATTTAGGAAAAAACAGGATAAGATGGCAGTTTTGTTGGTACTATTTTAGGGTACATATGATTTTTGGTTGCTCTATATTACACTTTTTGTGAGGCAAGGTAACAAAAAATAGCTGTTTTGGCACAGTTTTTATTTTTTGTTATTTACAATGTTCATCTGACAGGTTAGATCATGTGGTATTTTTATATAGCAGGTTGTTATGGACGCGACAATACCAAATATGACAACTTCTTTTGGTTGTTCAGTTTTACATAATAAAGCATTTTTTTTAAATGATTTTTTAGTGTCTCCATATTCTGAAAGCCAAAGTGTTTTTTTTTGTTTTTTTTGGGGCGTAGGGGCTAATATATATTTTTTTTACAGTGTTCACCTGAGGGATTAGGTCATATGATATTGTTATACAGCAGGTTCTTAAGAACATGGCGATACCTAATATGTATACTTTTTTATTTATTTATGTTTTACACAATAACAGCAATAACAGCATTTTTTTATTTTAAAAAATTGTGTTTCAGTGTCTCCATATTTGGAGAGCCCTAGTTTTTTTTTGTTTTTTTGGGGGCATAGGGGCTAATATATATTTTTTTTATGGTGTTCACCTGAGGGGTTATTTCATGTGATATTTTTATACAGCAGGTTCTTACGGACTTGGCGATACATAATATGTATACATTTTATATTTATTTATATTTTACACAATAACAAAATTTTTAAAATAAATAAAAATATCATGTTTTAGTGTCTCCATATTCTGAGAGCCATAGTTTTTCAGTTTTTGAGCGATTGTCTTAGGTAGGGTATTATTTTTGCGGGATGAGATGATGGTTTGATTGGCACTATTTTGGGGTGCATATAACTTTTTGATCGCTTGCTATTAAACGTTTTGTGACGTAAGGTGACAAAAAAAGCCTTTTTTGACACAGTTTTTATTTTATATTTTTTACAGTGTTCACCTGAGGGGTTAGGTCATGTGGTATATTTAGAGAGCAGGTTGTTAAGGACACAGCAATACCTAATATGTCTACATTTTTTTATTTATTTAAGTTTTACACAATAATATCATTTTTGAAACAAAAAAAAAGAATCATATTTTAGTGTCTCCCTATTCTGACAGCCATAGTTTTTTTTTTTTTTTGGGAGATTGTATTAGGTAGGGGCTCATTTTTTTGCAAGATGAGGTTACAGTTAGATTGGTACTATTTTGGGAGGCATACGCCTTTTTGATAGCTTGGTGTTGCACTTTTAGTGATGTAAGGTGACAAAAAAATGTTATTTAAGCACCGTTTTTATTTAATTTTTTGATGGTTTTCACCTGAGGGGTTAGGTCATGTGATATTTTTATAGAGCCGATCGATACAGATGCGGCGATACCTAATATGTCTACTTTTCTTTTATTCCCTATTTTTTTTTAAAAAAAGGACGCTTTTTTTATTTGAAACTTTAAATTTTTTTGTAAAACTTTATTTTTTTACTTTTTTTCACTTTACTTTTTTGTCCCATTCCGGGGATTTCTACTTTTGGGGGTCTGATCCCCTTTACAATGCATGGCAATACTTCTGTATTGTCATGCATTGGCTATAAGTGTATTACCACTGTAATACACTTACAGCTTCCTGCCTGTGAGATCCAGGGGGATGGATCTCACAGGCTGTGACGGAAGGCAGCCACGATGCCTAAGGAAGGCATCGGGCTGCCTTCCCTGCCATCGGGTCCCCGTCACAGCAGCGAAGGGACCCGATGGCTGCTTCCTCCCTGCATGGACATCGAACGTGCAGCGCTCAGCGCTGAACACGGCTGTGCAGGGGTAAATGCGCCAGCATCGGTGATTCCACCGATGCCGGCGCATACAGCAGGGGTCCGTCTATCAGTGACTGCCGGACCCCTGCCGCGGATCGGGCGGGCACAGCTCTTGCACCCGCCCGATCAGCGCACCGTACATGTATGGCGCTGGGTGTGAAGGGGTTAACCACAGACATTGGTGCCCCCCCTTTTTTTTTTCCAATTCTAGGAAAAGTTCTGTTCCTAATGAAAATCATATTTGAATAGCTCATGTAATACAGCCTGTTGCAATGTTCTTTTAAGAAATATGTCCTTCTTTAGCTAAACCTGATCATCAAGGAAAAGCTTTTATTCCTTGTCTTTTACATAGCACATGTATGAAAATATTCTCCCCATAAACAGCTGTAGTAGTAAGGCCCTGCTTATCAAAGGTGAAGCCATAAATATGAGACTGGTGGGGGGTCTGAGTCTCAACACCACCATGATCAGTTTATTAAAGAGACTATGGTTCCATCAGGCTTTGTGTACCCTTTATTGTCTACCAGAAACAGTTCCAATTTTTTTTTTAATATTGGCTGTGTCTTGTATTACAACTCTGTTCCATTCTCTTGAATATGACTGCTCTGCTGTGATACCAGGGAAAGCCGCAACCAAAAATATGGAGCCCTGCCTGGTAGATAGTGAAGGCAACAATGAGCTCCACGTCCCTTTAATCAGCTAATCGGTGGGAGTGTGAAGAGCTGGACTCCCACCAATCTGATTATTGATGGTCTATGCTATGGATTCACCATCACGTTCGTTGTACTCTCAGAAAACCACTTTAAATTCACGCTAACTCGCAGATATTCTAAAATACAGACCTACAGAAAACAGCAGAATGGGAATATGTAATGTAGTTTGTAATGTGCCTACTTTACACATTAGTTCTTACAAACACATAGAGCTTCTTTATATTTCCCACAAGTATTTTCTAGTGTTTCATGATATTTCATGGTAATGGCTTTATTAAATACTTCAGCAGGAATGGAAATTAACCAGAAATACCTTGGTCATTAGAATAGCTGAATTATCATTTAATGGATTTGAATAGAGTTTTACCCTTTAAATCAAAGATGTTGACCATGTTAACATTTACTGAGTGCTTCTACCTGTTCAATATCCTATAATTTCCCTCATTTAGCTCTGCACACTGACAGCTTAGCAGTTCGTTTGAGGGATATTATTTTAGGAGACTGCAAACCTGAGTCTTGCAAAAACTTCATTCATTTAGAAAGCATTTATTTGTATGCAAAAAGTGAAAGCGGGAAAGTGTCATGTTATTTTTGGAACCAATTTTTCTGTGTCATTATTGCCGAGATGTTCAAGCTATTCTAGGACAAACTCCAAGGGCGCTACGTAAAACACATTTAAACAGACAAGATTTCAAAAGAGATGTCTAAACTACTTTTAATAAACTGCAGCTATACATTGTGGTACATCCTGATGATGCTATTGTCAGACCTTTTTTTAGGCACTCTTGCGTCAGCAATTCAAGACACACTTATTACAAACCCTAAACCACTGTCATTAATTATACATACCTGCCAATTATTAGTGTAAAGTAACCACTGAAGTTAATTTAGATACATTTGTAATTTTACATTTTTAGAGAAATTCTTAAAGGGATACTGTCAAACTGTGTTTTAACTTTTAACTATAAAAAATATGCGCATTGATCTTTTTTATTGGGTTATCGTTGACATATTTACATTGGTCAATTATCAGGAATGAGTGTTCATACAAATGTTAGTTTCTGATAACTGGCACAAACCTCAGCCAAGGTAAAAGAACTCTGTACGAAAACACTATAGTCACTATCCAGAACCACAGCCAGCAAACTCGGAAACTGCTACTAGTCTTCCTTAAAGGAAATGTGTCACTAAAAATGTTTTCAGCCATATAAAACCAGATACATATACCCTTTTTTTCTAATCTGTTTTTATTTTCTGATTACAGATGCTTGGACATGATTATGGGGGCAGCCTGAGCTGTTCTTAACAGCATTTACATAGCATCAAGAAATTGCTTTCCAGCAGCCCCATGGTTCATAGACACAATGGACTGAAGGGGACCTCATTGACATGACCATATTCTGACCCCCAATACTTTTTTAGAGTTGTATCTAATGAGCTGTGTGGGGACTGAAAACTGTTTTAAATGAAGGTAAATTTGTCATGGCTGCTAGCCACGCCCCTTTCCCACCCTTGTCACCACCCCTTTCTGAAAAGTTTCAAGGACGAAGAAAAATGGTAGATGCGACAATTTTTTTTAAAAGTTACAAACACATAGTTTGCGACTTTTTAACACCAGTTTTCAGCCACAAGAAAGATAATAAATCCCCCCCATAGTGTACAGCAAAAGAGGTTTTGCAAGTAGAATTGGGCTTAAATAATATGTGTATGTTTCATACTTGATTAATACAACCAGAAATAGGTCATTGCATTGTGATTTGTGTGTATGTTAAGCATTCTAATGATTATCACAGAATAACAACATAATAATATGCAATGCACTAATATACGCCTCTAACATTGAACACGAATTGCTTTACTGAAATGTAAAAATACAATCATTATTACAGACCCATACATACACATGTCATTTCACATAGTCTGCTTTTAGTTAATGATTCCAACATTTTAACTACAACACATTATGACTAATAACCAATTTACATTATAGGCTTAAAAAGGAAATGTAAAAAGTCAAGCTAATTAAAATACAAAACGAATTTATACCACGTACTAATAAGGCGACAGAAGAAAAATCAATTAATGTGGACCAGAGCTTTAATGCATTTTGCTCGGAACTATTAAATAATATTATGCAACATTTGCTAATGACTGTGATTAGTAACATTTCATACAGTTCCTATAAGTGCATTAGAATAAAAGAAACATCAGTGGAATCCATACTTTCCATTAATTAGTAATAAATTGTCTGTGTTGCATTTCTTGCAAACTATAAAAGAAATCACTGATATGTCTGTGCATGCAGCTTATTTAACTTTGTAAATTAATACTTAGGCCTCTTTCACACTACCGTATGGCTATTTTTTTTTTTTGCGGTCCGTTTTTCATGGATCCGTTGTTCCGTTTTTTGTTTCCGTTGTGTTTACGTTTCGGTTACGTTTTTCCGTTCCATTTTTCTGTATGGCATATACCAGGGATGGTGAACCTTTTACAGACCGAGTGCCCAAACTGCAACCCAAAACCCACTTATTTATCGTAAAGTGCCAACACGGCAATTTACCCTGAATACTACAGTCCAATATAGTATATCTTCCATGTACTTTATCATGTAGCTATAATAGCCTGCCTGCATTCAATGCACTGCCTGTGCTGTTCATAGTGCGTCCTGCGCTGATGAATGGCAGGAAAAGTCTAAAGCATATTGGTACACCATAGACTTTTCCAGGGTGCTGGTGCCCACAGAGAGGGCTCTGAGTGCCGCCTCTGGCACCAGTGCCATAGGTTCGCCACCACTGGCATATACAATATACAGTAATTACATAGAACAAATTGGGCTGGGTATAAAATTTTCAATAGATGGTTCCGCAAAAAACGGGACGGATACAGAAGACATATGGATGCATTTCCATATGCATTCCGTTTTTTTAGTGGACCCATTGACTTTAATGGAGCCACGGAACGTGATTTGTGGCCAAATATAGGATATGTTCTATCTTTGCATGGAACGGAGATACGGAAACACGGAAACGGAATGCATACGGAGTACATGCCGTTTTTTTTGCGGACCCATTGAACTGATTGTTTCCGTATACGGAACGCAAAAAACAACCTGAAAAACGGAAAAAAAATTGTAGTGTGAAAGAGGCCTTATGGGGTCATTTGTCAAACTGGTGTAAAGTAGAACTGGCTTAGTTGCCCATAGCATCCAATCAGATTCCACCTTTCATTTTTGACAGTTTCTTTGGGAAATGAAAGGTGGAATCTGATTGGTTGCTAAGGGGCAACTAAGCAAGTTCTACTTTACACCAGTTTGATAATCCCCACCTTAGGCCCCTTTCACAAGTGCGAGTTTTCCGCGCAGGTGCAATGCGTGACGTGAGCGCATAGCACCCGCACTGAATCCTGACCCATTCATTTCAATAGGTCTGTGTACATGAGCATTTTTGTTTCAGCCGTCAGTTCTGCATTGTGTAAAAAACGCATCATGTTCTATATTCTGCGTTTTCCACGCGGCCCTGGCCCTACAGAAGTAAATGGGGCTTCAGTGAAAAAAGCATTGCATCCGGAAGCAAGTGCGAATGCAATGCGTTTTTCACTGATGGTTGCTAAGAGATGTTGTTTGTAAACTTTCAGTTTTTTATCACACACGTGAAAAACACATCAAAACGCATTGCACCCGCGCAGAATAAACTGAACAACTGAACACAATTGCAGACAAAACTGACTGAACTTGCTTGCAAAATGGTGCGAGTTTCACTGAATGCACCCTGAACGCATCCGGAGCCAATCCGTCACGCTCGTGTGAAAGAGGCCTTAGTGTTTTTATTCCTGGATATATGTCTGTAACTAATTTGCTTGGTGTAAAAGAGTTATCTGACATATTGCTAATTATGGCCTCCCAGGAGCCCTGCTGATCTGCTGTTTCAAATGCTGCAGGCCTCCTCATGGCTTACCAAGCATAGTACCGTCCATTGCATGGTAACTGTGCTTGGTATTGCAGCTCAGGCCCATTTACTTGAAAGGGACTGAGCAGCACCTAGGACATATGACCAATGAATATAACATCACTGACCTAAGAAGAGGCTACATCACTCACCGGAGTTCTGTGACATCGTCAAACAGGCGATCGCCGGGGTGCCTGGTTTTGGCCCCACATTGATCAGATATTGATGACCTATCCTGAGGATATGCCATCAATATCAAATTCTATCAATTCCTTTAAATCAAACTGAGTGCTCCAAATCCAGAAATACTGTAGTTGCCTATGACATAAGTTACCTATGTAGTTATGCCACCCTGCTCAATCATTTTGTAGATGGACTTTCAGTAAGTATTACGAGTTTGTGAAAAAATCTTATTAAACTGCTTTGTACCAAACCTATATCCGGGATGCAAGTAGGATTTGAGGGAAATTAATTAAAAATTGTACTACTAAAGATGATTATTGGATTACCAATGAAGACTACCAGTATCCTGAGATTATCACTGGAGAAATTGTGTAGACATAACGACTGGATCATCAAGAACGGAGATTCAATTACTAGATCATCAGACATGTCACAGAATTCACAGATCCAGAGAGATGACTGGAAATTTTATGACATAATTCCTTGTAATTAAAGCAAACTAAGGCTCCATTCACACATCCGTATGTGTTTTGCGGATCCACAGATCCGCAAAACACGGACACCGGCAATGTGCGTTCCGCACATCGCCGGCACTATAATAGAAAATGCCTAATCTTGTCCGCAATTGCGGACAAGAATTGGGCATGTTCTATTTTTTCCGGGAATGGAATTGTGGACCCGGAAGTGCGGATCCGGACAGCACATCGTGTGGCCCCATAGAAATGAATGGGTCCGCAATTCCATTCCGCAAAATGGGGAACAGAATTGCGGACATTTGAATGGAGCCTTATAGTGTGCAAAATGTGGCGTACACCAACCTGTGTGGTACCATCTGTGCATAAAGAGAGCAGGAGTACACTGTATCTTGACTTTTCTGTTCCTTTTTTTAAAAGGTTTATTTAATAATTTAGTAATTTTACAGTTACAAAAGCTTTAATTTTAAAGAGGCACCACATAAACTTTTTTGCCCCCCCCCCCCCTCTACCCACTTACAAATGAGCTGGCATAGTCATTTGTTTAACAAACTTACATAAGAGGGGTGTTCAGTTATAAAGAGGAATTTCCATGCCCTGGTGCAAGGTAGACATGACTCACTGCTCTTTTCCACCCTTCATGGTGGAGCAGGAGGTACACAATAGTGTTGCACAGAGAATTATCATTATGTTTTTGACAAATTAAAGGCTCATTCCTGATTTATTCAAGACATAAAAATCAGTTTGGAGACGCATGTCTCTCAGTCTAGAGTGTAAGATTGGTGCAAGTCATTCAGAGAGGGTTGGGAAAGAGTTGATAATGCACTGCATGTTCGTCGGCCAACAACCTCAACCAATAAAGACAGGTAGACTGATGTTAAAACACTTACTTACTTAATTACTGTTACAGAAATTGCTAAACAACTTGAAATACTTTAAACAGCGTAGAAACAATAGTTAAAGGGAATCTGTCACCAGTTACCTCCCTATCCAACTGTTTGCATAGACACATAGCTGTTGTTCACCTGAATAAAACAGTTTTTTTGTTGATTTGAGGTCAATTTATAATACTTTTTCTTAATAAGAAAATTAGGCATTTGGTGCAATGAGGGCATCACCATTGCTCTTGCTGCACCCAAGCTCTGCTCCTTTCTGTGTTCAGCCCCTCCCTGGCTGCTTTGCCACTGCCTTGCCCTGTCAATCAAAGTTTATAGCTAGTTTATAGCGCCTCCTACCCAGAAACTTACATAAACACTCCCCTATCACTGCCCCTGTTGCTGCGTTAACATGCTCATGGACATAATATCAGAGGAAATAAGAAAGAGCTGCATGGACAAGGTCATGTGACCACAGCCTAAGAACAGAAAATAGGAGCAAAAGGTTTAAAAAAAAATATTACAGAATTACAGCTACCTTTCAAAATGATTATTTTAAAATGATGGTGATGCAAATGGGAAAACTTTATAGAGCATAGCCTTCATTAATTTATTATGTAGATTTATTTCATTCTGCAGGCTCCTATAATAAATACACAGAAGATTTCTAATAATTGTAAAACCGTAACTGTATTAATGGCTGCCTTCTAAAGTCAGACTCTGAATCACAAGATATAAAAGTTATTGCTTTTGTGTCACTGCTGCATTGCTTTGCTAGGTGACCTTTATCCATAGAGGAAATTAGTTTTAATATTCATATCCATAATAGCTGACATTTGTAAATAATTCTTATTATATATCACATTCGGTGCGTGTTATTGTAGTATATTAGGGGCTCAGTTGTTTTACTCATCACTTGTTCGTTATAGCAATTCACAAATGTTATTATTTTTCAGACTCATAGTTTTAACACAAAACACAGGAGCACAAGAATTTTTTATTTTTTTTTAACCCAGTACAGTAACATCAAAATTGGAAAAACTGCAAAAAATCTAGAAAAAAATAAATACATTTTGATTGATGAGGGAAGGGGGGATTTGTAACATGAACAGGAGTAAGCAACTTGAGCTCTTCCAAACCAAATTTGTAAAACCATGTTTATATGAGGCACACTCATGTAAATATAGGAAATGACCCTTCTGAAAGTGTTGCCACAAAATTGAAAGCATACAGAATGTCTTAAATATCTTTGCTTGCTGTATCATTAATTTTACCCTTCAAGGGAAATAAAAAGCAAAACGCAAAGCCTGAAAAACAGGAAAGTACCAATATCCTACATACTTAATTTTCCAGTAGGCATTATGAATACTGGTATGTAGTAATCTCTGGGCATCTGCCAAATCCAGATTTGTCCATCTGACTGCTCCAGATTGCAGTAGGCTACACCAGATGATAAATCTAGTTCACCTTTACACTATTGAGCCTAAGTGTTATTAACTGGTTGCCTACTTTGTTCCATTATCATGCCCATACATTTTGGCACAATAAAAGCCATGCCCTCTTTCTCTTCCCTTTAAAAATGTCCTTTAAATGTTGTGCACATGAGCACATGGAAACGCAAGTACTGAGCTGACCATCTTCCCTTCCCAGGTCAGCACACAGCAAGATTTTCAAGAAAGCCTATAGAACGCCTTTAGAGTTACCAAACCAAAACTAGTAACAAACACCTCCCGCTTCCTATTGGTGTGTGTATGACAATGTGCCACTGACGAGTTGAGCATAGCCTTTATTAGACACAAATGGTAAATATGTTCACTTCAGTATATTTTTAGATTTACAAATCTCTTTGGTACTGTTTCAAGGACTTCATATTTATTCATTAAGTCCTAGTTGTGTGCTACATCCACTACAATGGGGCTCCTAACCTTACCAGGGAGTTTTGTGTTCTTCAAACATTACAGTAAAATACAGTAAGGTTTACATCACGCTTTGGGTCACTGTTTGGTATGTATATACAGATCTAGCCAAGCTTAAATTGACTCTGATAATACGTCACAGTGTTGGCTCAGTTATCTTCTGACAAAAGCAATTGAAATCCATTGAAAAAGCCAGTTAACATTTTATTGCCATTGCTTACTTAACACATCAACCATCAAGTTGAGCTTGGCTGCATCTGTACACCAACTAAGCTCTTCAGTACAACTGTAATACAAGGAAACCTTTACAGCAGTGGGTGTGGGCACACTGTACCAACCAGCCGGTTTGACTGTGAGATAATTCTAAGGGTGTTATCCTGGCAGTCCCCTAGTATACACCCTTTAATCCTTGTACAGGTGACACACTCTAGTGTGGGAGGGAATCCACACACCGAACATAGGAGGGAAAGGGGAAAGGAAAAAAGGCCTGGAAGCTAGGGAAGGAAGATGGACCCCTCCTAGAGAAAACCCTAAACAAAGCCCTGACTGACTACCAATGTGAACAGACCCCCAAGGTAGGTGAGTTCATACACAGGAATACATAAGGTCCTATCTAACCCTAAAGGACCCTGGTACTAATGACAGGAATGAGACAACCTGTTCCTCCAAAAGGAAGGATGCACGGTAGTCTCCCTAAGGCCTAATACAAAACAACAAGGAAATGCAACACACAGAAAAGTCAAAATAAAATACAAAAGGGAAAGGTAACACTTAACGTCCAAGAAGCTATGGCAGCACCAGGAACTCAGCCGAGATCCAAACACAAGCTTTCCACAAGTCCAACTGAAGCTATAAAACGCACAGCATTGTGGGAGAAACAACTATAAATAGGGAAAGTTAAATGACCACAATAGCAACACCTGGAAGTTAAGGGTCTGGCCAGTATCAGAAACAACACAGACACCTATTGATCCACAATGTAAACATGTCACTGTCGCAGGGACATCTGTATGTCCTGGTACATCTGTGACAACAGGCTTCTGGACTTCACTTAATCTGGAATGTATGCTAAGGATATGTTCACATCACTTTTCCATATAGTTACACAAAGACACTCTTTTACCCTCCATCTCTCCATTATATATTAGTATACTCTAAAACACATAGAAACTATAGTACTGTATATTGTATCCAGTAAAAAAAGGATATGTTAAATGTATATGCTGTTGTACAATGGGACCTGATGGGTGACTTATGCCACTGTATACATTATGATATATATGTAGCCATGATGTGAACCACACCAAATTCATGTGAACCTAGCCTATTAGAGCTTACAATATTTAAATGATACCTTCTGCTGGAGAAAACATTTGTCCCTGTGAAGTAATTACAGGTAAGTTGTATAAATGTGCTATATTTGAAATTATTCAACCAATAATAGTGATTGCGAAGTCAAAGAATTAGTTCAGTAAGAACGTCCAGCTGATAAGACCAGATCTCATTTTTTTAAAATGATATTACATTATGTTTTAAGTAGTGTTTCTAATTTTTAAACACCGAGATAAATTGACTATTTGGCCTGGAATAGTTTGACTGCTATTTAATTTTAATTAGCTATCTGTCAATATGAGTATCTGTGTGCTGAAAATAGAGAGGGCCAGCTAAAACGGTGCCAGGCTATATTATGCGAAAAATCCCTTCCTGTCCACCTTCCATGTGACACCATGATTATGAAATCAGATCATAGCCGGCAATTAGTAGGTCACTCGGAAGCATTGCTAATAATTGGGATCCTTGGTTTTTAGCATTTGACAGTACTTTTAGATAGCAATTCTTTGTTCATGTTACTTGGCGCACTAGATTTGTATTCTGCCCTCGTTAAAATTGAAAAAAAAAAACTGAGTTTAGATACAATATGTATAAAGTAACAGAATATTTTCATATTAATTTCTAAGGCACTAAAATCTCAAAGATTAATATTAAAGGATCTTTCCCATGTTAAAATGTATGGCATATCGACGGCAAATACAGCACCTTATGTTCTCTGCCCTTTGTACATTGTGCCACAGACTGTGCCGCCTGTATACAGCACCTTATGTTCTCTGCCCTTTGTACATTGTGCCACAGACTGTTCCCCCTGAATATAGTGCCCTCTGCATACAGTGCTACATACACTCTATATATATGCACTCACCTTTTCCTGGTTCCACATTGTCATCCCGCTCCTGCAGAATGTCACAGGCAGCATAATGCCATCAACATGCAGCCGGCATCATAACATAGCACAGAGCATGGGACAAATGGTTCCTTTATCCCGCCGCTCAACTGTATCTGTGTCCTGATTATACTGTATGAATAAAATTGAGTGCAGGGATGCCCAGAACACTGGTGAACCTAGCTGGTGGCTAGATGCCAGGAAGAAAGGTGAGGCACAATGGGGTAACTAGTGTAAGGTACATGGGGTTGCTTACAATTAAAGTTGCAAATTTCAAATTAAATTAAAGTAATAGCCCTATGAACCTCACATTAAGGCCTCATTCAGATAGTTGAAATGTGGGTGCATTTTAGCATCTGTTTGCCCACCGCAAACACCTTCCCAAGTCTAAGTAGACAAACCAACAACCTCCCCTATGATTCTGTTAGTTTTAGGTCATAAGACTGGGAATTGTGGATATAATACAGATGCAAAATTTTCCTGTATTGTAGCTATGAGGCCTTTTTTCCCATTCACATAGCCATATGAGGACTTGTTTTTTTTTGGGACAAGTTGTACCTTCTGATGGCACAACTTAATATTGCAAAGGATGTAGTTGGGAAGCTTGAAAAAATTTCTGAATGGGGTGGAATTGGAAATAAAACAATTCTGCCACACTTTTATTGGTTTCATTTTTATGGTGTTCACTATGCGGTAAAACTGACTTGTGCTTATTTATATTTTATTAGTATAACAATTTTCACACTTGGTTATGCCCATGATGTCAAATTTTTTATTGTTTATTTTTATTATGGGGACAATGGGGTTTCTTTGTTTTGTTTTGTTTTTTTAACTTTTTTTAGGTCCCCAAGTAGACCATAATATGCAATCATTAGATTGTAATTGTCACGGATCAGCGAGTCTAGACCTACTGAACCAACTAACTAATTTGCCTTTTGGTTAAACCCTAAGGGTGTTATTTCGATGCTTCCCTGGTATTCACCCTTTATCTCCTGTACAGGGATCTGGCCTTCACCGCAGGGGAGCAACCAGACCATTACCTCTTTGGATAGTCCCAGTAGTATACTGGTCAGGAACATTGGTGAAAGCACCAGAGGCTCTAGACACAGAAAACACTCAAAAAATGCACCAAACCAGCAGGTATAGTCTGAACAGTCACTTATACAGATTATTAGTGTTGAGCCCGAATATTCGAAAACCGAAGTTTTATCTCGAATATCGCCACTTCGAGAATTTGCAAATATTTAGAATATAGTGCTATATATTCGTTATATAGAATATTCGTAATTTTTTCCATCTAAACACGATTCCCCCCTGCTCCTTGCTTGTGGTCCAATGAGTCATTGGCCCACAAGCAATGTAAGCAGGGAGGAATCATGACTTCAGATGGAAAAAAAATTACGAATATTCTAAAAAACAAATATATAGCACTATATTCAATATAGTGCTACATAGTCGTATTTTAGAATATTCGTAATTTTTTTTCCATCTGAAGTGAACAGTGTTCACTTCAGATGGAAAGAAATGGCGAATATTCTAAAAACTAATATATAGCACAATATTCTATAGTGCTATATATTCATTTTTGACCCACACCTGTTTTGATTGCGTAATATTCGCATATTACGCAATCATTACCCAGCCGATTTTCGAGTAAAAAAAAAAAGAATATGACGAATATTCGACAAATATTTTATAAAAATATTTGCGCAATATCACTAATTCGAATATGACCCCTGCCGCTTATCACTACAGATTATAGGGTTTTTAGCCAGAATTTTACTGTAGGAAGCTTGGCTGGATGGCTGGGATGCTGGTAAACAGTACCACAATCACAAAAGCAGTCTGGACAGTCATACTGGAACTGCATATACAGTCATGGCCATAAATGTTGGCACCCCTGAAATTTTTCAAGAAAATGAAGTATTTCTCACAGAAAAGTATTGCAGTAACACATGTTTTGCTATACACATGTTTATTTTCCTTTTGTGTGTATTGGAACAAAACCAAAAAAGGGAGGAAAAAAAGCAAATTGGACATAATGTCACACCAAACTCCAAAAATGGGCTGGACAAAATAATTTGCACTCTTTCAAAATTGTGGATAAATAAGATTGTTTCAAGCATGTGATGCTCCTTTAAACTCACCTGGGGCAAGTAACAGGTGTGGGCAATATAAAAATCACACATGAAAGCAGATAAAAAGGAGAGAAGTTTACTTAGTCTTTGCATTGTGTGTCTGTGTGCGCCACATTAAGCATGGACAACAGAAAGAGGAGAAGAGAACTGTCTGAGGACTTGAGAACCAAAATTGTGGGAAAATATCAACGATCTCAAGGTTACAAGTCCATCTCCAGAGATCTAGATTTGCTTTTGTCCACAGTGCGCAACATTATCAAGAAGTTTGCAACCCATGACACTGTAGCTAATCTCCCTGGGCGTGGACGGAAGAGAAAAATTGATGAAAGGTGTCAACGCAGGATAGTCCAGATGGTGGATAAGCAGCCCTAAACAAGTTCCAAAGATATTTAAGCTGTCCTGCAGGCTCAGTGTCAGCGCGAACTATCCATCGACATTTAAATGAAATTAAACGCTATGGCAGGAGACCCAGGAGGACCCCAATGCTGACACAGAGACATAAAAAAGCAAGACTACATTTTGCAAAAATGAACTTAAGTAAGCCAAAATCCTTCTGGGAAAACGTCTTGTGGACAGATGAGACCAAGATAGGGCTTTTTGGTAAAGCACATCATTCTACTGTTTACCGAAAACGGAATGAGGCCTACAAACAAAAGAACACAGTACCTACAGTGAAATATGGTGGAGGTTCATTGATGTTTTGGGGTTGTTTTGCTGCCTCTGGCACTGGGTGCCTTGAATGTGTGCAAGGCATCATGAAATCTGAGGATTACCAATGGATTTTGGGTCGCACTGTAGAGCCCAGTGTCAGAAAGCTGGGTTTGCATCCAAGATCTTGGGTCTTCCAGCAGGACAATGACCCCAAACATACGTCAAAAAGCACCCAGAAATGGATGGCAACAAAGCGCTGGAGAGTTCTGAAGTGGCCAGCAATGAGTTTAGATCTAAATCCCATTGAACACCTGTTAAGAGATCTTAAAATTGCTGTTGGGAAAAGGCGCCCTTCCAATAAGAGAGACCTGGAGCAGTTTGCTAAGGAAGAGTGGTCCAAAATTCAGAGTGAGAGGTGTCAGAAGCTTATTGATGGTTATAGGAAGTGACTGATTTCAGACTTAAAGGGGTTCTGCACTTTGTTTAAACTGATGATCTATCCTCTAGATAGATCATCGGCATCTGATCGGCGGGGGTCCAACACCCGGGACCCCCGCCAATCAGCTTTTTGAGAAGGCAGCGGCCTTCTCACTGTTTACCGCTGGCCCAGTGACGTCACGACTTGTATCAACTTGCCTGGGCGCGGCTAAGCTCCGTTCACTTGAAATCATCAGTTTAAACAAAGTGCAGAACCCCTTTAAGATAAGGGTGCCAATAATTTTGTCCAGCCCATTTTTGGAGTTTGGTGTGACATTATGTCCAATTAGGTTTTTTTCCTCCCCTTTTTGGTTTTGTTCCAATACACATAAAGGGAACAAACATGTGTATAGCAAAACATATGTTACTGCAATACTTTTCTGTGAGAAATACTTCATTTTCTTGATAAATTTCAGGGGGGGCCAACATTTACGGCCATGACTGTATCTGGCAACACTGAACCAGGATAAATGCTCATGCACACGGCTGTAGCCGTTTTGGCGGTCTGTAAAATTCTGATCCGCAAAACACGGATACCGGCCTTGTGTGTGCTGCATTTTGCAGAATTAAACATCCTGCACTCTATAGAACTGTCTTATCCTTCTCCATTAAATGGACAAAAATAGGACATGTTCTATTTTTTTGCAGGTCCACAGAACGGACATAGCATGTGCTGTCCGGATCTTTTGTGGCCCCATGGAAGTGAATGGGTCCACATCTGACCCACAAAAACGCGGATAAAGAACACTGTCATGTGCATGAGCCCAAACTTAGACAGGGACTAGAATTGAAACTGAACTGTAAGGTCAGGAGCACACAGGCAGGATGGGAACACAGGAGGAACACAGGTTGTATAACGCAGGTGAATCACAAGGAAATCACTGAAGCACAAAGTTTTCCAAACACTTTTGCTGGTCACAGGAAACCTTGAAGTTCAGATACTATCTGCCTAGAAGGGGTGCCTTAAATTCCAAGTAACCCTCAGCCATTGGGTGGGGAAGGATTTGCAAATGCATGCACTAGCCCTTTAAGAGACCACAGGTGAGCTTGCACGTGCCCTAAAGGAATAGAGCCTAGAGCAATATAGATAGCGGCTTGCAAAGGACACTGGATAGCATGGTGAATAGCATGGCAGCAGTGGGCACAGACCACAAACCTAATAGCAATTTGTATGGAGTAATGGAATTTTTTCCATTACCCTATACATAGATCTCTATATTAAAATTCTGTGCTGCCACATGCTGGCCTGAATTGCAATATACAAGTAATGAGTCTAGAAGCCTAGTACAGGCTCTGGTTTATTACTTACATGGAACAAATTTCCCAATCTCCACCTGGGGGAGGAATTCTTGCCCAAAAAGCTCACGCTTCCGGGTTTTCGGCCTCTCAGATGCTGTGGTCACATCTGACCATGGCATCTGAGGGGTTAAATGTCTGCAACTGGCATTACCGCTGATCACGAACATTAGCCCCGAGTGTCTTCTGTGTGAAACAGCAGGCACCCAGTTGCTATGGCGCTCACTCCACTGCAGAGCGGGTACCATCTTTACAGACCCGACATCCACAGTACTATAACTCCATGCAGCGGCCAAGATACAAGTCAGCATGGTTTTCAAGCATATACTTAAAAATAGATGGTTAAATGATTGTTAATGGGTATGCT
Source organism: Bufo bufo (assembly GCF_905171765.1). Lineage (NCBI taxonomy): Eukaryota > Metazoa > Chordata > Amphibia > Anura > Bufonidae > Bufo > Bufo bufo. The sequence continues at coordinate 635,300,710 of NC_053389.1, forward strand.
GTGTTGAGGGTTTATCCAGTGGCCGCTACATTGGGGCTGTACCATTATAAATCTTTGACAGAATATTGCCCAGCTCTCTAACTGCTGCGCTTAGAGGGGACATTGGTTATGAGACACCACAAATGCATTGGGCACTATCCTCAATCAACCTGTGCATGAAGTCATTCATTTATCATGCTATGTGTGAACAGTACATATTGCATTTCTGCTGATGTGAAGTCTGCAGTTATCATTCAATCATTCAGCCGTAGAAGGGAGGAGCATTTCAATGATTTAGGATATGTCAATGTTATTATGAATCAATTGAATGACAACATGACAGAAGTTTATCCATCTGGATTTTATTTTTCTGCATGATACTACCCCACGTCACAATGCCAAGATTCCCAGTAATAGTACTGATAGAATAAAATAAATTAGCAGCATTTTGTGTAAAAATCAATTATGAACATCTGACCCATTCAGTAGATATAATTTCAGACAATCATCTGTTGACTGAGATATAACAAGCTGTTTGGAGTAGAGATCCTCTTCCAACCAATTCAATAAAACTATGGTAAGCTGGAGAATGTGGAAAGCTCATTACAGAAACCTTCTGATACCTTGTCCTGTCAGTGCACATGGAACTAAGATTGTACCAGAAGCCAGTGTACTGTGACCTAAAGTGGCACTAAAGGCTGCAGGGTTCTGTGCCGAGCTTCAACTATAGGAAGTATGTACAGTAGGTGAACCCGATTTTGTGTCAATCTCGCTCTCTTTCTCGGCGAGATTGAGCACCTACGAGCCCCATCGCGGGAGCCAGCGCCGAGCTGGCTTGCCGCGATGGAGACAGAGCCGTCATAGAAGCGACGGGAGATCCGACTTGGATTCCCGCCAATTCTACACGTGAGCATCGTTTGTTATGAATCCTGAGGGGGAAGTCCCCGCCGGATTTTAAATAAAAATCCGGCCTGGGTCCCCCCCTCAGGAGCATACCGGGCCCTTAGGTCTGTTATGGGTTGTAAGGAGAGCCCCCCCTACGCCGAAAAAAACGGCGTAGGGGGTCCCCCTACAATCCATACCAGACCCGTATCCAAAGCACGCTACCCGGCCAGCCAGGAAGGGAGTGGGGACGAGCGAGCGCCCCCCCCCCCCCCCCCCCTCCTGAGCCGTACCAGGCTGCATGCCCTCAACATGGGGGGGTTGGGTGCTCTGGGGCAGGGGGCGCACTGCGGCCCCCCCACCTCAGAGCACCCTGTCCCCATGTTGATGAGGACAGGGCCCCTTCCTGACAACCCTGGCCGTTGGTTGTCGGGGTATGCGGGCGGGAGGCTTATCGGAATCTGGGAGCCCCCTTTAATAAGGGGGCCCCCAGATACCGGCCCCCCACCCTAAGTGAATGAGTATGGGGTAAAAACACAAATAAACCACACAGTATGGTAAAAACACAAATAAACCACACAGTGTATTAAAATATTTTATTTTTCTGCTCCGGAGGCCGCCCCCTGTCTTCTTTATTAGCTCTTTTACCAGGAGGGGCTCTTCTTCTTCCGCTATCCCGACGGGTCTTCTCCGCTATCCGGGGGGTCTTCTCAACTCTCCGGGGTTCTCCTTCTGTCTTCTCCGCTATCCGGGGGGGTCTTCTCAACTCTCCGGGGTTCTCCTTCTGTCTTCTCCGCTATCCGGGGGGGTCTTCTCAACTCTCCGGGGTTCTCCTTCTGTCTTCTCCTTCTGTCTTGTTGACTCGGCGCACCCCGGTTCTTCGTCTCGCGAGACTCGGCGCACCCCGGTTCTTCGTCTCGCGAGACGAAGAACCGGGGTGCGCCGAGTCAACAAGACAGAAGGAGAAGACAGAAGGAGAACCCCGGAGAGTTGAGAAGACCCCCCCGGATAGCGGAGAAGACAGAAGGAGAACCCCGGAGAGTTGAGAAGACCCCCCGGATAGCGGAGAAGACAGAAGGAGAACCCCGGAGAGTTGAGAAGACCCCCCGGATAGCGGAGAAGACCCGTCGGGATAGCGGAAGAAGAAGAGCCCCCCCTGGTAAAAGAGCTAATAAAGAAGACAGGGGGCGGCCTCCGGAGCAGAAAAATAAAATATTTTAATACACTGTGTGGTTTATTTGTGTTTTTACCATACTGTGTGGTTTATTTGTGTTTTTACCCCATACTCATTCACTTAGGGTGGGGGGCCGGTATCTGGGGGCCCCCTTATTAAAGGGGGCTCCCAGATTCCGATAAGCCTCCCGCCCGCATACCCCGACAACCAACGGCCAGGGTTGTCGGGAAGGGGCCCTGTCCTCATCAACATGGGGACAGGGTGCTCTGAGGTGGGGGGGCCGCAGTGTGCCCCCTGCCCCAGAGCACCCAACCCCCCCATGTTGAGGGCATGCAGCCTGGTACGGCTCAGGAGGGGGGGGGGCGCTCGCTCGTCCCCACTCCCTTCCTGGCTGGCCGGGTAGCGTGCTTTGGATACGGGTCTGGTATGGATTGTAGGGGGACCCCCTACGCCATTTTTTTCGGCGTAGGGGGGGCTCTCCTTACAACCCATAACAGACCTAAGGGCCCGGTATGCTCCTGAGGGGGGGACCCAGGCCGGATTTTTATTTAAAATCCGGCGGGGACTTCCCCCTCAGGATTCATAACAAACGCCGCACACGTGTAGAATTGGCGGGAATCCAAGTCGGATCTCCCGTCGCTTCTATGACGCGCTTGCTGGGATGTGCTGTCACTATTCCAGTGAGTGCGAGATCTCGGCACCATGTTGCCGAGTATCAGCGCGACGCTGTCGTGCTAAAAGCACAATCTCCCAAACACCTACTGTAGGTCACAGTAGATGTATTACAAATGGCACTTTAGGAGGACCCTGTTTCGAATTTTGCATCAAGGTCCAGGTAATTCAAGTAACCCCTCTAGCTATGCTTTCATGTCGGACGAGGAGGAAGTTCAGCCCGGGGCCCCTCCTTCCCCTGGCATTGTAGGAGTCGTGTGGTCTGCCTTCATTGAAGGTACTACAATATGGGACAGACAGCAATGATCATTTGTCATTATACTTTACCTACTATCAGGGGTGGATTGTCCATAGACCTTACAGGGAAATTTCCCGGTGGGACAATGCCCAGGGGGCCTCCTGGGCCCTCCTCACGACAGGCCAGTGAAAGTTTTTGGGGATGTCTTTTGTACTGCTGCCAGTATTTTGTGGTAGACTGTGGTATTTGGCTCCATTGGGGTAGTAAAATGTGCAACAATATGGTATTTCTGGCCCTGCCTTCCATCAATTTGGACCCAACTACAAAACAGGGCCACTTTTAGTATTTTTTCCAGGGCCACTTTAAGCTCCCAGTCCGCCCCTGCCTACTATACATGCACCACTTTAGATTTTGATCTTAAAAGGGTTATCCGGGTTCAGAGCTGAACCCGGACATATCCCCTTCTTCACCTAGGCAGCCTCTCTAAGACGAGCATCAGAGCATTTCATGCTCCGATGCTCTTCCTTGCCTATGCTGTATAGCACAGGTTAAGGGCTTTTTTGTTTACATTTTTACACTGCTAGGCGGAGGCTTCTGCCTAGCATTGTTGGCACTGACATCACCGGCACAAATTTCGTGCTGCCCTAGCCTGTAAAACAGGCTAAAGCCCGCCCATTAGTGTTGGTGACTTCACCAGGAACACTGCTAGGTGGAAGCCCCCGACATCACCAGTTCTACTGAAAAATCTTTTGCCCTGCCCGATTCAGCACATGGCAAAGGAGAGCATTGGAGCATGAAATGCTGGCTTAAATGTAGCTAGGCTAACCAGCCTGCACCAGGTTTATCACAGAGGCTCAGGCTGGATGATAAATGTGGCGCAGTAAGAGACACTTTTCTTTAACTCTATTTTAGATATTGATTGGCTTACTTTTATGCCAGACTTGTGGCACAATTTTGGCACCTTAAGCCACACACCCTTTTTAATGACCTTCTAAACCCCACTCACTTTATGAACAAGTCAGAAAAAAGTGTAGAAACCCTAATTGCAATAAATTAAAGGGGTTCTCCCATAATTAATGTAAAACAATTAAAATCATACATCATATCGTACATGACAGCCTCTTTCTAACCAAACCTAGAATCAGCCATATACCTCACATTCAGAGATCTCCCCATTCATTGTTCAGTTTGCTCTGCTGGATCTGTATCAAGCTGGCAGCTCATGGGACATGTCCAGCTCAGGAACTGTGTCCTTTCTGCTGCAGCTCTCTCTCGATCACAGCTCAGGAGACAGCGGAAGGATGGAACTGAGCATGTGTGTCAGAGAAATGAGAACAAACACAAAGAGCAGGTGGGGCTATACAGATAGATTTCAGCGAACAACTCAGTGTCATGCCCGGCTCTGACGGTGTGCGGAGGTCTGTCAGATTGGCAGCACGTGTCTAACCTTTTGTTTGTTTTGGAATCATGCTGGATCCGCCTTCCTTCAGGTGCTCTGGGTGGGGGTCATTGGCTTAAATTGCCTTCAATCCCAGAGGGCCATGCTTGTTATAGCTTTCTGTCTGGCCTTGGATTCAAGGAAGGAAGGATTGTCTGTTCCAGCTCCAGCTAGGCTATTTGTGTGTCTTCTGCCCCTTCTCCCCTCTCACCATCTCAGGGATTCTAGGGTGTTTGCAGTCCAGGCACGTGGACACTTCATTCCTACCATTAAGGTCTGAAAGTGGGCTTAGCAGCATAGGGAGAGAAGTCAGGGATGTGCTAGGAGGTGACCTGTCCCCAGCATCTAGCCTAGACGCTTGTGTATTTGGTTGTTTGTGTATCTGAGTTCCTGTCCGCCGTGACACTCAGTGGCTATACTAAATGTTAAATTACATGCAATTCGAAAAGTATTCAGATCCAATATTATTGTAGGACCCCTTTGAGCCAATTTGCTCCAAGGGGTTGCTTTTAGACACAGAAATAGTGTAAATCTGGGCTAATATTTTTGTGATATTTTTTGTGATTTGTAGGGGAAGGGGATTCTCAAAAGTAGGATTAAAAAAGAAAGCATACTCATTCACACAGATCCCCTGTGATGCTTACTAAGTCCCAGTTTAACTTTGCTTTCTGGTCCACTCTCGACACATAGGAAATGTCTGGGGATGCCTGCTCAGCCAATCACTGGCTGATATGGGTCACCATATAACAGCTTTATACAACTAAACAATAAATGCATTAGTATTAATATAGCATGAAATATGTTTAGTTATAGGAAAAATATTTGATTTCAAAAGATTGCACATTTTTATCTATGCTGCATATGCAAAAATAGAAGATTAGAACTATTTGGAAACACATAGCAGCATTTCATTGTATAGGTACAAGTTTATAGTTTTTTGAATGCTTTCTGTAATTAATTCCCAGGACCAAATATCTGAGCACAAAAGTAGCATACAGTACAATAAAGAGAGCTAAGCAAAATGAAATAATATGATAAATCTTAAATATTAGGCTCTGCTGAGCCTAAACACATGAATAAAGCTGTAAAAATAAACCAACGGAGTTAGAAGTCGAATAGTTCAAAATAATTACATCGATAAAAACAGCAGATGTGGGGCCGGCAAAATCCTTGATATGTAGTAACAAAAAGTAAAATAACTTGCTGTAAAAATCTACTGAAGCTTCTGCTTATTTATTTCTTTGCAATATGTTCGAGAGTACCTAGCTGTTATCTCCCATTTTGCAATCTTTATCCGAGCAACGCTTGTGCGGCTAATGTTAGTCTACAACACTTTCCTTTCATTCAGTCAAGAACACTTAATTATAAAGCAGATACATGACAAAGCTGTATGTTACAGCCAAGCCTATTATACTACTTTCTGAGATGTGTCAATTACCATAAAGCCGTGCCGTGAATATGCAGTGTTGGTCATCCGTTGTCAATCAGCTTCCATTCTTTGGCCATCCATTAACAAACAACATAATTGCGGTAACTTCTTCAGATGTTAGATAAGATCGGATGTCAGACATTTCAAACAAAGTGGACAAACTGACTAAGCAGTGCTTAAAGGGATATTTCCAATAGAAATTGTTATCTTTTAGCAGTCTGCACAAATTATAGAACTTTCTACATAGATCCAATCCATTGGCAGCTGTAAGAGCAAGATGATATGTAAAAGAACTCATGATCATAGTTTGAGTAGAATTGGGATAACAGAAAGACAGATGTATAGTTTTTTTTATAGTCCTAGATAAGGCCTGTATAGGTTCGCAGAAGACCATTGCATTAATTAGTGCACAATGTGATGCTCTAATTGTATCACAGACAGAGGTGGGCACTCTCTGATCACATTGGTGGCCTGACTGAGACAGTTAAGTAAGACTGTATGTGAACTAGTCTAAAACAAGGGGAAATAAAGACAGGAAGGAGTGACTTCAAAAAAACATATCTAAAAAATCATCCACCACTAAAAAAAATACATACATGTTCACATATAGGCTGTTAATATGTAATATTTTTACAATTTGATTGAATTGTCTCTTTAAAGGTGGCAATACATATTAGACATAAGTATGTAGATGGCTGAGCGACTGTCTGGTAAATCATCTAGACTTATGCAGCCATATACATTGTAGTCTGTATTGGCCATTATAGTCATTCAAACCGCCAGTACATGTTCAATGACAGTAGGCAAAGGATGAACACTCCTACACTTTGTTCAGGTCAACACCATACACAGTCAAGGACTTTGGATTATCAAACAAAAATTTTAAACTGCCATCTTTTGTCCAGACAATGATGGTCTATCAGTTGGACAAAGTGATCATTCCTTGTTGAATTTCACCTAACAAACAGTCCTTTTGGTTTAAATCGTTAATTTTAATCCTTTTGTCAGTCAGTTAGTCCTGTGACATCAATGGTCAACTCCCAATTCCTATTCTGGTTCTTTATTACACTGCAAAAATGTTCAATTTTTACTATTTTTTGACAATCCAGTTTATTTCTGAATAGATCATCTACTTCTGCTCCGTTTTCCACTCTGTTAGCACTGACCTTAGCCTTCCTCCAGACCCGAGTCATCCCTCTCCACCTGCCCAAACTACATCTATGATTAATTTCAACATTGACTTATATTTAATATACCTGAATCAGAATTTTTGCCTATTATCTGTAACGAACAGCGGTCAAATTCCAGCTTTACACATCCATAATCCAAGTTTTCTGCACAAAACCATAAGAAAAGTTTGTTATCATTACCAACAGGCTGGTGGCTATTGCCTAGACCCTCTCGACACGCAAGAAATGATGGCTGAGCCAAACACTGTCCCCTTCATTGACTAGCTAAGTGGTCATTTACAGAGTGTCGAGAGAGAACAGGAAGTGGAAGGGGAACTGAAAGTGTCAAAACGGGAGTGGCTGGAGATCGATGAAAAATAAATAAACGGAATACTCCCTTTATATTAAATCACTAGATTACTTTTTTTTATTCCTGCTTATACCACCAATATTAGCATAGCATATTCAGGGATTATTCAAATTCATGCACATGGTTGAACACTTTGGGTTACACCTAAGAGAGGTGTCAATTTAATACATCTATACCAGGAAACACAGTTCCCAGTATGTTTAATAACAGTTTGATTTATTTCTTGCAGTGTGCATGGCTACAGCAATATGACTCATTAGTATGCTGACAGCACCCTATCCCATGGGGTTGTAAGGTTACAAGACATCAATGACAATACTGAAGGGATAATCAGGACGGAGTCTGACATGCAGGTTTCTCGCTACCAAAAGATTTTGCAATTCAATTGGAAAATGACTATACTATAATCAACACCACCTTTTAAAAACAGGCAATTAGGTCTTTTTTGTAGTTTTTTTCTACGGTGTGATCATTTGTACTGACAAAACCCATTGTACTTTGTCATGAAGAAATAAAATAATGATAGCTGATAATTCACACTAGATAAAAATCCTAAGATTATCCATAAATTTAAAGACAGACCATTACAATACAGACAATAACAGTCTAGGGGAGAGTAGATCCTTGAGACGAGGGAAAGATGACCCTTCATTTAACCCTCATAAAAAATTGAAATCCCAATAAGACCTGCCTGTTTGTATGAGTAGATATTTATGAGATAGTTTATTTTTTTTATTTTTAGTGGAACAAAATTATTTTGATAATATTTGGTTTGTTCCAAGCTTTGCACACCTTTCCAATTTTTTTGTTTTATTTTTTAAGTCTGCATATTCTTATATGTAACAGCACTTAAGTAAAGATCTGATAATAAATATAAATGACATTAATGAAAGTTTTTTTTTTTATTGTTGTGCGTTCCTAAATGCAAAATAAAGCAAATTTCTATTTTACTTTACTAGTGTGTATATGTCCTTCAACAATCTCCGGCTTCTGACAGCTCGCTCTGCTCTCCTCCTCTCTTCTCTCAGTGTTAGAGATATTAGCAGTGAGAGGGGGAGAAGGTTGAATGTGGCAGATCAGAGTGTGGAGAAGGAAGAAAATATCCAAGGAGGGCAATTCTAATATCAAATATGTCAACAGCCTTTAAAGAAGTATTCTGACCACAATATATACCATAAATGCTGGACAGGTGCGGCGGACTTCTCCTCCCCTGAGCCACCTTGTTAAAATAGATTAGGGAAAACTACCCATTAATAAAGATGAGTGAATAAATTACAAATTAATCAAATTTATTACAAATTTCCTAATCAAAACTTTTGATATTCTTTTCGGACAAATTGCTTGAAATGGCAACCAGCATTTTACAGGTCAGGAGACAGGGAAGAGGGCATCTGCAACTAAAAAGAGACATTTAAACAATTTCTTAATGTAAAAAAAGAATACAACAATGCTGTGTGTTTTAAGCAGGCTGTTTGTTACCACCACTAGCATCTGTTTACTTAAACCATATATATCCCTGTCACTTTGATATTACGAATGGTGTCTTGGCATTATAGAGCTTTTGGAGAAATTTTGAATAGGAAGTAGCACTCATATAAGTGCAGCTATACCTTCAAACAGCTGATCAGCAGGGGTGCTGGGATTCAGACCCTCATGAATCTGATATTGATGGCTTATGCTTTGGAAAAGTTAGCAATATTAACCCACTGCACAATCCCTTTAACTGAAATATTTAAAAAGTGACTTTTTTTTCTGAATTTATATAACAGGCATCTTCAAGTATGTATTGCAAAAATTGGTTCCTTAAAAAAAATGATACTATGTCATGGGGCTTACAAAGTGAACAGATAAAAGTCTGTCTGCAATAAAAGACAAAAGACAGAACATAAAATGAAGCCGGGCATGTAGCCATGGAAGCATGGAAAAATATTACTTTTTGTGGATGGGTTCAAAGAAGATGTATTAACATTTGCTAAAAATATATAGACATGAGATCTATATATTGTATTCAAGTCTATTTTGGTATACAGAAAATCTTAGAATCATGTCTTGGTACACAGTTATTCCTCCTAGACATTTATGAATAACTTAACAACTGTGTATTTCCACTTTGACCCAATAGGTTCAGAGACACACCCCTTTGACAAGGAGGGATAACAGAGAAATGGCAAAATCCAGAGTTGAACAGTAGGACAATAGACAGATTAAGAATGACTCGAAACTATGACTTTACATAGAGACAATAGCATATCCTTACACTAATTCTATACATGCGAAATAGCTGTTGACTGTCCCTACTATACAAGTATATTTATTTTGATGTGGAGAGGGGAATAAGCCAATGCCAGACCCTTATTTTCTCCAACAACTGCCTTAATAGTTGGACACTTAGGAGGACCATTATATTATGAACCAATCTCCCTGGAATCAACATGTTTGGCCAGTTTTGGTGGCAGTTCATGGGACTTTTAGGTTCCTTGCACTTTTTAAAGTGGTTATCCAGGAATTTGACATTGATGACCTATCCTCAGGATACATTGTTAATATTAGATTGGCAGGGGTCCCGGAAGTTGGAGTCTGTAAGCACTTAGGCCTCTTCCTAGGCCAGTGACGTCACCATACATCAGTCACATGGCTTAGGTACAGCTCAGTACCGTTCAAGTGAATGAGGCTAAGCTGCAATACCAAGCACAGCCATAACACGATGTAAAGCGCTGTGCTTGGTAAGCTGCGAGGAGGACGCAGCTCTCCATAGAGCTTCAGAAAGTGCAGCAGAATCTTCAAACAGCTGATCGGCTGATGACCTATACTGAGGATAGGCCATCAATATCAAATTCCTGGAAATATATTATTTAAATATATATGATATATTTAATGTGCTAAAAAAAAATTAGGTCATAAAATTCAGAAAGTCCGTTCAGGATTTACCAGTAACTCTGGAGTCGGAGGAGAACGCTTCCTTATTATCTACTTTTTAACAAGTGGCATAGAATATATGAGTTGGAGAAATACCGAGAGACCACATTTATTGCTCAACGAGAAACCATATTTATGAATACAGAGAAAGTTGTCCAGTATAATATGTTCTAGAAAGTTAGAGGAACAAAAGAGAAAATACATTTAAAATATATTTCTATGAAGGTATACATAAAGTGTGTGCCGAGAATTTTTATAAAAAAAACTAAAAACTTGTTTCTTTGACTCAAAGTTCATCGCACAGTTGAATGTAATACTGAACACGCAAACCACAGGTTTTTTTTAATACTATTATTTCACCTGAGTGGATTTGAGATACTTTGATTTGCAGAGTGCTTCTCACTGGAAAACAGCCATAAGGTATCATTAGTCATTCTGCATTGAAGGTGAATGTCTCATAGAAAGACACAAGGTGTTTGGCACAGCACTGATTTTGTCTAATACAACTACTTTGAATAGATGGAAATCAGCTTAAAGGAAACCTGTCATCAACTTTACGCTGCCCATACTAACGGCAGTATAAAGTAGAGACAGGTGAGTTGATTTCAGCGGTCTATCATTTATAAGTTAAAAGTAAGTGGTTGCCGAGAACCAACATCACAATCATTGCAGACTGGGCCAGGAAAAGAGTCCCGGCCACCTGAGAAGAGTCCTGGTTATTTATGAATCCCTGCTCTCCTGCCCACCTGCTGATGACTGACAGTCTTCTACCTAGTTTTCTCCCTTTCTCTCTAGGAGAGAACTGCCAATCATCAGCAGATGGGCGGGGAGTGTATTAGATTATGAATAACCATGACTCTTCTCAAGTAGATCTGACTCTTCTCAATACCTGGGCTGCAATGATTATACTGCTGGTTCTCGGCAACCACTTACTTTTAGCTCATGAGTGACGCATCGCTGAAATCAGCATTTCTGTCACTATTTTATGCTTCCCTCAGTGAGTTCAGCATAAAGTTGATGACAGGTTCCCTTTAAGGATTTTTCACATTTTAGGGTGTCAGCGGAGTTTGGCCTCATGCACACGACCGTTGTGTGCATCCGTGTCCATTGTTCCGTTTTCTGTGATTTTCTGCGGACCCATTGACTTTCAATGGGTCTGTGGAAAACTCGGAAAATGCACTGTTTGTCATCCGCGTCCGTGATCCGTGTTTCCAGTCCGTCAAAAACATATGACCTGTCCTATTTTTTTGACTGACAATGGTTCGCGGACCCATTCAAGTCAATGGGATCGTGAAAAAACACGGAGGCACACAAGATTCTCATCCGCGTCCGTGATCCGTGTCCGTTTTTTTCCTATTATTTTCAAGGCAAACTTGACTTAGATTTTTTTTTCACTTTTCTTGTCTGGTGATCCTCCAAAAATCAAGGAAGACACACGAAAAAAAAAACGGACACGGATCATGGAACAACGGAACCCCGTTTTGCGGACACGTGCGGTCGTGTGCATGAGGCCTATATGTCAGAAAATAGTTTTTCCATAAGCCACGGATAAAAATGTAAAAAAAAACATTTAATGTGTAAGGGCATAAGAAACTTTGTGTAAGGGCTTAGCATAGCACACATGGAGACGCTCCCTCGATGCACACGGGAACAGAGATAAACAATCCATAGATTCCCAAGATGGTGGCTATGTTCTCTACTGTGCAGGTGCTGAAACTGGAGATCCACAAAAACTATGGATATCTTCTATCTGGCCTGAATGTTCTCAGTGCCTGCACAGTAGCGGACACAGCTGTCATCTTGGGAATTCACTGCCCATATGTAAATAACCTACGTAAGGCAGAGTGGCAAGTTAGTGCCAGAAACATATACGACATGTCTCAGTTAATAAATATACATTTATGAACTATAAAATTAAAACCACTAAAAGGTGAAGTGAATCAAATTGTATCCTGACAATGGAACCTTCCAGGGGTGTATATAATGGGCAGCAAAGGAAGTCAGTTCTTGAAGATGAAACCTTGGAAGCTGGAAAAATGGGCAAGCATAAGGATGGGACTTTGAAAATTATCAAATTGTGATGGCTAAATAACAGGGACAGTGCATCTGCAAATAGTAGATCTTGTGGGTGTTCCCCATATGTACATAGTAATTAGTACCTACCAAAAGGGCTCTAAAGAAGGGCAACTGGTAAACAGGATCATAGATGCCCAATAAGTGTCGGACTGGGGTTCCTTGGGCCCACCAGAGGAAACTATTTTAAGGGCCCAACCTCCATATCATTAACAAAGTCGTATAGGTTTTAATTCAAAGAAACAAACCCTAGCAGCAAGTAATTGTCTCCAAGGGCAGCTTCAAATGTTTTTTTCTCTTTGACCTTTGGGGTGCACTATGGTATCAGAGACTGGGCCCACTGGAGAATCCTCTGGTACTCTGGTAGACCAGTGTGATGCTGTGCCCAGTGCTCACAGATGTGGACAGGGAGTGAAGAATAAAACGTCTGGTTCGATCATACAAAAGAGCTACTGTAGCAAAGATTACTGAGCAGTGGGAGAAGGTGGCCTGATTTGATGGAACATGTTTTCTTTTACACCATGTGGACAGCCAAGAGTGGATGTCAATTATCTGGGGAAAAAGTGGCACCAGAACGAACTATGGAAAAGGGACAAGCCAATGGAGGCAATGTGATGCTCTGGCTAATCTTTTGCTGAAAAACCTCGGGTCCGGACAATCATGTGCATGTTACTGTGACATACTACTATTAAGTATACCTCTTCATGGATGGTATTCTCTAATGGTACTGGCCACTTTCAGCAGGATCATATGCCCTGTCAAACTATGAAAATAGTTCAGGAATGGTATAATAAACTTGATAAAGGGTTTAAAGGTGTTATCTTGGTCTCCAAATTCCCCAGAAGTCAGTCTGGTTGAGCATGTGTGAGCTGTGCTGGGAACACAAGTCTGATCCATGGAGTTTCCGCCTCACCAGTTAAAGGGTCTGCTTGCTAATGTCCTGGTGCCCGATAATACCTTCAGAGATCTTATAGAGTCTGTGACTTGAGAGGTCAAAGCTGTTTTGGCAGCTCAAGAGAATCTATACAATATTAGGAGTTGATTTAATGTTCGGAAGCAATAGGCACTATAGTCCTATATAAATGGAGAGATAAGGATACCTGACATTAGCAGACATTTCCATTTACTTGCCCATTTTTGCTGCTTCATTTACCAGACAGTTAAACACAAATGATTTCTGCTTTGGATAATGAAAATTAATCGGCTTGCTTCAGCTATGAATGAGGGCTCACTGCATCTTTTCATTTCACAATGCTAAATATTGTTCAGCTATGAAAACTTGATAAAATGACCAGAGTATTGTATCCCTTCCACACACAGGCATATAGGTAATAAAATTAGATAATGAAGTGCATCTCACAAAGAGGCTAGCTATTAAAAGCATAGCTAGGACCAGAGAACACTATATGGAAATTTGCTGTTCCAAAAGCTCATTGTGATAACAAAATTAGTACATCCATTACTGGTGGAAAAAAACATCAAGTAAAAAACTGTTTTTCAATGTCACAGGTTAGAGGTCTAAGTATTTTTGGAATTGTCTTTAAAAAAGAGGAATAATTCTGGAGTACCATTCCTTAAGCTGGTCATACACATTAGATCTATGTTGGTCAAAGCAGTTCACCATGTAATGTATAAGGTAGCCTTCCATGATGGCAGATGTTGGATGAGAGAAGGTTTGGTCTGTTGGACTTCAACATGCCCTATCGTTTTGTTCTCAGTGAGATATGCAATCAACAGAGGTGTCTGAGAGCAGCTCACTCCCGTTTTCCTATTGATAGCGCATGCAGACTTAAACAATCTAAGCGTGCATGTGTATGGGAGAGTCCGGAGACATAGTTGTCAGCCGAAGAAGCTTGTTCGGCTCATGACTATCAAATGTTTAGAGCCAGCCTTAGAATGCTCCAAAATAGTGCTGACAGTATTGGCAAGGGGAATGGTAACATCCAATAGTCAATTTGTTTATACTTTTCCACCAGGAATAACAAAACAGAAACATAATGCAAAGTTTTAACAATACAAGTAAAGCTACTTTCACACTAGCGTTTTAGTTTTCCAGTATTGAGATCCGTCATAGAGTCTCAATACCGGAAAAAAAACGCTTCAGTTTTGTCACCATTCCTTGTCAATGGGGACAAAACAGAACAGAACAGAATGCTCCAAAATGCATTCCGTTCGTTTAGTTGCGTTCCCATTCGGAGAGAAAACCACAATATGTTGTAGTTTGCTTTCCGTCCTGGGATGCGGATCAAGACGGATCTGGCATGACCCCCAATGCAAGTCAATAGGGATGGATCCGTTTTCTCTTCCACAATCTGCCACAATAGAAAACGGATCCTTCCTCCATTGACTTTCAATGGAGTTCATGACGGATCCGTCTTGGCAATGTTAAAGATAATACAACCGGATCCGTTCATAACAGATGCAGATGGTTGTATTATCAGTAACGGAAGCGTTTTTGCTGAACCCTGCCAGATCCAGTAAAAACGCCAGTGTGAAAGCAGCCTAGCACATACAGATACGGTAGCTTACAGGCACTTTCTAAAGTGGTTGGCCACTTTCTGGCTACTTGTCACAATGTGTATGTAAGACAACCATAAAGCTTTGGTTGATATTCTGTGCCATTTGATATATTTCATAAGCCATGCCCCAATGTTAGGATAATCTTCTGTGCTGTCCACACAGAGGTTTTGTCCATAAGATGGCCGCTGATGGAGGGTCATGTAACCAGACATATTAATCATCTTCCTAATTCAAACACACAGCACCAGCACTAGGAGATGTCACATGGAGGGGGTGTGTCTGGTCACATGACCCTCCATCAACATTTTATATTTGGGGACCTTACCACATAGACACCACAAAAGACTTGGCAAACAAGTGGGCATACTGTATAAAATATATAAAACAAAGTCCTTTAGTATTAATAATGGTTCTAGTGTATCAATAGGTTAAAGGTGTTGACCAATTTCTGGTTACTGTTGACCAATGCGTAAGATAATTATATGGCACTTAATAATATAGTGCTTGTTGATATTCTACATTACGCTATATTATTAAGTGCCATATAATTATCTTACTCATTGGTCAAACAGTAACCAGAAATTGGCCAGTCCCTTTAACCTATTGTTACACTAGAACCATTATTAATACTAAAGAACTTCTCAGATTTTGATGACAATGTTAAACTGCCTATTTTTCCTTTAAAGGGGTTGTCCCACAAAAATATTTTACATTTTTCAAACCAGCACCTGAATGTGAATATTTTTGTCATTGCATGTAATTAAAAATGTTGTATAGCCACTGAGTTATTCAGTGAAATCTATCTGTATAGCTCCACCTGCTGTTTGCTCATTTTCTAAATTCTCTGTCCTGCTCACTGACATGGAAAAGCATGCTCAGTTTCATCCTTCAACTGCCACCAGCTGCAGCAGAAAGGACACATACTCTTGAGAAAATGTATGATCCCTAAGCTGTCAGCTTGATATAAATCTCAGGATCCATATGAGGTACTGCGCTGGTTCTAAGTTTGTCAGAAAGACATTGTCATGTACTATATGATATCTGATTTTAGTTTTTTAGATTAATCATGGGATAACCCCTTTAATACAACCATTACAATTGAACATTGAGCTACTCTTCACAACCACTGACTAACTCCCAAAATGCCAGCCTTCACCTCAAAGGTTAATGAGTGCTGAAAGTTAAGACCATAGGTTAAAAGGGAATATTTCACCTACATTTTTTTGTTTTCTGCCAGTTAATACCATATACTCACATGTAGCCTTCGTTCCTAATCTTTTTTTTCTTTCTGATTGTAAATTTTTTATTCTATTCCTAAACATGATTATGGGGCAGCTATCTTGCCTGAGCTGTTAATGTAACATCCCAGAGTTATGTTACTAAACTCTTTTTCCCCCTACTATTTGTTGGTAACATGTGCCTTGTCATCTAATGTGATTTTATTTGATATTTCTCACAAATGTGCATTTTCTAAGCCTGTTAAATGTACTTTGCTGTAATTTCCATGTACACCAGCAGGTGGCAGCAATGTTTAGCAAGGTCTTAGGTCAGTTTAGCATATCTAGACTGGAATAGTTTATTCCAGTTTAGCTCCCCCCTCTTTGAGCAGAGTGGGCTGGCCCATGTCCTGCCTCATGGGGAGGGAAGGGAGTTTCAGTTAGTGTGTGCCAGCCACCCCGGCTAGGGGAAGGCTGTGCTGGTAGGAGCTCCCAGTTTTAGGGATCCCAAACCAGGATCTTGTCTTGGTTGAGACCAAAGATCTTCATTCCCAGTCTGAGCTCTTCAGCCTCAACTGGTGACAAGCAAGCAGCCACCTCCAGAACTCCAGGACGAACCATTCTCTGTGAGCTAACTGTGAGTACCATCCAGAGACCAGGAGAAGCCAAATTCCTCCTCAGCTACTCAGTCCCATACACAGCAGAAGATAGACAGAGCAGAAGACAGATTCCTGCCACATATTACAGAGCCATAAGCAGACGACTAATCCTGCAAGAGCGCTCCAGGCACATGATAGAAGCAGAAGAGATATTGATCCCTGCCATAAATTGCCAATACCTTCTGGGAGCCAAGACTATTGCTGTAACTCATATGGATTAATGCTGCATCAAGTAAAGACAAGTTTGAATTATATTACAAGTCTGGATCTCATTCAGCCATACCAAGGTAGGAGACACCGTTGACACTATTGCCACTATCATACAGAGACATTACACCACTCTGGCATTCCTCACCTGGTACGTGAGTTGCAACACCTTAAAGGGCCCTGAGACTGTAACCTGGGCACGCTGCAATTGGCGTCACAAACAAAAACTCTTAACTATCATTTACACCTGACCCAGTCAGTGCATATTATTACGCCAGTGTGCATTAGTCCAATCCGGCTTACTGCATTAACAGCATATAGATATATGCTTTACTGCAGCCACCTGGGCCATAGACACAATGGACATGAGGTGACCTCATTGACTTATATGGGGGAGTTTTCTAGGCCTGCTCTGTGACCTGTACAGAGGTCATTGTACAAGGAGGGAGTAGATCAGCTCTGACAATCACCTATTGTGAATAGTGGCTCCTGTGCTTTCTATCTATCTGTCTGAATATCTATCTATTCAGACATTTATAGGTAACTTCTGTCATTGTAATTATGTCTGTTATGATGATGAAGTGACTGCTGAAAATTGATCTGAACAGACCAAGAAGTTGCACCTATTGTAAGGCATAGTAGATAGTCAGGGGCGTAGATAGTCAGGGGCGTAGCTATAGGCAAAGCAGGGTAATCGGATGCTTTGGGGCCCAACCAGGAGGAGGACTACAAAATTTTATTGTCAGGGACCCCTCAACAGTTTTATACAGTGACATTATATACAGTGACAATATATACAGTGTAGGAAATGGATAGAGCATCTGCTGGGCCTGGTCTGTGAAAGCGATCTTTAGTAGCCACAGGAGTGGGGTTTGCATGAATGGAAGGGGTTGCGAAGAAATTCCTGGGGAAGACGTGCCCCATTCAAAAATTTGCTGTGGGGTCTAATCATTCCTAGTTAGGCCACAGCAGGAGTTTACGATTTTTTTCAAAATATATATAAAAGACATGGAAAATGAAATATAGCATTACAAAAAATGTTTAATACGTTTAACATAAAAACCTGATTTAAACAATAGGTAGGTCATTTTCTGATGACACATTTCCTTTAATACTTAGACTAAGTGTAGAGCACACACCCCATGATTGACTTTTGTAGCCCTATTAATACAAAATGAAAATGTATGCTGAACTAATCTAACCTTTAAACCTTACCCCGGAGCCCCATTACTATATGCCAGCATTCATATTTCGTTACCATCATCTCATGTCGTACAGGTAACTCATTAATCCAAGCTGCTTAGTGCAACATTTCGGAATACTACATGCAGGGCCATAAGACACAGAACATGGGAACACAATTTACGGATCCCCTGTACAGTTTGGTTTAACAATCCTGGATTTTTTCTTCTACTCAGATAATATAGTTGGCAATCTTAGTAAAGATAATGAAGCAAAGTACTGTGATTTCTAAAGCATTTTATTTCCCTCGCTATTTTGATCCTTTGCTGTTAAAAAGACAAGTGGAAGCCACTGCACAGAAGAAATACATATATTATATTTATTGAAAGTATAGCCCAGATGAGCACATTATGTGTATTATTGCAATTGCAGACAAAATGAAAGAGATAACCACAGGATGATTCGAGAGATGTGCGCAGAATACAAATGCTTTATTTGTCACTTGCTGCATAACGTCTGGCTAAAGACAAAGCTGCGAAATGGCCATGACGTTGTGCAGAAAGAGAAGGACATTTGTACTCATGCGTCTCATCTCTTGACAAGGCTAATGCCCTTTACATGCTATAAAGAATGTGTCATTGATGAGCAGTCTGTGTCTACTCCTGTTTCAATGTTTCTAAATGTACATATATTAACCCCTTAAGGACCGGGCTCATTTTCACCTTAAGGACCAGGAAATTTTTTGCAAATCTGACTAGGGTCACTTTATGTGTGAATAACTTTAAAATGCTTTTACTTATCCATGCCATGCTGAGATTGTTTTTTCGTCACATATTGTACTTCATGACACTAGTAAAATGTAGTCCAAAAAATGAATTTTTATTTATAATTTTTTTTTTTTAAATGTGCAAATTTCTACGTTTTAACTTCTCTACTTCTATAATACATAGTAATACCTCCAAAAATAGTTATTCATTTACATTCCCCATATGTCTACTTCATGTTTGGATCATTTTGGGAATGACATTTTATTTTTGGGGATGTTATAAGACTTAGAAGTTTAGAAGCAAATCTTGAAATTTTTCATAAATTTTCCAAAACCACTTTTTAAGGACATTACATTTTTGCAAGGCAAGGTTCCAAAAAATAGAAATTCAGAAATGTAATCTCCATTTGCCATAAACTCGTGTGGAACACCTAAAGGGTTAACAAAGTTTGTAAAATCAGTTTTGAAAACCTTGAGGGG
The DNA here is from genome assembly GCF_905171765.1 of Bufo bufo. Taxonomy (NCBI): domain Eukaryota; kingdom Metazoa; phylum Chordata; class Amphibia; order Anura; family Bufonidae; genus Bufo; species Bufo bufo. Next base: position 635,320,081 of record NC_053389.1, read on the forward strand.
TGTAGTTTCTTAGATGGGGTCACTTTTATGGAGTTTCTACTTTAGGGGTGCATCAGGGGTTCTTCAAATGGGACATGGTGTAAAAAAAAAAGGCCATATGGCGTTCCTTTCCTTCTGTGCCCTGCCGTTTTGTCATACAGCAGTTTAATTACGACCACATATGGGGTGTTTCTGTAAACTACAGAATCAGGGCAATAAATATTAAGTTTTGTTTGGCTGGTAACCCTTGCTTTGTTACTGGAGAAAATGGATTAAAATGGAAAATTTAGCACCGTTTTTATTTTATTTTTTTGACTGTGTTCAGTTGAGGGGTTATGTCATGTTTTTTTTTATAGAGCAGATTTTTACGGATGTGGCAATACCTAATATGTCTACTTTTTCACATTTATTTAGGTTTTACACTATAATATCCTTTTTTAAACAAAAAAAAACATTTTAGTATCTCCATAGTCTGAGAGTCAGTTTTTCTTTAGATTTTAGCCGATTGTCTTAGGTAGGGGCTTATCTTTTGCGGGATGAGAGGACGGTTTAATTGGCACTATTTTGGGGGCCATACGACTTTTTGATCGCTTGCTTTTACACTTTTTGCGATGTAAGGTGACAAAAAAACGGCTTTTATTACATCGTTTTTATTTTTTGACTGTGTTCATCTGAGGGGTTAGGTCATGGAGTATTTTATAGAGCAGATTCTTATGGACACGGCGATACCTAATATGTATACTTTTTTTATTTATTTTAGTTTTACAACATAATATCATTTAAAAAAAAAAAAAAATTGTTTTAGTGTCTCAAGTCTGAGAACCATAGTTTTTTTCTGGGCAATTCTCAGCGTCTAAATAGAATTAAAATTGGGAAAGGGGATTATAAATTTAGTACTTCATGGAAGTGTGGTACTCCCTGAATCAACCGTCAATGCAGAGGCCCGGATGATCGGGGCACGTGTCACACTGAGTGGTGGTGTCCTTCCGTATACCCCTCCTGTGACATACTCTGCACTTTTTTTTGGGTCAGTCCCTTCTTTCCAGTATGGGGGACCACACCTGGAAAATGTTGGCCAGGGACTAGCCGGGCACCTCCAGTTCCCGAGGTACTCTGGCCTGTTCTTTCCCGGTCAGAAAAGATCAGGGCCTTGAGGACTGCCTCATAGAACTGGAGGAATTTCCCTGTGTTGCCAGTGCTTCGGGACAGCACAAAAGAGTTGTACAAGGCAACCTGTACAAAGTAGACCGCAACTTTTTTGTACAATGCCCGGGTTTTGCGCATGGAGTTATATGGCTTGAGGACTTGATCAGAGAGATCAACTCCTCCCATATACTAATTGTAGTCGACGATACAATCGGGCTTGAGGACCGTTGCCGCGATAACTCGCACAGGGACAGGGCTGATGTTACCGTGAATTGTAGACAGTACAAGGACATCCCTCTTGTACTTATATCTGACCAGCAACATGTTTCCACTGGTAAGGGCATGGGTCTCAGGCAGTGTTGATTTTTCCGCACGGTCCCACAAGCGGACATGGATCTGGCAGCGAGGGACTGGAACAAGGGGATACTAGTATAAAAGTTATCCACGTACAGGTGGTAACCCTTATCTAGCAGTGGGTACATAAGGTCCCACACAAGTTTCCCGCTAACACCCAGAGTGGGGGGACATTCTGGGGGTTCAATACAGGAATCTCGCCCCTCGTACACACGAAACTTGTTAGTGTAAAAATTTCAGGGGGGACATGCTGCATTATCTGCAAAATGCAGGCATTTCCAGATGGCCTCAAAACAGGAATGTGTCATGGCCATACAGTAGAGTGGGGTCTGGTAGAGGTCGTCCCCACTCCAGTACTGCCTGACACTGGGTTTTTTGACTCGGCCCATGTGCAGCACGAGGCCCCAAAATGTCCTCATCTCGGCTGCACTGACCGGAGTCCAGCCACCGGACCTAGCCAAAAAGGAGCCCAGGTGTTGAGCAATGAACTGTTAGGCGAACAAGTTACTCGTTACTGAAAAAAACCTAAAATAGTCATATTCAGTGAAGCCCACTGTGGGAATCTGGATTCCTGGTTGGCCAACAAAGTCATGAATCACAGGCTCAAAATCCTCTGGGGTACACCAGACAAGTTCACCGGTAGGGGGCTCAGGTGGACTTATCTGGTGGGCCGGCAAACTAGTACGAGCCCCAGGGCGGCTCATACTAGTGTGGGCCACAGGGTCCCGTCCCCTTGCTCCGCCTGGCAGTGTCTCCACCGCCTTGGGGGCTCATCATCATCACTAGATGATGGGGAGGACGCGGATGACAAGAGGAAAGTGGGGTCATCCTCATCCTCACTGAGGCTCTTTGAGTCGGAGGCAAGCTGGACGTATGCCTCCTCGACCAAGAACATCCAGTGGGCCATAGGGGAGTGTTTGTGTGCGTGTGTGTAAAACTTTATTTAGTGTGCATGTGTGTGGAGGCACGGGTGTTCGCGTACTTGCCCTAAACCTAACAGAAAAAAAAACTAAATAAAAAAAAGAAAGCCCCCAAAAATGTGAAAAAAAAAAAAAAAGATTCAAACTCGCTAATCAGCGGTGGAGTGGACGCTAAGAGTGCTGGCCACAGTCAGTGAGTGCACAAAAAAAATGTGTAGGGGGGCAGGGGGGAAAGCTGCAGCACCCCTGGGGGGTCTAGGGTCACACAGCTGAGTGTGCTGTGGACCCCAGACACCCGATCAGGGTAATGCAAAAATAAAACTTTTTTTTCCACTAATCTTTCCCTGAGTATCCCTGCCTAATCTAAGCTATCCCTAACCTGTCCCTATGTACCTTTTTAGTGCCATATGGCACTATGGTGGCTCAGTTGGGGTGCTGGGCTCAGGAGCTGGATGATGGGCTGCTCTCTCTCTCACTCCAGGAAACAGTGTGGAGGAGGAGAGCAGAGCTGGGGGACGTTAACCCCCGCTCGCCTGTCCAGCCAATCTGAAGCGATCCTGAGAGGTGATGTCACCATCACCTCTCAGGGTCTAAGGATGGTGATTGGTGGTGTATTATCACACCACCGATCACCATCCTATTCCGGGTTATCGGGTCACCAGAGACCCGAATAACCCAGAAACGCAGCAAACCGCAGGTCTGAATTCACAGGACCCCCTCGGCATTGTCACAGAGTGCCTGCTGAATGATTTCAGCAGGCACTCTGTTCCGATCACCGCTCGCCATGCGGTACGCCCTCTGCCCACAAGAGGTTAACTGTCATTCATACAATGCAGACTAATTATTTTCTAAAAATTACATTTTTCGATCTATTGATAGTGGATTATTTATTCTTCACCTAGTGACACATATGCTTTTTACTAATCTATTTTTATTTTATGATGGTAGGTCAGGGTTGCCAACCCTCCAGAAAATTCTGGACAGTCCGTAAAAATGGGCAACTTTTTCCTGTGTCTGTGAAAAAAAATAGATGTGTCTAGTAACTTTGGTGGTAATTAGTGTTGAGCGAATTTTAGGATAAACGCAAAGCCGAATTTCCTCGTGCTTCGTGGTAGCGAATTGATTTTACCTGAAACAGTGTAAAAAAAAGAAAAAATTAAAAATCATACTTACCTCATCCATTTGCTCGCAACGGGCCGGCCACCGCAATCTTGCTTGAAGATCTCGGCTCAAATCCTGTGCTCGGTGATGTATGCTGTCACAACGCCGGTCAGCGTGATGACGTCATCACAGGCCGCGCCAGATTTCACGCCAGATTTTCAAGCAAGATTGCGGCAGCTGGCCTGTCGCAAGCAAATGGATGAGGTAAGTATGATTTATTTTTTAATTACACTTTGTTTTTCAGATGCCATGATCATGTACTTAGCGGCCAGAGTGAAAACGGCAGGATTTTATTTATTTATTTATTTTAATATAGATAGTGGCATGGAAAATTAAAAATAACAATAGGTCATTTTTAGGGACGAGCAAATTTCATATTTTGAAATTCGTTTTCGATTCGTGTTGTGGTATTTACTGAATTGCGTTACGGATTTCGTTACCACGGACCATAATGCAATTCCATGACGGAATGCTTAACGGGATGCCTTTAGAGGCATTCCGTTATTCATTCCATCATAATAGAAGTCTATGGCCTGCATAACGGATCCATCCGATTATGTTAGGCTGGAGTCCTCTCCTGCATAACGGAAACCGGACGGATCCGTTATGCAGGCCATAGACTTCTATTATAACGGGATAAATAACTGAACTGAATACCTCTAAAGGCATTCCATTATGCATTCCGTCATGGAATTGCGTTATGGTCCGTGGAAACGGAATCCGTAACGCAAATCAGTAAATACCACAACACGAACTGAAAAAGAATTTCTAAATATGAAATTGGCTCATCTCTAGTCATTTTTTTATGACTTTCCTTTTAAGATCAATGGAAAAGCAACTAACAGCCAGGACACTGGACATTTCTATTTCTAATATAAAAAGCTACCCAGAACGCTATAGTTCAGTCTAACACACACAGTAAAGGCCGCACATACATGTTTTGTACGTGTAGATTGTGATCTTACCTTAGTGGCTCAGGATTTATGTTTACAGCTTCCAGTGATTATCAGTCTTTCTTGCTTCAAACATTATTTTATTGTTGAGCAAAAAAGGCATCACGAGTTATGATGAAACAGCTATATTAACTACTTAATGCCACTGTAGTCTTACCACATGCATTACACTGCAGACTGGTTGCTTCGTGCACCAGCCCTCCACAAGCCCAACATAAAATCAGCACAAGGAGTGCAGATTACCAGGATTGTAATTATAAACTACAGACAACTATACCACCAGTCAAAAACTGAAGATTAGCAGGTAATTAACATGAATATACTGCAGGGAATTAAGACTCAATAAGTGCGGAGCCAGGATATTTAATTGAGTCCGTCACCACTGCAGTGCGTTTTATCAGTTCCCAGCATACTGTAGATCTCATAACCCCAATACCAAACATACATTATGTGCTATTCCCCCGATTTTTGCTCGTTTCTAAAATAGTTTCTAATCAAAATACACATTAGCATAAAAGAGCCCATTGGGCTGTACCTATTGACAAAGGTGCCCATTCAAATTGAGGCCCCTTCTGTGGGCTGCAGCGTCAGCAGCTGAACTGCACATGAACAGGTAGGATGTAAAATTCATTTACTGATGCTGCAGCCCACCGAAGGGCGCAGACGGCACAGGCACAGCTGAGATGTGTGCCAGCACGAGATTTCCAGTGGTGGCCTGATGACATTGGAAGTGGAGGGAGGTGGAGAAAAGGTGCACAGGGAAGGAGCGCTGCTCAATTTGAATGGGATTGGCTGGACTGCTTTGTTGATAGGTACAGCCCCTTAGGCTCTTTTAAACTAATTTGCATATAGAATTAAAAAGTTTTTGGGGACAAAAATGGAGGAATGGCAGTAGAGCTGTTGTAACCACAGGAGGAACAGCATAAAAGCTGCAGTAACCACATGTTGGTGCCTCTAATTGCTGTGCTGCATCTGTACTTGAAATCTTGGTAAGTTCAGGTACAGCCCAGCAATTAGCAGTACCACAGGTACCACATGTACTAGCACCTTATAGAGGAACTTAATATATCCATCTTTTTTTCCTAAAATAATGTTATGTATAAGAATGAATGTCATTGGATCAGGATTATAATGATTTATAAGGCTGTGTGTCGCTGTGAGACCTGAAATCTATTGAATTACACTGACAGCTCAACCCCAACAATTGGCCTGATTATCAGTCCATGTAAAAGGACCTTCACAAATATTGATTCAAAATACGAAACATAATACTTATGGTTGAGCGAATCGGGTTCGGATTGCTGTATCCGAACCCAATTCTTTTAAAAACTACCTTAATAATATGGGCTCCGTCCTACTGTAAAATGTATGTCTTCCACAAAGTTGAATTTGGCTTCATTAATGAGGCATGAAGCCGAGTTTGGCTTAGCATTTTGATACAGTAATTTATGCAAATAAACAAAGTGACATGTGATAGAGGCGAGACAAAGTCTTGCGAAATTTGCTGAAACTTCGGAAAGACCTCAAGTGGAATACATTTTACAGTAGGACGGAGCCCATATTCTTAAAATAATTTTTCAAAGAATTGAGTTTGGATATAGCAATTCGAACCGGATTTATTCATCCCTAATAATACTGAGCATGTAAAAGTGGCCCAAGATTATGCTTAACGGGCAGTTATCTACTGTGTAATCCACACTCAAAACGCCATCAATAGCTTCACATTGAAATGTGAAACTAGCCTAAAGGCTTAAAGGGTACGTCGTCTGCACCCTGATTGACAGGACCAGGCAGTGTAAACATCACTCCTGGCCCTGACTTCTCCTAAAGTCAACCAAAGTGGAGAGGATGTGGCAGCTGCAGAGAGAGCACAGCCTCTAGGTGTAACGACAACGCCTCCGTTGCTCCTACGGGATCATTTGCATATATTAAAGCATCATTTTTCTCAGCAATGCGAGCACATAAGAACATGGGATCAACACAGATGCGTTCAGCTACCAAGCGCACATATAACAGGTCAGTAGGTTTCATAGGTACAAAACTGCTGACAGATGCCCATTAATCGATATCTGCATGCTGCAGTATTTTGTCCAGTACAATGATAGTTGACTAAAACCCAATGGACCCGATTACAGAAAATATGGTCCTTCAGGCACCAATGGTGTCTGTCATGTGACGGGTCCAGCACTGCCATCTCTTTTGCTGTTTTGTTATTATAAGGGTATGGACTGACAGTGCAGCTGCACCATGGTGCCATACCCTAAAGCCAGGCATACCTAAACGGCTTCAGTGCAACAAACTCTCTGCATGTTAGTGAGAGGGTCAGGGCTCATGCACATGAACTTATATTTTTTTTCATGTCATGTATGCATGTCATGTATGCACAAGCATCCACAAAAAAACGGAAATGTGCAATTCGTGTCCATATGTCCGCATGGCCGTTCTTGTTCTTGTTATCCGCATTACGGACAAGGAGAGGACTGTTCTATTCAGGGCCAGCCCTTCTGTTCCACAAAATGCGGAATGCACATGGCCAGTATGCATGTTTTGCGGATCTGCAATTTGGAAACCACAAAACATCCTACGGTCGTGGGCATGAGCCCTTATAATGATTTATAAGGCTGTGTAATGTCAGTGTGTCTCTGTGAGACATAATGTCAATGTAATTCAATAGATTTCAGGTCTCACAGGGACTCACAGCCGTATAAAATCAGAAGAACCTCATTCACAAGCTCTCCTAAAACACTTGTAAAAACTTCTCAAAATCGGCTCTAAATTATTAAACAGCCACCAAAAACGACCCTTTTTCAGCTACTGATCTGCCACAGATTTTTATGCTGCAGATTTTTCTGTGTGAACCTACTGTAGCTTAAATGGGTTCTCTGGGAATTAAGAAAATGAAAATATTTAAACATTACTTTTAGCGAATCAAAGCTGACAAAGTGGAGTTCGATCCAAATTTCAGGAATTATTCGATTCACACCAAATCCGAATTTCGTGGTAACGAATCGCATTTTTTCCTAAAATGGCTGCTGCACGTGTGAGGACATGGAGCAAGGAACTCTGGGAAGGCAGGATCACCCATAATGCCATGCATGCAGCCAATCAGCAGCCAGCCAGCCCTGGGATGTCACAGCCCTTTAAATAGCCTCAGCCATCTTGGATTCTGCCATTTTCCAGTGTATTTAGTGCAGGGAGAGACATCAACAGGCGCTAGAGACAGTGCTAGGAAAGACTTCATTGTGCTAAAAAAACAATTTACAAGTTCAGGGAAAGATTATTCTAGGTGTGGGGAAAGGATAGGGAGGAATTATTCCGCAACATTTACTGTATGTAGAACAGGGTTCAGTAGGGGAGGTTACAGCCTGGGTAATAGGAACAATCCTATTACACCTTGCTACACTGACTGGGGATCCAAATTGGCATTATACAGCTCTAATTTCAGCAAACCGTTCTTATTAGGGTGCTAATTGATACAGGCATTAACAGGGTTTATTACAAGTAAATATTTATACGTTTTATTTGCCCTTGTGTAGTGCAGTTATATGTTCTAAAGCATTTTTTGGCTTGAATTAGTGGGGGAAAAATGGCATATTAGCCATTGTGTGGTGAAGTGCGAAAATTACAGCCCTTTGTGTCATGTATTAGTGGTAAAATAAAAATATATTTGCTGTTCAGCGGTGCAGTTATATGTTCTAAAACCTTTTGTCGTGTATTAGTGGCAAAAGTAAAATATATTTGCCGTTCAGCGGAGCAGTTATATGTTCTGATGCCTTCTGTGGGGTGTATAAGTGGAAAAAAAAAAGGGCCTATTTGCCATTCAACGGTGCAGTTATACACTCACCTAAAGAATTATTAGGAACACCATACTAATATGGTGTTGGACCCCCTTTTGCCTTCAGAACTGCCTTAATTCTACGTGGCATTGATTCAACAAGGTCCTGATAGCATTCTTTAGAAATGTTGGCCCATATTGATAGGATAGAATCTTGAAGTTGATGGAGATTTGAGGGATGCACATCCAGGGCACGAAGCTCCCGTTCCACCACATCCCAAAGATGCTCTATTGGGTTGAGATCTGGTGACTGTGGGGGCCATTTTAGTACAGTGAACTCATTGTCATGTTCAAGAAACCAATTTGAAATGATTCGAGCTTTGTGACATGGTGCATTATCCTTCTGGAAGTAGCCATCAGAGGATGGATACATGTTCTCATTCTGTTTACGCCAAATTTGGACTCTACCATTTGAATGTCTCAACAGAAATTCGAGACTCATCAGACCAGGCAACATTTTTCCAGTCTTCAACAGTCCAATTTTGGTGAGCTCGTGCAAATTGTAGCCTCTTTTTCCTATTTGTAGTGGAGATGAGTGGTACCCGGTGGGATCTTCTGCTGTTGTAGCCCATCCGCCTCAAGGTTGTGCGTGTTGTGGCTTCACAAATGCTTTGCTGCATACCTCGGTTGCAACGAGTGGTTATTTCAGTCAACGTTGCTCTTCTATCAGCTTGAATCAGTCAGCCCATTCTACTCTGACCTCTAGCATCCACAAGGCATTTTTGCCCACAGGACTGCCGCATACTGGATGTTTTTCCCTTTTCACACCATTCTTTGTAAACCCTAGAATAGGTTGTGCGTGAAAATCCCAGTAACTGAGCAGATTGTGAAATACTCAGACCGGCCCGTCTGGCACCAACAACCATGTCACGCTCAAAATTGCTTAAATCGCCTTTCTTTCCCATTCTGACATTCCGTTTGGAGTTCAGGAGATTGTCTTGACCAGGACCACACCCCTAAATGCATTGAACCAACTGCCATGTGATTGGTTGACTAGATAATTGCATTCATGAGAAATAGAACAGGTGTTCCTAATAATTCTTTAGGTGAGTGTATGTTCTAAAGCCCTTTTTGTTGTGTATTAGTGGGGAAAAAAAGGCTTATTAGCCATTGTGTGGTGAAGTGAGAAAATTACGGACTTTTTTAGGTTTTAATTTCCTTTTTATTTATTTATTTGATCTAAGAGTATGTCAGACAGAGAAGTGCCAGGCCCTGCACAGGGGAGTGGCAGAGGCCTAAATGTTTCTGGTGCAGGCAGATGTTGCAGCAGAGTAAGGGGTCGTGGCAGCAGGGGTCACTTCAAGAGGCCTGAGCTCCCAGTGTCAGCTAGCAGTCGTGTCTTGACCTGCAACCCAGAGGTTCTTGAATGGTTGACTCAGTCATTTCCGTTTTGGATCCACTCCTGTTTTTTTTGGCATTAGAAATACTGATGAAGTCGGATGCTCAACAGACAGGATCCGTTTTTTGGGGGTTATTGTTCTGACGGATCAGAGGAAGGGCAAAATAATCAGTGACGTCAACACAAACTTACTGCTGACACCCTCTCCACTCTGTCGGGGGGCTCTACTTGTATAAGAATTTAATAGAACAGGTTCTGTAGACATCTATCTGGAATCAGCTAACGACAGTGGAGTGCGCTTCTTCTTGGCGCTAACATCAACCTGTAAGGCTGAGTTCATATTTGGTCAGTTTTGGCCCGGTGACTGCCCAAATAAGTGTGCAGTGATTTTAAGAGCGACCCCCGTCATCTTAATGTCATGCTGATTCACAGTATTATTTCACTACCACAGCAGACTCCCTATGCATGTTACTGCAAGGCACAGTGTTCTACACCACTATAAAGGCTCTCTGCAGCCAGGAAATAGCTGTATTTTAACGCGACTCGTCGCAAATAAATTCGGATCAAACCAAATTTTTTCAAAACAATTCTATTTGTTTTTAAATTCGCTCATCTCTAATTACTTTATTAGAAATATATTCTCAAATAGCTTTCATTAGTTATAATGGCTTTTATTGTCTGGGGAGCAATCATTAGGAGAAATAAAATGGCCACCGTCCACAATACCTGTCCCAATCACACAGCAGTACACGTTACTTCACATCACTGTGGTAAAGAACTGCCTCAGCCTCCTCTCTACTTGTCACGGATTATGATCCTGAATACAGCTGATAAGATCTTCAGTCGAATCTCTGTCAGGAATGTAGTTCATGAGGAGACATGAAGTACCGAGAGGACGGACAGGACAGACTGTGGTAATGGTAATGCTGCTCATCTGCTACATCCTCACCTCCTCTCTGTACTTCATGTCTCCTCATGATCTCCATTCCTACAGAGATTCAGCTGAAGATCTTATCCGCTGTATTCAGGATCATAATCCCTGACAAGTAGAGCAGAGAGGAGGATGAGGCGGCTCTTTACCTCAGTGCTGTGAAGTAACTTGTCCTCCTGTATGATTCGGACAGGTTTTGTGTGTACTAATAGGACGGTGACCATTTTATTTCCCCTGATGATTGCTCTCCAGACAAAATGAGCCATTTTAAATAATAAAAGGTATTTGGGAATATATTTATAATAAAGTAATATTTAAGTATTTTTATTTTCTTAATTTCCGGAGAACCACTTTAAGGCTGGATTGACACACAGCATCATGTTTGGTTTTCATGGCTTTGGCGCTAGTGTATTTCATGTTTTTTTTATATAATTTATTTTTTTTTATCTTAAAGTCTATAGTAAAATACAGAGAACATTACATACAAGTTTTTTTAGCCATCTTTTAGGTAAGTGGCATTTTTTTGGTTCAAAAATAGCACACTTCCCGTTTTTTCCTGGTGCTTTTCTATAGGAAAAATGCACTTGTTCGAAATGTTACAGAATTTAAAACAGAACATGAAAAATGCAAGCCAAAAAAAAAAGAGATGGGAGAGATGCCTTTGCTTAATTCTCTATAATAAATGTTACGAGCAATGTGTTTGCATTTTACAGCAGTTTGCTTAGGGTCCATTCACACGTCCGTAGTGTATTGCGGATCCGCAATACACCCGGCCGGCAGCCCCATAGAACTGCCTATTCCGGACAAGAATAGAACATGTTCTATTTTTTTCCAGAGCCACGGACCGGAAGTTTGAAGCCTCTCTCCGGAAATGCGGATGCGGACAGCACACTGTGTGCTGTCCGCATCCATTCCTGCTCCATAGAGAATGAATGGGTCCGCACCCGTTATGGATAATTGCGGAACGAGTGCAGACACATTCTATGGAAGTGTGAATGGACCCTAAGTGGTAGAAATAAATATCCAGGCTTCCCTGGCATTAGACTGGTACTTACCACAAGTGACAGGGGACGTTTCCAGGCAACAACACCAATCAGTCCTGACAAAAGGACCTGAAAAGAAAGAGAAATGTCACTGTAAAAAGCAAGCAACTATTTTCTCTGGCACCTTCATAGACCCATAACGTGTACTTTGTAAATTACATTTGCTCAGAAGAACAGCACTTGTTCAATGTTACCTCTCTGACAGTAGAGGTGTCCGAAATTATAGATTACTCAGGTAAATACCGCACTGGGTCTCTCTAAGTGTGGTATGATTGGCCTGTCTGCCACTGGATGCCATCTACTATCACATTCTTGCAGCAGCCACTGCAGGGTAATGTAGCTGCCATAACTTCACTAACTTTTGGTCTCTAGTGGGTCCTCATTTATTTAAAGAGTAGTTTTGAAAAATGTAAAAGTGTTTTAACAAATGTCACTGCCAAAATAATGATAGTCGTCTTCTGCAGCAGTTTTCAGAACCCTCTTATGAAGCGATTTTAAAACAGAAAATAGCTCAAACCTATATTAGTAGAGCTATTATTACCATTCGGTTGGCACACTGTTTACTCTTTAAATCACACTAGGAATGGAAAAGAAACCAAGTTGAGCAGTTTACATTGAAGAATTATTACTTCTTAAATCCTTCATGTTCATTTCATAAAAGAAAAGCAGAGAAGCTAAACAAAAGCTTAGAAAGTCTTTTGTAAGCAGGGTTATTTGTGTCTGCAGAAATAATTGTCTTCGGTCCAGTGAAAATCATTGTAAAGGACAGACAAAGAAATGCTACTTCCCCAAGTTAAACCAGCATTCTTTCTGTTAAAATAACATTGCTGAAAATACATTTTGTTAAATTTTTAATGTCGCTCATTCAAAGTGAGTGACTCTTAAAATCCGCCATGCACTGAAATTGCTTTAGGATCTGAAGGCAATCAAATCTGTTATAGAAATGAAAAGCACCAATTACTGTACACTATGTTCTACCATCCCAAATTAGCTACATGAAAATCATTTATATACCCTTACTTGTTACACATCATACGTGTGCCTAATTTATGAATGTGGTAAGGGTTACATGTCTGAAAAATTGGGAAATATTATTTCATCAAAAATTAGAAAGAAAACTGGTTGAGATTTACTAAAAGCTTAAAAATCGGTGCTAATTTGCATCCATTGCTTTGTAATACATCTTTTAAGTGTTTTAAACACTTTTTGCACCTCGTTCGACAAAGGGGTAAGACCTAACAGGAATTGGGCATGCGGTTCAAAGGAAAGAACCATGTAGATGCAACAATGCATGCCAACACTGCATCAAGTGTTGGTCCAGGTTATGCCAACCAACAGGTGGTGTGAAGTTGACAAAAGATGCACCAAGTGAATTATTAACTATGATCCACTTTCATAAATTTGCTAGTCGTTAGACTGTCAAGTCTAAGTTTGCAGTCTCCAAATAGTAGATGGGATTAGTAATATATTACAGGGTGTGGAAACAAAAGGTAATATTTTTAGAGTAATTTCTGCACCTTTTGTTTCAGACGATGGCTTCTGTTGATGTTGCACACAATATAGCAGGAAACATCTAAGTTTTTCAATTACATAACCATAAAACTACAATTCCCTGTACTCCTTGTTTGTTGCACAGTGTCTCCGTCCATTCACACGTGTGCTGAGACACTCAGCAGGGGACAGAAGGAGTTTACCAATTTTTTATTTATTTTTTGCTGTAGGTACACTTTTATCATTACATAATGAAAAATGATGAGTAGCTGTCGGAAGTACAGGGGTTGCACTTGCAGAATCTGGTGCTTGAGGGGGTCTAAGGGCCCACTTTCACTTAGAGTAAGAAGATATCAGTATTATAAATGGCATACAGTGAGTGAGGTTTTCATTGGACCTAGGAGCCACAACGTCTGTCTTGAGACCGTCTAAATGCTCCTATGCTAGGTTAGCACAATATTTTTGTGTCTGGTTGAACGGTACCTCTTTTGGTCAAATGAACCTTTAAAACAGGACGCAACACACACACACAAAATGAAGCAGGCTCATATTCCTACCCTGCTGAAAAACAAAATCGAGACAGACCCTGTCTTTACACAATAGAATTCAATGGTAACTACCTGCAACAGGATATTGTGTGTTAAGGGGTTTTTCCCAGACTCATATATTGATGACATCCTCAGGATAGATCATCAATATATGATTAATGGGGGTCTAACTTCCAGCACCCCGCACTGACCAACTGTTCAAGAGGCCTTAGTGTTCTGGCGAGCGCTGCAGCTTCTTTCTAGACCAGAGATGTCACATTTATTGGTCACATGGACTAGTTGCATCGCAGCCCCATTCAAGTGAATGGATCTGGGCTACAATACCAAGCACAGCTGCTATACAATGTACATAACTGTGGTTGGTATACTGTGTGGAGTCCACAGCAATCACCGATGCACCACAACCTCTTCAAGTAGCTGATTGATGGGATGCCAGGTATTGGGTCCCCACTGATCAGATATTGATGACCTAATATACTAAGAACACCTGGAGAAGCCTTTTAAAGGCACCATTTTAATAATGTCCAAAAACAGTATCTTTAACAGGATGCAAAAATGTAGTGCTGACTTAGCCTTACTAACAGTAATACATAAAAAAAAAACTCATTTGTGAGCAAGACAACAGGGACGTAATGAATTTATTTTCATAGTAAGTACAACTTCACATTCAATGCAGAATAAAAAATAACAGATAACAATGTAAAGTATGCATGGAAGACATAAATATAGGGTTTTATTAAGCTTTATCACGTTAACCACTTCCAGTAGTTCAAAATTATTCACCATGGAGAAAATAATTACCCAGTATGTTTTCATATTTTCTAGTTAGCATTTTCTGGGATTTGTGTAATCCCCAGGCGTCTGGTACCAGCCATATCAATCATATGTTTTATTACACAGAAGGAATATCTTTTTTTTTTGTTCTATGACAATGATAGATTTTTCTGTGTTCTCCGGGAATCTAGACAGAGTTTACTAGTTTCTCTGACGTTCTCATCTCAGGAGGGTTAAGTGGAGCCCTGGAGAAATAGTGAAGAGTCGCTGCAATGACTACTGCACTTGTTTCAGAATGATTTAGTTTTATAAGAATACTAGTGTGATACATGAAGACTTCCATTATTCTGCATTTTATAAAGAATCTGGTAAAGGACTAAACATTATCATTAGTGGCCATGCATTTTGAACATGCAAATACAGGTTGTAGGGTTGGACCCATCCACTGCAATATTGGAGGGGGATTTAATTCCCAAAATTTTGCATTGGGAATCTAGTTGGATTTACCTATTGGACTGCTTTTCTCCTGTTCTAAAGGTATCAATAAGAAGCTACTGCCCTGGCATTTAAAGGGGCTGTACCCATGAAAAATATAAGTTTTCAAACCAGCACCTGGATCTGAATACTTTTGTAATTGCATGTAATTAATAATTTTGTATAGCCACTCAGCCATTCAATTAAATATATATGTATAGAACCATCTGCTCTTTGTTCTTTTTCTTATTTCTCTGTCTGGTTCACTGAGATGGCTACACATGCTCAGTTTCTTCCTTCAACTGCCTCCTGAGCTGTGATAGGGACAGAGCCCCAGCAGAAAAGACACGCCTCCTGAGCTGTAACGGGGAGAAAGCTCCAGCTGAAAAGTCACGCCCCCTTAGCGGTCAGCTTGATATAAATCTAGTAGAACAATGAATTATGAGATCTCTGGATCCATGGGAGGCAAAGGGCTAGTTCTAGCTTTGTTAGAAAGAAATTATAGTAATCATGGCATAACTCCTTTAATAAAAAAATGCACTGTGGATTTACACTCTTAGAAAGAAGGGTAGGTGGAGAAGAGAATAAGGGAAAAAATATTAAACTTTCACAGAATATTCACATTCTGTGCAGATTTTGCACACATATACACATTATACATATTCCCTTTAAAGGGGTTCTGCAGTTTGTTTAAACTAATGATATTTCCTCTGGATAGATCATCAGCATCTGATCGGCGGGGGTACAACACCCGGGACCCCCGCCGATCAGCTGTTTGAGAAGGCAGCGGTGCTCCAGCAGCGCCGCGGCCTTCTCACTGTTTACCACTGGCCCAGTGACGTCACCACTAGCATCAACTGGCCTGGGCGCGGCTAAGCTCTGTTCCCTTGAATGGAGCTTAGCCCCGCCCAGTCCAGTTAATACTAGTCATGATGTCACTGGGCCAGCGGTAAACAGTGAGAAGGCCGCGGCGCTGCTGGAGCGCCGCTGCCTTCTCAAACAGCTGATCGGCGGGGATCCCGGTTGTCGAACCCCCGCCGATCAGAAGCTGATGATCTATCCAGAGGATATATCATCAGTTTAAACAAACTATAGAACCCCTTTAAAGGGAATATGTTAGCTCCAAAACACCCCTAAAGCAGAGTACCTGGTTTATATTGTAAGTGAGTCATCTCAATTTATTTTACTGCTGGTTTGTTGGAGCACAGCAGGTACTCTAATTTGGGGGTGTTTCCGAGCGGACAGATTCCCTTTAAAAGGGGTTTGCCTATCTCAGACATTGATATCATTAGTATATGTCAACAATATCTGTTGGAGCAGGTCCGAGAGGTCACACCAGCACCTATCCCTATTCATCGGCATAGCTATAGTGGAAGCAGGGGAAGTGGCTACTAGGGGGCCCGAAGGGGCCTTTCCAGGAGGAGGACTGAAAGATTTTATTGTCAGAGACCATTCATCTGTTATATACAATACCTTATATACAGTGACAGTTTATACACTGACATGATATACAGTATATACATGTAGAAAATAGACAGAGCAGCTGCCTAGCCTATTCTGACAGAGCTATCTTGAATGAGGGTGAGGGTTACATAGGAGGAAGGGGTTGCTGGGGGGGCTATTCAAAATTTTTCTGTGGGGGAATGGTTTGCTCTAGTTACGCCACTGTCTCCATTCATAGCTCTGCTGTTTTCTGAAGTCTCATAGTGGGAAATGGAGAGCGCACCACTGAAGCACAGCCACAACTCCATTCACCGCTACGGGAAATAGTCGATCTGGTGCTCAGCAATTTTCAGAACTCCTTAGCAGCAAATGGAGGGTGGCTGTGATACTCTCCATTCACTTCAGGGACCCCATTTTGGAGATATCCCAGAGGTGGTACCTGCACCTATTTCCTTTTTATTTTATTTTTTTAACACATACTGCCATGTACAGCATTTTTATGTATTATTTTTTACACTTTTGTATTTATCATGTCTTGATATGGTTGGTATGGTCTGGAAGAGAATAAGTTATAATGGTTTGTACTCCTTTGTATTCATTGTGCATTGATCAGTGTTTTAACTCTTTTTCTCTGTGTTTTTTCCTACTGTTTAATATCAAATTCTCATTGAGTGCATGTGATGCATTTTCACACATGAACTTTGTCTATTCTGTGCATGTATTTTTTCGGTGGTGTGGCATCTGTTGCGTCACGTTCTCTTTATTCTGCTTTTTATGACTACTGAATAATTACTGTGCTTTTAAGTAATAAGTAGAGTTGAGCGAACACCTGGATGTTCGGGTTCGACGAGTTCGGCCGAACTTTCGAAAAATGTTCGGGTTCGGGATCCGAACTCGACCCGAACTTCATCCCGAACCCGAACCCCATAGAAGTCAATGGGGACCCGAACTTTTGGGCACTAAAAAGGCTGTAAAACACACCCGGAAAGGGCTAGAGGGCTGCAAAAGGCAGCAAAATGTAGTTAAATCCCCTGCAAACAAATGTAGATAGGGAAATGATGAGTTAACATAAAATAAATAAAAATTAAACAATATTAATTGGAGTGAGGTCCCATAGCACAGAATCAGGCTTCAAGTCACCCACCAATGGAGAAGGTCACTTACTATTATTTTGACCACAGCACCCAGACAAAGGAGAGAGGTCCCACAGCAGAGAACCAGGCATCATATCACCCACCACAGGAGTAGGCCACCATTTAGTTACTTTGACCCCTACACCCAGACGGAGGAGAGAGGTTACACAGCAGAGAATCAGGCATTTAGATCACCCACCACAGGAGTAGGCCCCCATTGAATCAGACCCTGGCAACCATGTCAGATGGCACAACCATCAGCTTTATATCAATCAGCACAGGAGAAGGCGACTTTGAAAGACTTTGACCCCTACACCCAGATGGAGGAGAGAGGTTTCACAGCAGAGAATCAGGCATCATATCAACCACCACAGGAGAAGCCACCATTTAGTTACTTTGACCCCTGCACCCAGGAAGAGGAGAGAGGCACCACAGCACATATTCTGGCATCATATCAGCCACCACAGGAGAAGCCACCATTGAATTACTTTGACCCCCGCACCCAGGAAGAGGAGAGAGGCACCACAGCACATATTCTGGCATCATATCAGCCACCACAGGAGAAGCCACCATTGAGTTACTTTGACCCCTGCACCCAGGAAGAGGAGAGAGGCCCCACAGCACATATTCTGGCATCATATCAGCCACCACAGGAGAAGCCACCATTTAGTTACTTTGACCCCTGCACCCAGGAAGAGGAGAGAGGCCCCACAGCACATATTCTGGCATCATACTAACCACCACAGGAGAAGCCACCATTGAGTTACTTTGACCCCTGCACCCAGGAAGAGGAGAGAGGCCCCACAGCACATATTCTGGCATCATATCAGCCACCACAGGAGAAGCCACCATTGAGTTACTTTGACCCCCGCACCCAGGAAGAGGAGAGAGGCACCACAGCACATATTCTGGCATCATACTAACCACCACAGGAGAAGCCACCATTGAGTTACTTTGACCGCTGCACCCAGGAAGAGGAGAGAGGCCCCACAGCACATATTCTGGCATCATATCAGCCACCACAGGAGAAGCCACCATTGAGTTACTTTGACCCCTGCACCCAGGAAGAGGAGAGAGGCCCCACAGCACATATTCTGGCATCATATCAGCCACCACAGGAGAAGCCACCATTTAGTTACTTTGACCCCTTCACCCAAACAGAGGAGAGAGGTTCCACATCAGAGAATCAGGCATCATATCAACCACCACAGGAGTAGGCCACAATTTAATGGGACCCCGGCAACCATGTCAGATGGCACAACCATCAGCTTCATATCAATCAGCACAGGAGAAGGCGACTTTGAAAGACTTTGACCCCTACACCCAGACGGAGGAGAGAGGTTTCACAGCAGAGAATCAGGCATTTAGATCACCCACCACAGGAGTAGGCCCCCATTGAATCAGACCCTGGCAACCATGTCAGATGGCACAACCATCAGCTTTATATCAATCAGCACAGGAGAAGCCACCATTGAGTTACTTTGACCCCTGCACCCAGGAAGAGGAGAGAGGCCCCACAGCACATATTCTGGCATCATATCAGCCACCACAGGAGAAGCCACCATTGAGTTACTTTGACCCCCGCACCCAGGAAGAGGAGAGAGGCACCACAGCACATATTCTGGCATCATACTAACCACCACAGGAGAAGCCACCATTGAGTTACTTTGACCCCTGCACCCAGGAAGAGGAGAGAGGCCCCACAGCACATATTCTGGCATCATATCAGCCACCACAGGAGAAGCCACCATTGAGTTACTTTGACCCCTGCACCCAGGAAGAGGAGAGAGGCCCCACAGCACATATTCTGGCATCATATCAGCCACCACAGGAGAAGCCACCATTTAGTTACTTTGACCCCTTCACCCAAACAGAGGAGAGAGGTTCCACATCAGAGAATCAGGCATCATATCAACCACCACAGGAGTAGGCCACAATTTAATGGGACCCCGGCAACCATGTCAGATGGCACAACCATCAGCTTCATATCAATCAGCACAGGAGAAGGCGACTTTGAAAGACTTTGACCCCTACACCCAGACGGAGGAGAGAGGTTTCACAGCAGAGAATCAGGCATTTAGATCACCCACCGCAGGAGTAGGCCCCCATTGAATCAGACCCTGGCAACCATGTCAGATGGCACAACCATCAGCTTTATATCAATCAGCACAGGAGAAGCCACCATTGAGTTACTTTGACCCCTGCACCCAGGAAGAGGAGAGAGGCCCCACAGCACATATTCTGGCATCATATCAGCCACCACAGGAGAAGCCACCATTGAGTTACTTTGACCCCCGCACCCAGGAAGAGGAGAGAGGCACCACAGCACATATTCTGGCATCATACTAACCACCACAGGAGAAGCCACCATTGAGTTACTTTGACCCCTGCACCCAGGAAGAGGAGAGAGGCCCCACAGCACATATTCTGGCATCATATCAGCCACCACAGGAGAAGCCACCATTGAGTTACTTTGACCCCTGCACCCAGGAAGAGGAGAGAGGCCCCACAGCACATATTCTGGCATCATATCAGCCACCACAGGAGAAGCCACCATTTAGTTACTTTGACCCCTTCACCCAAACAGAGGAGAGAGGTTCCACATCAGAGAATCAGGCATCATATCAACCACCACAGGAGTAGGCCACAATTTAATGGGACCCCGGCAACCATGTCAGATGGCACAACCATCAGCTTCATATCAATCAGCACAGGAGAAGCCGACTTTGAAAGACTTTGACCCCTACACCCAGACGGAGGAGAGAGGTTTCACAGCAGAGAATCAGGCATTTAGATCACCCACCACAGGAGTAGGCCCCCATTGAATCAGACCCTGGCAACCATGTCAGATGGCACAACCATCAGCTTTATATCAATCAGCACAGGAGAAGCCACCATTGAGTTACTTTGACCCCTGCACCCAGGAAGAGGAGAGAGGCCCCACAGCACATATTCTGGCATCATATCAGCCACCACAGGAGAAGCCACCATTGAGTTACTTTGACCCCCGCACCCAGGAAGAGGAGAGAGGCACCACAGCACATATTCTGGCATCATACTAACCACCACAGGAGAAGCCACCATTGAGTTACTTTGACCCCTGCACCCAGGAAGAGGAGAGAGGCCCCACAGCACATATTCTGGCATCATATCAGCCACCACAGGAGAAGCCACCATTGAGTTACTTTGACCCCTGCACCCAGGAAGAGGAGAGAGGCCCCACAGCACATATTCTGGCATCATATCAGCCACCACAGGAGAAGCCACCATTTAGTTACTTTGACCCCTTCACCCAAACAGAGGAGAGAGGTTCCACATCAGAGAATCAGGCATCATATCAACCACCACAGGAGTAGGCCACAATTTAATGGGACCCCGGCAACCATGTCAGATGGCACAACCATCAGCTTCATATCAATCAGCACAGGAGAAGGCGACTTTGAAAGACTTTGACCCCTACACCCAGACGGAGGAGAGAGGTTTCACAGCAGAGAATCAGGCATTTAGATCACCCACCACAGGAGTAGGCCCCCATTGAATCAGACCCTGGCAACCATGTCAGATGGCACAACCATCAGCTTTATATCAATCAGCACAGGAGAAGCCACCATTGAGTTACTTTGACCCCTGCACCCAGGAAGAGGAGAGAGGCCCCACAGCACATATTCTGGCATCATATCAGCCACCACAGGAGAAGCCACCATTGAGTTACTTTGACCCCCGCACCCAGGAAGAGGAGAGAGGCACCACAGCACATATTCTGGCATCATACTAACCACCACAGGAGAAGCCACCATTGAGTTACTTTGACCCCTGCACCCAGGAAGAGGAGAGAGGCCCCACAGCACATATTCTGGCATCATATCAGCCACCACAGGAGAAGCCACCATTGAGTTACTTTGACCCCTGCACCCAGGAAGAGGAGAGAGGCCCCACAGCACATATTCTGGCATCATATCAGCCACCACAGGAGAAGCCACCATTTAGTTACTTTGACCCCTTCACCCAAACAGAGGAGAGAGGTTCCACATCAGAGAATCAGGCATCATATCAACCACCACAGGAGTAGGCCACAATTTAATGGGACCCCGGCAACCATGTCAGATGGCACAACCATCAGCTTCATATCAATCAGCACAGGAGAAGGCGACTTTGAAAGACTTTGACCCCTACACCCAGACGGAGGAGAGAGGTTTCACAGCAGAGAATCAGGCATTTAGATCACCCACCACAGGAGTAGGCCCCCATTGAATCAGACCCTGGCAACCATGTCAGATGGCACAACCATCAGCTTTATATCAATCAGCACAGGAGAAGCCACCATTGAGTTACTTTGACCCCTGCACCCAGGAAGAGGAGAGAGGCCCCACAGCACATATTCTGGCATCATATCAGCCACCACAGGAGAAGCCACCATTGAGTTACTTTGACCCCCGCACCCAGGAAGAGGAGAGAGGCACCACAGCACATATTCTGGCATCATACTAACCACCACAGGAGAAGCCACCATTGAGTTACTTTGACCCCTGCACCCAGGAAGAGGAGAGAGGCCCCACAGCACATATTCTGGCATCATATCAGCCACCACAGGAGAAGCCACCATTGAGTTACTTTGACCCCTGCACCCAGGAAGAGGAGAGAGGCCCCACAGCACATATTCTGGCATCATATCAGCCACCACAGGAGAAGCCACCATTTAGTTACTTTGACCCCTTCACCCAAACAGAGGAGAGAGGTTCCACATCAGAGAATCAGGCATCATATCAACCACCACAGGAGTAGGCCACAATTTAATGGGACCCCGGCAACCATGTCAGATGGCACAACCATCAGCTTCATATCAATCAGCACAGGAGAAGGCGACTTTGAAAGACTTTGACCCCTACACCCAGACGGAGGAGAGAGGTTTCACAGCAGAGAATCAGGCATTTAGATCACCCACCACAGGAGTAGGCCCCCATTGAATCAGACCCTGGCAACCATGTCAGATGGCACAACCATCAGCTTTATATCAATCAGCACAGGAGAAGCCACCATTGAGTTACTTTGACCCCTGCACCCAGGAAGAGGAGAGAGGCCCCACAGCACATATTCTGGCATCATATCAGCCACCACAGGAGAAGCCACCATTGAGTTACTTTGACCCCCGCACCCAGGAAGAGGAGAGAGGCACCACAGCACATATTCTGGCATCATACTAACCACCACAGGAGAAGCCACCATTTAGTTACTTTGACCCCTGCACCCAGGAAGAGGAGAGAGGCCCCACAGCACATATTCTGGCATCATATCAGCCACCACAGGAGAAGCCACCATTGAGTTACTTTGACCCCTGCACCCAGGAAGAGGAGAGAGGCCCCACAGCACATATTCTGGCATCATATCAGCCACCACAGGAGAAGCCACCATTTAGTTACTTTGACCCCTTCACCCAAACAGAGGAGAGAGGTTCCACATCAGAGAATCAGGCATCATATCAACCACCACAGGAGTAGGCCACAATTTAATGGGACCCCGGCAACCATGTCAGATGGCACAACCATCAGCTTCATATCAATCAGCACAGGAGAAGGCGACTTTGAAAGACTTTGACCCCTACACCCAGACGGAGGAGAGAGGTTTCACAGCAGAGAATCAGGCATTTAGATCACCCACCACAGGAGTAGGCCCCCATTGAATCAGACCCTGGCAACCATGTCAGATGGCACAACCATCAGCTTTATATCAATCAGCACAGGAGAAGCCACCATTGAGTTACTTTGACCCCTGCACCCAGGAAGAGGAGAGAGGCCCCACAGCACATATTCTGGCATCATATCAGCCACCACAGGAGAAGCCACCATTGAGTTACTTTGACCCCCGCACCCAGGAAGAGGAGAGAGGCACCACAGCACATATTCTGGCATCATACTAACCACCACAGGAGAAGCCACCATTGAGTTACTTTGACCCCTGCACCCAGGAAGAGGAGAGAGGCCCCACAGCACATATTCTGGCATCATATCAGCCACCACAGGAGAAGCCACCATTGAGTTACTTTGACCCCTGCACCCAGGAAGAGGAGAGAGGCCCCACAGCACATATTCTGGCATCATATCAGCCACCACAGGAGAAGCCACCATTTAGTTACTTTGACCCCTTCACCCAAACAGAGGAGAGAGGTTCCACATCAGAGAATCAGGCATCATATCAACCACCACAGGAGTAGGCCACAATTTAATGGGACCCCGGCAACCATGTCAGATGGCACAACCATCAGCTTCATATCAATCAGCACAGGAGAAGGCGACTTTGAAAGACTTTGACCCCTACACCCAGACGGAGGAGAGAGGTTTCACAGCAGAGAATCAGGCATTTAGATCACCCACCACAGGAGTAGGCCCCCATTGAATCAGACCCTGGCAACCATGTCAGATGGCACAACCATCAGCTTTATATCAATCAGCACAGGAGAAGCCACCATTGAGTTACTTTGACCCCTGCACCCAGGAAGAGGAGAGAGGCCCCACAGCACATATTCTGGCATCATATCAGCCACCACAGGAGAAGCCACCATTGAGTTACTTTGACCCCCGCACCCAGGAAGAGGAGAGAGGCACCACAGCACATATTCTGGCATCATACTAACCACCACAGGAGAAGCCACCATTGAGTTACTTTGACCCCTGCACCCAGGAAGAGGAGAGAGGCCCCACAGCACATATTCTGGCATCATATCAGCCACCACAGGAGAAGCCACCATTGAGTTACTTTGACCCCTGCACCCAGGAAGAGGAGAGAGGCCCCACAGCACATATTCTGGCATCATATCAGCCACCACAGGAGAAGCCACCATTTAGTTACTTTGACCCCTTCACCCAAACAGAGGAGAGAGGTTCCACATCAGAGAATCAGGCATCATATCAACCACCACAGGAGTAGGCCACAATTTAATGGGACCCCGGCAACCATGTTAGATGGCACAACCATCAGCTTCATATCAATCAGCACAGGAGAAGGCGACTTTGAAAGACTTTGACCCCTACACCCAGACGGAGGAGAGAGGTTTCACAGCAGAGAATCAGGCATTTAGATCACCCACCACAGGAGTAGGCCCCCATTGAATCAGACCCTGGCAACCATGTCAGATGGCACAACCATCAGCTTTATATCAATCAGCACAGGAGAAGCCACCATTGAGTTACTTTGACCCCTGCACCCAGGAAGAGGAGAGAGGCCCCACAGCACATATTCTGGCATCATATCAGCCACCACAGGAGAAGCCACCATTGATTTACTTTGACCCCCGCACCCAGGAAGAGGAGAGAGGCACCACAGCACATATTCTGGCATCATACTAACCACCACAGGAGAAGCCACCATTGAGTTACTTTGACCCCTGCACCCAGGAAGAGGAGAGAGGCCCCACAGCACATATTCTGGCATCATATCAGCCACCACAGGAGAAGCCACCATTGAGTTACTTTGACCCCTGCACCCAGGAAGAGGAGAGAGGCCCCACAGCACATATTCTGGCATCATATCAGCCACCACAGGAGAAGCCACCATTTAGTTACTTTGACCCCTTCACCCAAACAGAGGAGAGAGGTTCCACATCAGAGAATCAGGCATCATATCAACCACCACAGGAGTAGGCCACAATTTAATGGGACCCCGGCAACCATGTCAGATGGCACAACCATCAGCTTCATATCAATCAGCACAGGAGAAGGCGACTTTGAAAGACTTTGACCCCTACACCCAGACGGAGGAGAGAGGTTTCACAGCAGAGAATCAGGCATTTAGATCACCCACCACAGGAGTAGGCCCCATTGAATCAGACCCTGGCAACCATGTCAGATGGCACAACCATCAGCTTTATATCAATCAGCACAGGAGAAGCCACCATTGAGTTACTTTGACCCCTGCACCCAGGAAGAGGAGAGAGGCCCCACAGCACATATTCTGGCATCATACTAACCACCACAGGAGAAGCCACCATTGAGTTACTTTGACCCCTGCACCCAGGAAGAGGAGAGAGGCCCCACAGCACATATTCTGGCATCATACTAACCACCACAGGAGAAGCCACCATTGAGTTACTTTGACCCCTGCACCCAGGAAGAGGAGAGAGGCACCACAGCACATATTCTGGCATCATATCAGCCACCACAGGAGAAGCCACCATTTAGTTACTTTGACCCCTGCACCCAGGAAGAGGAGAGAGGCACCACAGCACATATTCTGGCATCATATCAGCCACCACAGGAGAAGCCACCATTTAGTTACTTTGACCCCTGCACCCAGGAAGAGGAGAGAGGCACCACAGCACATATTCTGGCATCATATCAGCCACCACAGGAGAAGCCACGATTGAGTTACTTTGACCCCTGCACACAGGAAGAGGAGAGAGGCCCCACAGCACATATTCTGGCATCATATCAGCCACCACAGGAGAAGCCACCATTTAGTTACTTTGACCCCTTCACCCAAACAGAGGAGAGAGGTTCCACATCAGAGAATCAGGCATCATATCAACCACCACAGGAGTAGGCCACAATTTAGTTTATTTGACCCCTGCACCCAGGAAGAGGAGAGAGGCCCCACAGCACATATTCTGGCATCATATCACACACCACAGGAGAAGGCCTCTTTCAGTGATTTAGGCCTTTGGACCCAGACAGAGGAGAGAGGTCAGAGATTAGCTTCATATCCCCCAGCACAGCAGAAGACCGCTTTATTTGACTTAGGCCTCAGCACCCAGACAGAAGACAGAGGTAGCATGGCAGAGGTTATGGCTTCATGTCACCCGTTAGTTTAACCGGCCACTTTCATCTGGTTAGGCCCTGGCGCCCAGACAGAGAAGAGTTTCATTCAA